>NC_062263.1:15123491-15433324 GCF_916048215.2 Malus sylvestris
TCTGTTATTTGTTTGGTACGCATTGGACGGAATGAAACCAAAAGATTGAATGACTAACTTACCTCTTTTCTGTCTTTTGTTTGGTACAATGTTATGCGTGGGACAGGACGGGACATTTTTTTTTTGAACTTGTTCATATTTGAACACATAACAATACCATGATTAACTTTTGGAGATTGCAGAAGAAGCAAAACGTGGCAGGGAATTTAGAGAGAAAAAGTGAATGACTAAAGATTGTATTTCTTAAACAATTAATGAATTACAAAGAGAGGTGTTTGGTATTTATACAAGTATTCTTTGCTTCACTCATACGCTACTAACCAACTAACTTATATCCCTACAATCCCAACAGACCTAATGTGCTGCAACAACATACATGGAGACCTATAAAATGAAAAGCAAAGAGCATTGGTAAGTAATAATAAAACAGAAAAACTACACAAATCACAATCATAAAAGTCTGCTTCCATTTCCCTTTCAAACTAGTTCTCCAAAGCTCTTTCATATTGCCTAAAGAACAATGGTAATGTGGTCTGTTGATTCACATAACCTTCAAAAAAGGAGCCATAGTACTCTTGATTGGGAGATATATCAGCAAAAAAGGAATCTCGGAAATACACAGGTACCCATTGAGCGTGAGGATTGTATAATGATTGAAGCCAATCATTTCTCTACCATTCCATGATGCACCATTCCTCGACATCAATCGCTTCAACATCCATACTAAACTCATTGTGTAATGCTAAAGAATACAATTATCTTTCGAGCTAATAAAATAGCAGTGCACCATGTGTTATCTAATGATACAGCAACTTTTAAGTTGTTGAGTTGTTAACACGATTAGAAATCTTCTGCACGAATTCTAGTACCATGTCAGTCTAATAGTCATTCCCAGAAATAGTTAGATAGTTGAAGCATCTAAGCTCTCAAAAGTCAAATACAACTTTCACTATATTCTTAATGAATGCAACAAATTTCTCAAACACAAACAAAAACAATAAGATATTACCTGCAATTGTATATTGTAGCCATCAATGGTTCAAATAACTAGTTAAGGCAAATAAATGTATAGTCTACGAGTTCAAGTTGAAGCATATAAGCTCACTAAACATGCAACTTCCACAAGATTTCTCAATTCATTCAGGCAATTTTTCAAACACAAAGCAAACAACCAGACATGGAGGCTTAGGATTGTACCCGCAGCGGACCCATTAGACGAGTGAGACGAAGTAGCCATAAGCATCGGCTTTGGAGCCACAACCGAAGGTATAGAGACTGCGGGGCTTCCGCCGGCATTGTAAGTGTTCATCACGCTCAGCAAACTCTTCGGCGCCTGCAAAAAAAAAGAAAAAACCCAAATCCCAAATCAGACAAATAAGAAATCTTTCAGACCAATTTCAAACAAATCATCGGGAAAAACCAAGTGGGTACCTCTCGAATCGGCAATTTGGCGATGAGGGACGAAGCTTCGGTTCTGAAAAGAGAGCGAGTAACCAAGTAGTTGTTGTCGCAGAGGTATCGGTTGATGATGAAGGCGATTTGGACGGGGGGTGACCATTCCCTTCCCTAAATTCTTAGATTTCTTGCCTTTGGATGGCTTCCCCATTTTTTGAATATTGAGAGATGCTGTGGAAAACTAGGGCTCGGATGGAAGGGATGAGGAAGAAGATGGAGACAGAGAGATTGAGATATGAGGAAAGAGACAATGGGGGAGGGGCATTTTTATCTGAAAATGTTATAATTTTGTGTTCTATGGATGTGGAACGAGTCGTTCCAGGGGGTAAGGCGGAACGAAAATTCATCCAAGCACGTTCCACCCATTTTAGGAGCATCAAACGTGGGATGTAACGCCTCTTAAGGAACTAGTAAACATTAGAGCCTCCCCAACAAAAGTTGGGCGGTATATAATTCAACCTGCATTAGAGGATAAGCTATGCCCATAATTGTATTGTTTTGCTTTGTGTACATGAGAAATGCTGAGGAGACTCTCTTAAAAGTAGGACTCTTTATGAATTTTTGTCACTTTATATTTTTGACAATATTTTTGACACAATATGTTATATTGTTGACACTAAAATTGATATTAAACTGTGAGCTGGTAAAGAGTCCATAGAGACTCCCTGTTTGAGAGTCTCCTTAGCATATCTGTACATATATTCAAGTCATGGACTCGGTTGTACAAGGATATAATTACAAATAGGAGTTAAGTTCCTAACCCTAACACAAAAATTGTTAGAAATGAATATCTTGAAGTGGGCTCTGGAGCCTCCTTGAGATAGAACATGATTTAAGAAACTATAAGAAACTCGATATTATGTCATTGGCACTAAACTTGTTACCACTTTCACAAGATCATGCTTTGGTAATCCTTAATGAAACTTATACACATCAGAAATGGCTTCATGCCTCGACCACTTCTCATGAAAATTAGCAATTATAACATAGTGAGTGTAGATTTGAAGAAAGCAGTTTCTCAATTCATCAAGAAATTTCGTCCAACTATTAGCTTGCAAGATTGCACTAGACAACTGCATCCAGTTCGGACTTGATCTTGAAACCCAGATGATACAGATTAGAACTAATAAACAATTCAACTCTAAAATCACATATTCACACCATAATTTCTAAGGCCCAGAAGTTATCAACAATTTATGAGCAAACCCAGATAAAAATGAACCTAAATATTACAGAATTATGACAGAAACAGTGAAGATCTTAATGGTAGTTCTTAAATTTCTTCAAAACAAGTTATATAAGTGTTGATAGGGTTAGTACCAATTTGAGAATTGAATTGGGTAATGCATAAGACAAAATAAATTAAGAGGCAATAGAAACTAATGAAAAATACAACAAAAAGGGGGTGAAGTACCAATTTAGTCCCTGAACTATCACCTTAGTGAAAATTAGGTCCTGAATTATTTTTTCAGTAAAATAAGTTCCTAAATTCATTAAAAATTGTTAATTTCATCCATACTATTATATTAATTTTTTTGGTCGATTACCCTTCAAAGTTAACTCCATACACTCTTTCTTTATGTAAAATTACCAATCTACCCTCCAATGTGTATCACTTGCAAGTAAAGTGACTTAAATTGATGGAAAATTGAAATAGTAGCTTCAAATATAATATTAGGGATGTAATTGGCAGATTTTTATAATTTAATGACTGATTTTTCTTAAAAAAATAGTTTAGAAACCTAATTTTTATTCATGTGATAATTCAAAAACTAAATTAGCAGTTCACCCCCAAAAAAGGTAACGACCATCAAGATATCCTGGTGGCTCTAGAATCATATTAACTACATTATATTGAATGAAGAAATACAAAATTGATTATAAATATCAGATGAGAAAAGAAATTTAATTAACTATCATACTAGTAAATTATACAAGCAATGCCGAACTAACTATGACTAACGTTTTATTTTTTACATCTAATTTTGAAAATTAAATTAGAACCTAGGCAATCATACATTATGAACATAACGATTCAATATTCCAGCAGATAGAATCATACATTATCATTTAACAAAGTTTAAGAAAATAAATAAATCAAAGTATGTATTTTTTAAACCCAAAAGATAGCAATTCAATAATTCAAATGTTCAGCAATTCAATATTCCACCTGAGATGGTCATGAATGTGGTGGTGGACTTGCAGTCTATGGTGGAATGATGTTAGGCCCCAGCAAACGGGCTGGCTATTAGGCCAAATTTGGCCAGCCTGATGTTCTGACTTTATGAACTCCACTAAATTTTAGCCCAGCTTTCAAATGGAGATGAGATGATTTTTGTTTAAATCAAGCCATATTTTGGCACTTTAGCCCTTTAACACTCTTCATTGAAGATTGACTAAAAGGTTAGGCCATCTCCAACCTGGCCGGCCATAAAGCTATAAACCAAATGATAGACCTTTTTTGACACAAAATCCATTTCCAATAGAGGTTTGAGCCAAAAAAACATTAGGACCCACAGGCCCAAAATCCAGCCATATGGTCGGCGGGCTGGCCATCCTTATCCAGCCAGCCCGTTTAGTTGGGCCCAGTTGGAATTTTTTTTTTAAGATGACATTTAAAAAAATTTAAAAATTCTAATTTTTTTCCTATAAATACCTAAGATATTTCTACACTATTTTTCAAATCCTTTTCACCCTTTCATACTATCTTACCTCATTTTATTTCAATTCTTCACATTGTTTTCACCTCAAACACTCTTCATACACACCCCTCTCTTATCTCTTCCAATAATCTTTCCTTTAATTTTTTAATAATTTTTAAACAGCCACATCTTCAAGTGACACTCAAAATATGTCTGGAAACCTTATTTTAATATTATAGTTTAATTCAATTAACCAATAAAATTAAAGAACAAACTTAAAATAATAAATTATTGAAGGGGCTAAAAAATAGTCTCATTCAGTTGAAGATGATAAAGAAATATGGTCTGAGACTGTTCATTAAAAAATAATTTATTGTACGGCTATAATCTGGACGGAAGCTAAACATAATCCCTTCGGTTAGAGATGTGTATAGAATGAGGATCCTCTCTGATCCTCTTTGTGAGAATCTCGTAGATCCTCACATTGTGTTCGTTCATCGTATATCATACAGTCATAAATAATTTTAAATATTTTTATTTAAAATTAAACACAAACAGTACCTGACGAAAACTGACCGCACGATATACGATAAACAGACATGATGTGAAGATCCCCAGGATCCTCACAAAGAGGATCCTTTCGTATGTATAAATATGTAATCCCAACAAACTTGTCGTTGTCATTTGTATTGTAAGGAATGAATTTTAGTACTGAAATTGGACCCAAATGTTGAAAACTAACTGGAAGGGACTCTCAACTAATTTTTATTTGATGAAAGCAGATAAGTATTTTGAGGTTAGCAATCTAATTAACGTATTAAACTAAGCCCTAATAAGAAAGAGGTATCTGTTGTTATTCATATACATGATAGGAATTATGTCGCCATCTTTAAAAATTTGGTTTAAAAGTTTAGTCTCTCTAACATTATTTTATATAAAATGACTAAATTCTAATCGGAAAATTTACAAGAGGGTTGACACGTGTACAAGCAAGAAAACGCATTGTCTCATGTGAAGACTTGGTCATTACTCATGAACTATATATTTGTGCAAGAATCATTTGGTAAATTTAGGCCATCTCCAACCGAAGGGTCTAGAGGGCCGAAAAACGCTTGAAAACCATCTCCAACCGAGGGACAGGCCAGAAGGCTCATGGGTCCCACGAAATCTGAAAAGGCCAAAGGGCCAACTGGCTGGCCCAATCCAGCCAGCCAGCTAGTCAGCTGATGCGAATATTACTTGACACACAAATTAAACCCTCTTTTTGACAATTGTAGTATAGATGTAAGTAGGGTATCGTTCTAGGCCGGGGATTAGGAGGGCTTGCTAATAACCTCTCACTTGACTCAAAAATATAAGAAGAAACTTAAAAACACAAAAGTAGGCTTTAAAACACTAAACTAGACTCAAAGAGTTCAAAACAAACTTAAGCACACTTTGATACAAGAAAATAAATGGGGGGTATTGGTTTTGGTTGTGATTGAGATAAAAAGTAAAACTAAATATATGGTTGATGGATTAGCTAGAGATCCATTCTTCACACATGACACACTTGAACATGAATTGATTTTCAGTTGCTTTTCGATAAGCTATTAATACTCAATGCCCCAAATTAACCGTGAATTGCACTAATTAACCCTCAGTTTTTTCCACAAGTTATTGGGTTGGATGATTGCATACGACAACCCAAAACATTCCCTACAAGTTCCCTACATGAGTTGCATAATAGAGATACAAGCAAGAATCATTAAGTTCTATGAAAAACATAAGCATTGACGAGACACTCGTTACTATGATTTGCATGAAACTTATGCCAAGAATTTACTTAACGTGATTGTGACTAGCAACCTTCACTACTTGTGAATATAAGTTCATAACGATTAGGTGAAACTCCCTTATATTCTAGCGTCAAATTCATGCATGAAAATTAAGCGTGCACTCTCAACCAACATACACAAATCAGTTTTTATACGAACGGATAAGTAAATTGAATTCACAACTTATAAATCACAACTGAAGGTAATCAATTCATATTACAAATATATTCATGACTTTGAATTAACCTCTAGCCAAAATAAATTTAATTACACATTATTAAAACAAAAATAAAATAGAAGTTTGGAAAGATTAAACCGAAAGAGGAGGATGCTTCAGTCTGTCCGTGCGCCTGCCTTCCAGCTCTCCCTGACCTCACTGCCAAAGGGCAGCGTTCTTCCCTTCTTATTTTCTTATTCTGTCTGCGCCCTGCTCCGTCAGCCTTCCACGCTGACTGCTCTCTCCTCTGGTTTCGCAAGTGTCTCCCTCTCTCTCCCCGCCAGTCTTTCCGTTTTTCTTCTGCCTAAGGCAGCTTACTCTCTCTTCTTCACGCAGCTTCTTGCTGCTCTCTCGTTCCTGCGTCTCTGCGAGCTGCCCAAAGGGCAGCCCCTTTCTCCCGCTCCCCAGACCCCCTTGTCTTTTCCGCTCCTAGCTAAAGCTGCCCAAAGGCAGCTTTCCTCCGAGGCTCCTGCCCTCTCGTTTCTCCCCCCTTTTTGTGCTGCGCAGGCAGCGTTTTATTTATTTTTCTTTTCCGCTACACTAAGCAGCTTTTCTCCTCCGGATTGAATCGTGGCCACTTTCTTATTTTAGTTTCCTCCACCTACCACGTTGCACAAGCAGCTATTATTCCTCATTCGTTTTCTTTGTCACGCTGCACACACACCTTTCCTTTATTCTTTTCTTTTTCTTTGTGCTCCCACTAGCTGCAAAGGCAGCTTCTATTATATATTTCTTTCTTCCACGCTGCCAAGCACAGCTTATTATTAATCTTCTCCCCACTAGTTTTCACCAAACTCGGCATCCCTACATCCTACCTGAAACATGAAAGAAATAATTAATTATCATGAATTGGCCTATAATCCGTGACATAATTCTACCAATAACCCATGATAGAATGAGAACGACTAAAGCAATTTTCGACGAATTTATTATTTAAAACTCATTTGTGCCATTTTTATTTTCTTTGCATAACAAATCCTATAAACACAAAAATAACGTAAATAGCTCAAAAATATAAGGAACTAACTAAGAAAAGACGAGTGAATTTGAAGTAAAAATATATATAAATATGATCCGATCAAATACCCCCATACTTAGCTTTTGCTAGTCCTCGAGCAAAACAAAGAAAACATGAAAAAGTACTAACATGAAAAACATTAGTTTCCCCCTATGTGACCCTCATAGAGTTTCATTCGAGAAAACAAATCATCAAGAACCATAGCTAGCACCAAACAAACTAATCCAAGTTCATCTTCCTTATTCAAATATTAGCAGTAATCTTTGAATCATCCTTGAAGTGTAGTGTGTGAGATAGCCATGCTAATGCAATTTCAAGTTTTTATTTTTAAAATCATCATATGCAAACTAGCGACATTCTCACGGGATATGCACTCAATCACACATGTGTTTAGTTTTAATGTGTTTCGCTCAAAGAATCAAATGTGAACGTTCTACCATAAGCTTGCATAAAGATCACTTCTCCACAGTCATAATTGCAAAACTTAAATCAAGAGGACTTTTATTGGATGTAATGAGGCTTAGGGATAGGATTATTGAAACGAAAGAATAGGAAAATACAAGTTCCAAGCTACATTGCAAGCAATTCTTTTGTCTAGATTTATAAGAACTCAAGCTCTCCAACGATTCTTCTGAAACCTCCAATCACACCCTTAAACTGAAACTTTAAAAACATTATTTTTTTTTTCTTTTCTTCGTATACAATCTTTCTTTTTCTTTTTTTTTTTTTTTTTTTTTTTTTTTTTTTTTTAATACAAACATGAAATACCCCCACACTTATTTTTTTGCCAAACACCTTCAAAGTACTTTACAAACATTTCTCATAAGACAATCTCACATTGCTCACTAGCTTGCTTGGAAAGGGTAAGGAAAAAAATGTTTCAGGTATAAGGGTAGACATATTTGGTGATAAGAAATAAAAGGTTCAACAAACACGGCTCAAATAGGCAATCTAATGATATCATTTTTCTGTTGGGAAACATGGTTATTTGGGCCATGGTGGTAAACCTAATGCCTCTATCATTTCCAAGTTCATGTAATCAATGACAAACATTTCGAAAGATCGTTACGCAAGTTCTAGAGATGCATCTCACATAAGTTCAGCACACATGAAAGAATAGGAGTGTATGAAAAATGCACACACTTTCAATAGGCTCAAAAACTCACATAGGATGTATATGGTCACTAAATTCACATATGAAGCTTTACGTTATGCTTTAGTTTCACATCAACAAGGCTATGTGCATTTGGTTTTTCAAAGATGATCAAACATGTACAAAACTAACAAAAGAATTAGGAATTTCACAAAACACATGTTAACTAAGTTCTTGATGATCATGGTTCAAATTTTATTCAATTATATCATTGGGTCGGGAAACTAACAAAAATCTAATTCAAAACAATAAGGAAAACAAGACAATATTTTTGGATTTTTAAATTTTCCGAATTTTTTTATTTTTTTTTTAAAGAAAACAAAAAGCAACAACACAGAAACACAACACAGAAACAAATGAAATTCTGGAGATTTCTACCCCCACACTTAAACTTGACATTGTCCCCAATGTCAGAAAACACTATAACGCAAAATAAAAATAAAATAAAATAAATAAATAATAAGAAACAAAATAAAGCAATTAGACTGAAAACTTCCCTAAGTTGCAGTAAAATCAAGTGATTACCCCCCACGCTAAAATTCTGCAATCAACTTCAAGGGTGGAAATAACCAAAAGTTCCTGCAAAGAAAAGAAATAATTCAGTTAAGTAACGCAAGAAAATGTAAAAAAATTGCAAACGAAAAATTGAAAATCACAATAAAAGACAATGAATAGAAACTAATAAGTGATCATTGGTCATGCTTGTTGATTTTCCACAGCGTTCCTCTTGAACAGGGTGACACTTAGCTTTTTACTTGCAAGTGATGATTTTATGCTATTGTACGGCAAGGCTTTGCTCTTTGGCGAATGTGCCCTCCAAATGTTGTTGAAGCTTCTCGAGTTCTTCAACTCGGACTCCTTGTGCTGGGTTGATTGATTATGCAGTCTGCATTCTTCTCTGCTTGTTTCCTCAGCACGGCGGGCAGGCACGAGGTAGAGGTGTTTTGGTCTGATTCTTTCTTCAATCTTTCCAAGTGCCCACCTCTTGCTTTCTTTCTCCTTGTCCCTAGCTGAGGATGAATCAGCACGTTGTCTCCACATGCTTCGAGGTATCATTTTCACCTCCCTTACTTGTCCCCCAAGTAGATGTGGTAGACAAAACGGAAGCATAAGATGAAGAAGATGAGTACTCGAGAGCAAGGCTAGGTAAGCAATCAGGAAGGGGTTCCAGGCAGTTGGCTCCAGATCGGAAGATTTATACCAAGTGCTGGCTGATTGCTCGCTTTCTCCTTGTCGTAAAACAAAGACAAGGAGAAGGACATGGAGAAAGCATGATATGAGATACTCTTGCTTTCAACCCTTATGATATGAAATACTTTTGCTTTGAATGGGTTGTTCGCAAGAGTATCCCAAGGAATGAGGAACACAGAGTAACTTAGGAGGATTCTTTGAGAATGCATTTTCGGAGATGAAGAAGTGTTGAGAGGGTGTGTCTTTGCTGTGGAAGGCGAAGGTAGATACTTAAAGGACTTGTCTTCACAACCGGAACTATTCTCTCACGTATTGTCGGCAGCCGGTAGATGGATGAATAGTACAAATTACGCGCTTTCTGACAAAGCTGCTCGTAATTTCCGCAAAGCAGATTCCTCATTAATATCTGGAATCGGCGCTTCGAGCTCTGAGCATCGTCGATTGTAGAGGTAGCATGTGACACGTGCGGATAAATCTGGAAAAGAAGATTTGCCCGTGGGTTGAAGCCCAGCTTTTGAGAAAGCTAGCGTGTCTTTGACTGTTGAATTTCCCTCTTCGATTTCTGAATTGGTGCTTCGACAAACTGCCCGAGAATTTCGCAAAGCAATTTCCGTGTGACAAGTGACGACACGTCTGGACAAATTGATCTTTTGAAATCCGGGGTTCGGCTCGTGGTTTCTGAGCAAGCCCAGCCTTTAAGAAATGAAACGCCTCTTTTCAGAAAAGAATCCGGCTTTTGAGAAAGGAGCGTCCTCTTTTCAGAAAAGAATCCGGCTTTTGAGAAAGGAGCCCCGCCTCTTCGATTTGCGAGAGGACGCCTCTTCAATTTCTGAGGAGCGCCTCTTTGGTTTCTTCTTTTTATAGAGGCGTTAATTTTGTTCCACAACACACTTGAGCTCCCTCCTGTAAACATTCATTTCTTGCACTTGTTTAATCTTGATCTGTCCGACTCTTCTTTCTCAACACTTCCAGAAAATGGCTGGCCCTTCCGATCGCCGTTTTGACTTAAACCTTGGTGAAGAGGCAGCTCCGCCTTCACCAGACAACATATGGCGCCCATCTTTCATATCCCCTACTGGTCCCCTTACCGTTGGGGCTTCGGTGATGAAGAACGATATGACAGCTGCGGTGGTGGCCCGGAACCTTGTCACTCCTAAAGATAACAGACTACTCGCTAGACGGTCTGATGAATTGGCGGTTAAGGAGTCTCTGGCTCTTAGCGTGCAGTGTGCCGGTTCCGTGTCCAACATGGCCCAACGCCTATATGCTCGAACCCGTCATGTTGAGTCGTTAGTGGCTGAAATACAGAGTCTCAAACAAGAGATTAAAGGGCTCAAGCATGAGAATAAAGAATTGCACAAGCTCGCACACAGCTATGCCACTAGCATGAAGAGGAAGATTGACCAGATGCAGGACACTGATGGTCAAATTTTACTTGATCATCGGAGGTTTGTGGGTTTGTTCCAACAACATCTGCCTTCGTCTTCTGGAGCGGCACCGCGTAGTGAAGCTCCAACTGATCAACCTCTGCCGCCTCCTCCTTCTGTGGCCTCGCCGACTGCTGAAGCCCCGCCGACTGCTGAAGCCCCGCCTACTACTGAAGCACCACCCGACCAATGAATACTATTAGTTTACATCATTGTAAAATATTTGTACTTTTTTTTTTATTTTTTATATTTTTTATTTTTATTTTTATTTTTTTTAAATTTTTATTTTTTTTTATTTATTTATTTTTTTATGTATTTTTTTTTTCATTAATTTTAAATTTTATCTTTTTTATTTTTTTTTTATTTTTTATTTTTTTATATATGTAAATTAATGTAAAGAGACTTTGGTTAACCTTCCCCCACACTTAAACTAAATAACACAAACTCACAGAAATCAACCAAATAACACAACTAACTAAACAAAACAAAATGAAAGCAGTAAAGATAAGGGTGGAAGAATGCAAAGCTGATTGGGTTAGTGATTCCAAAGTCTCCCTTCGTTGAATGCTTGGGTTGCCTCCCAAGAAGCGCTTGATTTAACGTCTTTAGCCGGACGCATCTTTCCTTTAAATTTCCCTCGGCTCCATTTGAACCTAAAATCAAAGAAAGAAAAATAAATCAAATATCAAAAGTAAAATACACAAACACCAATATAAACATAAACAAAAACAAAAATAAAAGGATTAGCAAAGTTGCTAATCCCCGGCAACGGCGCCAAAATTTGATGCGAGAATTACTTGACACACAAATTAAACCCTCTTTTTGACAATTGTAGTATAGATGTAAGTAGGGTATCGTTCTAGGCCGGGGATTAGGAGGGCTTGCTAATAACCTCTCACTTGACTCAAAAATATAAGAAGAAACTTAAAAACACAAAAGTAGGCTTTAAAACACTAAACTAGACTCAAAGAGTTCAAAACAAACTTAAGCACACTTTGATACAAGAAAATAAATGGGGGGTATTGGTTTTGGTTGTGATTGAGATAAAAAGTAAAACTAAATATATGGTTGATGGATTAGCTAGAGATCCATTCTTCACACATGACACACTTGAACATGAATTGATTTTCAGTTGCTTTTCGATAAGCTATTAATACTCAATGCCCCAAATTAACCGTGAATTGCACTAATTAACCCTCAGTTTTTTCCACAAGTTATTGGGTTGGATGATTGCATACGACAACCCAAAACATTCCCTACAAGTTCCCTACATGAGTTGCATAATAGAGATACAAGCAAGAATCATTAAGTTCTATGAAAAACATAAGCATTGACGAGACACTCGTTACTATGATTTGCATGAAACTTATGCCAAGAATTTACTTAACGTGATTGTGACTAGCAACCTTCACTACTTGTGAATATAAGTTCATAACGATTAGGTGAAACTCCCTTATATTCTAGCGTCAAATTCATGCATGAAAATTAAGCGTGCACTCTCAACCAACATACACAAATCAGTTTTTATACGAACGGATAAGTAAATTTGAATTCACAACTTATAAATCACAACTGAAGGTAATCAATTCATATTACAAATATATTCATGACTTTGAATTAACCTCTAGCCAAAATAAATTTAATTACACATTATTAAAACAAAAATAAAATAGAAGTTTGGAAAGATTAAACCGAAAGAGGAGGATGCTTCAGTCTGTCCGTGCGCCTGCTTTCCAGCTCTCCCTGACCTCACTGCCAAAGGGCAGCGTTCTTCCCTTCTTATTTTCTTATTCTGTCTGCGCCCTGCTCCGTCAGCCTTCCACGCTGACTGCTCTCTCCTCTGGTTTCGCAAGTGTCTCCCTCTCTCTCCCCGCCAGTCTTTCCGTTTTTCTTCTGCCTAAGGCAGCTTACTCTCTCTTCTTCACGCAGCTTCTTGCTGCTCTCTCGTTCCTGCGTCTCTGCGAGCTGCCCAAAGGGCAGCCCCTTTCTCCCGCTCCCCAGACCCCCTTGTCTCTTCCGCTCCTAGCTAAAGCTGCCCAAAGGCAGCTTTCCTCCGAGGCTCCTGCCCTCTCGTTTCTCCCCCCTTTTTGTGCTGCGCAGGCAGCGTTTTATTTATTTTTCTTTTCCGCTGCACTAAGCAGCTTTTCTCCTCCGGATTGAATCGTGGCCACTTTCTTATTTTAGTTTCCTCCACCTACCACGTTGCACAAGCAGCTATTATTCCTCATTCGTTTTCTTTGTCACGCTGCACACACACCTTTCCTTTATTCTTTTCTTTTTCTTTGTGCTCCCACTAGCTGCAAAGGCAGCTTCTATTATATATTTCTTTCTTCCACGCTGCCAAGCACAGCTTATTATTAATCTTCTCCCCACTAGTTTTCACCAAACTCGGCATCCCTACATCCCACCTGAAACATGAAAGAAATAATTAATTATCATGAATTGGCCTATAATCCGTGACATAATTCTACCAATAACCCATGATAGAATGAGAACGACTAAAGCAATTTTCGACGAATTTATTATTTAAAACTCATTTGTGCCATTTTTATTTTCTTTGCATAACAAATCCTATAAACACAAAAATAACGTAAATAGCTCAAAAATATAAGGAACTAACTAAGAAAAGACGAGTGAATTTGAAGTAAATATATATATAAATATGATCCGATCATCAGCCCCGAGCTGGGCTAGAAATTTGAGCATTCTTGTCGGATATAATAGACAACAATATAACATATTCCTGTCGGTTATATCCGACATGAATGCTAGGTCAAAATTTTAAATACAACGGCTAGCTGACGTTAGTTAGCAATTATTTTTGATTTTTTTTTTACAATTTTATTATTATTATTTTTTTTTTACAAATTGTTTTCCCTGTAACTTCCTATAACTTCTATTTTACAAAATTTGTTTCATATATTTTTTTTAAATTCTATTTTTTTCCTATAACTTCCTAAGCCATCATACAACATTAAATTAAATTAAGTAACATGAAACAACATTAAACAATATGAAACAACATTAAATAACATTAACCAAGTTGTAGTTTTTAAATTTAATTTGTAGTTTTTAAACATAAGTTGTAATTTTTTAAATTTAAGTTGTTGTAGTTTTTAAATTTAAATAATAAATTATGTTTGGCCCTATGTGTAACATCTCATATCGTCCAGGGGAGTAGATCTTATAAGCTTTATATGTATATTCCCATCTCTACCTAGCACGAGACCTTTTGGGAGCTCACTGGCTTCGGGTTCCATCGGAACTCCGAAGCTAAGGAAGTTCGCGCGAGAGCAATCCCATGATGGGTGACCCACTGGGAAGTTCTCGTGTGAGTTCCCAAAAACAAAACCGTGAGGGCGTGGTCGGGGCCCAAAGCGGACAATATTGTGCTACGGTGGAGTCAAGCCTAGGATGTGGTAGGGGCCGGGCTGGGATGTGACACTATGACCCTTTGGCCCGTGGTCGGAGATGAAAACAAATATGGTCATGTACTGGTCATTAAAATATTAATATCTTGGAGGACTAGAGGGCTAAAACGAGCCATCTGGCCAGTCTTCGGTTGGAGATGGCCTTAGATTTGTCTAATAAATTTGGTTGGCTAAGGCCTAAACAAGCTAACAAGATTCTTCATTCAATAATTTAGGCATTCTAATTATGGTTCCTTGCTGTGGAGCTTCAACTTTTAATTAACTCTAGATTTATGATACACAAAACTTAAAAGGAAGTAGACATTATGTCACAGCCCATCCCGAGATTTTCTTATTAAGGACGTAAAAGGACGAAAGTACCCTTGACGTTACTAAGGTGTGTGTGTGATATGTTTTGAATATTTCATATTTTCCTAAACTATTGCAAATATTATTTAAGTTGGATATAAAACTGGTATGTGGGATTGTTTGTGTGGTTAGGGAGTTAGGAAAGAAATGGATGGTGTGGATTTGTGTTGGACCACACACACACACTCCCTGCTCTCTCTCCTTTCCCCCGTGCCTTCTCTTTCTCTCTTCCCTCACGACTCTCTCTCACTCTCTCCCTCTCGAAATAGTACGGACAAGACCAAAAACCTTCAAAACTTCGCGGATCGAAGCAAATAAGGTATGATTCTTCATCCTTTTGATGTTCTAAGTTGAATGGTACTAGTTTTAGGAAGTGAAACCCTCGGAATCGTCATGAAACCCTAACCCTGAAAATGTGCACTGTTCATGCACACGTGAAATCTTACATTTCAGGGAATTTCAAGCTCACAGTGAGCTTAAGGACATCCTCACTATTTTCGGGGTACTTCGTTGGTAACATTTGGACGTCGGAGGACGGAGAACGGAGTTTCTCAAAATTGCCGGATTATCGTGCTTCCCCAGGTAAAATCTAGTGAATTTTAGACCTTGAAACTAGTCCATCGTGATTCTACATGTTAAGGGCTTCAAATTGATATAAAATTCGAAGAAAACGGTTGAGAAATGAAGGAGAACAAGTGATTGCAAAATTCACCGGAATCCGGCCACCGGAAAAACCAGTCTGGCGACTGGCTGAGGAAGAAGATGTGCGTGGGGGCGTGTGACAAGCCCAAAATTTTTTCTAAAAATTCCTCGACGTCCGTGACGTCGAGTAGGTCGTTGTGGTATATTCACATACCCAAATTGAGCACCGTATGAGAAGTTATTTCGAATTATTGGTTATGTGTTTAAATTAACGTTTTTATAGTTGTTTCGCATATAGGTGACACCTATCCCGAGGACGAGCGCATCTAGAGACGTCACGGGGGTTACGACCCATCGACTTACCAGTGAGTGGGCAGTTTTGTTTTCGTATTACCTATATACTACTGTTTTCCCAGAAAATGCATTTATATGAAAATATGTTTTAAAATGCCATGCATGCAATCGATGAGATATTTGAATTGATAATTGATGCATATATATATAAATTGATGCGGTGGACACACATGTGAGTTTTTACATTATTCATACGATTTATTTTTATGTGAATTGCATTGGAAGCTCATAACCTGCACCCTAGGTGTTAGTGCTTATATTATTCACCACACCGCACGCTCGCCTTGGATCCAAGTAGGTGAATGTCGTACAGACCATGTGAGGGTTCCGACATGCTAGTCGTATAGATCACTAGGTGTGATTCCGACTAGTGGGTGACCTTAGTTATACGCGCCGATGATTGATGAGAGAAGCACTAGAGCGTATTCTTACACCTTTCATCGTACAGACTACCTTACGTAGTTCCGAGTGACGTGCAGAGTTTGGTCATATAGGTCATTGTGGTGACTCCGGTTGAGTGGGATATTGAGCTATAGAATCAGCTGTACAGGACCACTGTATGGTCTCCGGTTGATTTATTATTTCATCTGATTTATATCGATGCATTCATATTATATTTTGGCATGGCATGGCATATTCTTTCTGAAAAGCGTTGAAAGATTGTGAGCTGAGTTTGATGATATATGTATATATGTTTTATAATAAATTTCTGGGAAAGTATACAGGTTTTACGGTGAGGGGTTAGAAACATTTTAAATGAAATGTTTTGGAAAATCTTTGGTTTTACTAACCCACTCATCTTTGTTTTGCGCCCCTCCAGGTTCTAGTTAGCAGTTGGTGGCTCACGAGGTCTTTTTTGGCGTTCTGACAGACGTTCTGCATGTAGGACTCACCTGCGGGTGTTGCACTTTTAATTATAGTCCTACTTGACTGCACTTGATACCTACGTTCTGAATTCGTGTGTTTTACCTTATAACTCACTCCTTTATGCTAGTAGGTTATTACTGCTAGAGGTTGTTTTAAATTCCTTCATATTTCTATTATATCTTGCTTCCGTGTCGCACTTTTGGCTACGTCACGCTCACGTGACGGCCAGCACGCCTTGATTCTAGGATTGGGGTGTGTCAGTTTGGTATCAGAGCTTAGGTTGCAGTCCTGTATAATTGTTAATGCTCTAATGATCTTTTGATGTTTTCTGTCAGAATTATGCCTCCTCGTAGGGAATCCCGCCGTACTTCTGAACCTAATTTTCCTGATATTACTTAGTTAGGGGAAGCAATAGCCCAGGCTTTTCAGAATACAATTCGTCCTCCTCCCCCTCCTCAGATGACACCCCTGGAGACTATGTACAATTTGAAATTGGATCGTTTTATGGGTAATGAGGGTCACGAGGGGGCAGAGAAATGGCTAAACCATATTGAGAAGACGTTTCAGGTGATGCAAAGTCAAGGGAACTTTCCTGCTGATAGGTGGATTGAGACCACTACCTGGTTTTTGGGTCGAGAGCCGGCATGTTGGTGGAGAAATCAAACTCAGTTTATGTTCCCAGAAATGGCAGCTAATTGGGAAGTATTTAAAGAGAATTTCAAGAAAAGATTTGTCCCTCCAGAGTACATTGATCGCAAGAAGCAGGAGTTTACTCGATTGAAGCAGAGGAATATGTCAGCACATGAGTACTACAGAAAGTTTACTGATTTGTCTCGTTATGACCCTGATACAGCTGGTAATCAGGTAGAGATGCTTCGACGTTTCAAGTTGGGAACTAAGAGAAAATGGCAGACTTTTGCCAGTGCACTTCCCTGCGTCGATTATCATGAGTTTTTCGAGATTTTGGTTCGGATGGAGGACTCCGACAATCTTCCTAGTGACAATGAGGATGACGAGGACAAGAATGATGGTCAGAAGAAAGATGATAAAGGTAAGGGTATCTCAATTCCGGGACCTCGTAAGACGCAGAATTTTAAGAAGAGTGGAGCGAGTTCGAGTTCTTCTAGTGGAGGATATAGTATTACTGGCCCGAGGAGAGGTGGTGGAAGATTTTCTGGTGGACCCAGATTTCAGAGGCAAAGGGATTCCGGTGGTACTGGTGGTTCTGGTGCTCCGTGGTGCCGCCGTTGTAATTTTCGTCATCATGGTGAGTGCAGGAGAGGTGGTGGTGCTTGTTATACTTGCGGACAAATGGGACATCGGGCTTTTCAGTGTCCCGAGGGTCAGCAGAAACCTCAGCAGACCACTATGCCACCTCCAGCGTCGATTCAGCAGAGCTTTGGACCAGGCAGTTATGGCCAGTCGGGTCGTGGTGGTGCTTACCACTACCAGGGTGATGCTGCTCCTTATGCTTCCGGACCGAATCAGTATTCCCAGGACCCTTATTTTCAAAGTGGGTATTCCCAAAACCTTGGGGGTTATTCTTCTTATTCTTCCATGCCAGCTAGTTGATCTCAGTGGCATCAGGGAGGTCAACCCCGTCAGGGGGAAGTTGCTGCTGGTGGTGCACGATCATCTAGGCAGTCTAGTCAATCAGGCCAGGGACGTACTTCTCAGGGGCGAGGTAATCAAGGCAACAGAGGTCGTGGTGGACGATAGCAAGCTCAGGGGCGTGTTAATCACATCTCACTGCAAGATGCTCAGAACCATCCAGATTTGATCATGGGTACGTTAAATGTTCTTGGTCATTTGGCTAGAGTTTTGATTGATTGTGGTGCTACGCATTCTGTGATTTCTCATACGTTTGCTCAAATGACTCAACCTCACCCTTCACCTCTAGGATTTGATTTAGAGTTTGCCATGCCTAGAGGAGATAAGTGTTACGTTGATTGTGTGTATCTTGGGTGTCCAGTGATGGTAGAGGGCGTAGTTATGCCAGCTGATCTTATTCCGTTAGATATTGTGGATTTTGATGTGATTCTCGGAGCAGATTGGTTGCATTATAATCGTGCCCATATTGATTGTTATGGGAAATCAGTTACTTTTTATCGCCCTAGACTACCCGGGGTTACTTTTGTGGGTGAAAGAAGTGGGGTGAGACATGGCGTTATTTCTGCCATAAGAGCAAGGAAGTTATTATCGAAAGGTTGCCAAGGATATTTAGCACATGTGGTGTTAAATGATGTTGTTCCTAGCAGTGTAGAAGAAGTTGGTGTGGTCAGGCATTATCCTGATGTATTTCCTGATGATTTGCCGGGATTGCCTCCAGACAGAGATGTGGAATTCTCTATCGATTTGCTTCCAGGTACAGATCCTATATCTTTAACTCCATATAGAATGGCTCCAGCTGAGTTGAGAGAATTGAAAATTCAGTTACAAGAATTACTTGATAAAGGTTTCATTCAACCTAGTTCGTCACCTTGGGGAGCTCCAGTATTGTTTGTAAGAAAGAAAGATGGAACTCTGAGATTATGCATCGATTATAGGTAATTGAACCGGATAACGATTAAAAACCGTTATCCATTGCCTCGCATCGATGATTTGTTTGATCAGCTGAAAGGTGCGTGTGTATTCTCTAAGATTGATTTGAGATCTGGTTATTATCAGTTGAAGATTAAAGATGAAGATATACCTAAGACGGCTTTTAGAACCCGTTATGGACATTATGAATTTCTGGTTATGCCCTTTGGGTTGACTAATGCGCCTGCAACTTTCATGAGGTTAATGAACGAGGTATTCCAGCAATATCTTGATAAATTTGTCATTGTTTTTATTGATGATATTCTGGTATACTCTAAGTCTAAGGCAGATCATATTCGACATCTTAACTTGGTATTAAAGAAATTGAGGGAACATCAGTTGTATGCCAAGTTCAGTAAATGTCAGTTTTGGTTGACTGAAGTGGCATTTTTGGGGCATGTTGTATCGGCACAAGGAATTCAAGTAGATCCTCAAAAGATAGCAGCAGTGGAGAATTGGGAACAACCTCGAACCGTCACTGAAGTACGAAGTTTTCTTGGTTTGGCAGGTTATTATCGACGGTTTGTTCAGGATTTTTCTTTGATTGCTTTGCCGTTAACGAAGTTGACCAGGAAGGATGTTAAATTCGAGTGGGATGAGAATTGTGAGCGGAGTTTCCAGCAATTGAAATATTGCCTCACTCATGCTCCAATATTGGTACTTCCTGATGATAGCGGTAATTTTGAGATTTATAGTGATGCTTCCTTGAATGGTTTGGGATGTTTTTTGATGCAGCATAATAGAGTGATTGCCTATGCTTCTCGACAGTTGAAGATTCATGAAAGGAATTATCCTAGTCACGATCTTGAATTGGCAGCCATTGTTTTTGCTTTGAAGATTTAGAGGCATTATCTATATGGTGAGAAGTGTAAGATCTTCACAGATCACAAGAGTCTCCAGTATCTATTTACTCAACATGATCTTAATCTTCATCAGCGAAGGTGGATGGAATTGTTAAGTGATTATGATTGCATTATTGAGTATCATCCGGGTCGTGCTAATGTGGTAGCTGATGCATTGAGTAGGAAACCTCAAGGTCGACTCAATGCTTTATATGCCTGTCGTGTTCCCCTTCTTGCAGAACTGAGGGCAACTGGAGTAAAGTTGGAGTTGGAAGATCGAAGCGAAGCTTTTCTTGCTAGTTCTCAAGTCAGGCCAGTTTTGGTTGATCGTATACTCGAAGCTCAGATGGTGGATGAAGAAATTCAAGAAATGGTTCAATTAAGAAATGAAGGAAAAAAGAAAGACCTCAGGATTCGAGAATCAGATGGCATGCTTATGCAGGAGAACATAATGTATGTACCGAATAATGAGGAATTAAAGAAGGAAATTTTGGATGAAGCGCATTGTTCAGCTTATGCGATGCACCCAGGAGGAACTAAGATGTATCATACCATTCGACCATTTTACTATTGGCCGGGTATGAAAAGGGAAATTGCATAATATGTAAGTAGATGTATTATTTGCCAGCAAGTCAAAGCAGAAAGGAAGAAGCCTTTTGGGCGAATGCAGCCACTTCCCGTTCCCCAGTGGAAATGGGAAAATATAACTATGGATTTCGTGTATAAGCTTCCTCGTACATGAAATGGATTCGATGGTGTTTGGGTGATTGTGGATCGACTTACCAAGTCAGCGCACTTCATTCCAGTGAGGGAAAAGTATCCTCTTAATAAATTGGCTAAGTTGTTCATCACGAAGATTGTGAAGTATCATGGAGTTCCAGTGAATATTATTTCTGATCGAGACCCAAGATTTACTGTTAAATTTTGGGTAGCATTTCAGGAAGCTCTTGGTACGAAATTGCTTTACAGCACTGCTTATCATCCTCAAACTGATGGGCAATCAGAGAGGACTATTCAGACGTTGGAGGATATGTTGAGATCTTTGGTGTTACAGTTTGGTGATTCTTGGCATGATCGCCTAGACTTGATGGAATTTGCCTACAATAATAGTTTTCATTCGAGCATTGGTATGTCACCATTTGAGGCACTTTATGGTAGGGCGTGTCGTACGCCATTGTGTTGGTCTGAGGTTGGTGAAAGAGTGTTAGAAGGCCCA
This sequence comes from Malus sylvestris, assembly GCF_916048215.2. Taxonomy (NCBI): domain Eukaryota; kingdom Viridiplantae; phylum Streptophyta; class Magnoliopsida; order Rosales; family Rosaceae; genus Malus; species Malus sylvestris. The sequence continues at coordinate 15,144,692 of NC_062263.1, forward strand.
GAGATTGTGGATGAGACTACTCAAAATATTCAGGTGATTAAGTCTAACCTGAAAGCAGCCCAGGATTGACAGAAGAGCTTAGCGGATCGACATGCTACTGATCGAGTGTATGATGTGGGTGATTGGGTATTTTTGAAATTGTCACCTTGGAAAGGTGTGGTACGATTTGGAAAAAGAGGCAAGCTAAGTCCGAGGTACATAGGACCCTATGAGATCACTGAAAGGATTGGTGAAGTTGCCTACAGGTTGGAGTTGCCTCCGGAGTTATCTAAGGTTCATAATGTGTTCCATGTCTCTATGCTTCGACATTACATTTCTGATCCTTCACATGTGATCCCTCCTCAACCGCTAGAGATTAATCCGGATTTGACGTATGATGAGGAACCAGTGACTATCTTAGATTGGAAAGATAAGGTTCTAAGGAATAAGACGGTGAGCTTGGTGAAGGTATTGTGGAGGAACCATTCGGCAGAAGAAGCTACCTGGGAGACAGAGGATCGAATGAGAGAAATGTACCCAAGGTTATTTTATGGACATTAAGTGAATTGTTGGTTGTATGAATTTTGGGGACGAAATTCTATAAGGAGGGGAGATTGTCACAGCCCATCCCGAGATTTTCTTATTAAGGACGTTAAAGGACGAAAGTACCCTTGATGTTACTAAGGTGTGTGTGTGATATGTTTTGAATATTTCATATTTTTCTAAACTATTGCAAATATTATTTAAGTTGGATATAAAATTGGTATGTGGGATTGTTTGTGTGGTTAGGGAGTTAGGAAAGAAATGGAAGGTGTGGATTTGTGTTAGACCACACACACACACTCCCTGCTCTCTCTCCCTTCCCCCGTGCTTTCTCTCTCTCTCTTCCCTCACGACTCTCTCTCATTCTCTCCCTCTATAAATAGTACGGACAAGACCAAAAACCTTCAAAACTTCGCGGATCGAAGCAAATAAGGTATGATTCTTCATCCTTTTGATGTTCTGAGTTGAATGGTACTAGTTTTAGGAAGTGAAACCCTCGAAATCGTCATGAAACCCTAACCCCGAAAATATGCACTGTTCATGCACACGTGAAATCTTACATTTCAGGGAATTTCAAGCTCACAGTGAGCTTAAGGACATCCTCATGAGCTTCGGGGTACTTCGTTGGTAACATTTGGACGTCGGAGGACGGAGAACGGAGTTTCTCAAAATTTCCGGATTATCGTGCTTCCCCAGGTAAAATCTAGTGAATTTTAGACCTTGAAACTAGTCCATCGTGATTCTACATGTTAAGGGCTTCAAATTGATATAAAATTCGAAGAAAACGGTTGAGAAACGAAGGAGAACAAGTGATTGCAAAATTCACGGAATCCGGCCACCGGAAAAACCAGTCCGGCGACTGGCTGAGGAAGAAGACGCACGTGGGGGCGCGTAGGTCCGTGCCACCCACAGCGCGTGGGGGTGCGTATGTCCGTGGCACCCACGGCGCGTGGGGGCGCGTGACAAGCCCAAATTTTTTTCTAAAAATTCCTCGACGTCCTTGACGTCGAGTAGGTCGTTGTGGTATATTCACATACCCAAATTGAGCACCGTATGAGAAGGTATTTGGAATTATTGGTTATGTGTTTAAATTAACGTTTTTATAGTTGTTTCGCATATAGGAGACACCTATCCCGAGGACGAGCGCATCCAGGGACGTCACGGGGGTTACGACCCATCGACTTACCAGTGAGTGGGCAGTTTTGTTTTCGTATTACCTATATACTACTGTTTTCCCAGAAAATGCATTTATATGAAAATATGTTTTAAAATGCCATGCATGCAATCGATGAGATATTTGAATTGATAATTGATGCATATATATATGAATTGACGCGGTGGACACACATGTGAGTTTTTACATTATTCATACGATTTATTTTTATGTGAATTGCATTGGAAGCTCATAACCTGCACCCTAGGTGTTAGTGCTTATATTATTCACCACACCGCACGCTTGCCTTGGATCCAAGTAGGTGAATGTCGTACAGACCATGTGAGGGTTCCGACATGCTAGTCGTATAGATCACTAGGTGTGATTCCGACTAGTGGGTGACCTTAGTTATGCGCGCCGATGATTGATGAGAGAAGCACTAGAGCGTATTCTTACACCTTTCATCGTACAGACTACCTTACGTAGTTCCGAGTGACGTGTAGAGTTTGGCCGTATAGGTCACTGTGGTGACTCCGGCTGAGTGGGATATTGAGCTATAGAATCAGCCGTACAGGACCACTGTAGGGTCTCCGGTTGATTTATTATTTCACCTGATTTATATCGATGCATTCATATTATATTTTGGCATGGCATGGCATATTCTTTCTGAAAAGCGTTGAAAGATTATGAGCTGAGTTTGATGATATATGTATATATGTTTTATAATAAATTTCTGGGAAAGTATATAGGTTTTACGGTGAGGGGTTAGAAACGTTTTAAATGAAATGTTTTGGAAAATCTTTGGTTTTACCGACCCACTCATCTTTGTTTTGCGCCCCTCCAGGTTCTAGTTAGCAGTTGGTGGCTCATGAGGTCTTTTTCGGCGTTCTGACAGACGTTCTGCATGTAGGACTCACCTGCGGGTGTTGCACTTTTAATTATATTCCTACTTGACTGCACTTGATACCTACGTTCTGAATTCGTGTGTTTTACCTTATAACTCACTCCTTTATGCTAGTAGGTTATTACTGCTAGAGGTTGTTTTAAATTCCTTCATATTTCTATTATATCTTGCTTCCGTGTCGCACTTTTGGCTACGTCACGCTCACGTGACGGCCAGCACGCCTTGATTCTAGGATCGGGGTGTGTCACATTAGTCTTGAAATTTAAGAGACTGTTTGATAATTATTTGGTTTTTAGCTTTTCAGTTTTTTGTAAAACTTGTTTAGTAACTACTTTCAGTTTTCAAAACAATAAAAACTACAAATTCAAAGGAGTATGAATGTTTAATAACCATTTCAGTTTTAGTTTTCAAAAACTGTAAATAAGATGCACATACAAAAAAAAACATGCCATGCAAATAAGGAATGCATTTTATTTTAAGGAAAACTAATGAAAAGGGCTTGAAAACTTTAAGTTTTAATGATAAGGACAAAATAAAGGGTAAAGTGAATAGTACCAGGATTGACTTTTTAGTGTAAAAATGTGGTTTTTCGTTAAAGTGAACAATACCGGGTGCTTTTCGTTAAAGTTCCCATTTAAGCATTGATTTGGGCTGGGCTGAAATGTTATAACTAATCGGGCAGAGCCTTCTCATTTAAGCTATATTTTTTTGGCCACTTTTCCTGACATAGAACAGCAAGAGAATTTGGAAATAAATAAATAACTTGTTTGGAAGTACTTTTAAATAACCGGAAAAAATTTTTGGTGAAATTTTTTTTTTTTTAAACCAATCATTTGTAAAAATCCAAGTGGATTCTAGAAAAACAATTTAAATGCTTCATGTAAGAAGCACACCAAAAAGCACTTAAAGTGTTTTTGAAACCCAAAATCAAATTCACCAAAAGCTTTCAATAAATTTAAAAAAACTTCCAAACGAGCCCAAAGATATTCAAATTTCACACTCTTTGTAGCTTCTCACATAGTCATCTTTATTTCTAACCATTGGATTGAATAAATCAAACACGGTCAAGACTAAGCAGGAGTATGTAGGGGTGGGTTCGGTACGGTTACCGTACCAAAACCCTTGTACTAATTACCATAACAAACTTTCGGTTCGGTAAAATCTATTACTATTACCGTACCAAACTTTCGGTATACCAAAGTTTGGTATTGCCAAAAGTTCGGTTGGCATGATATGACAATGGTAATTGCCATTTTGTTTTGGGACAAAATCTGTTTTTGTTTTTTTTAGCCCAATTTAAGGGCAAAACTTTTTTTTTTTTGGTACCTTTATCTCATACATTATAGATTAAATTCATCTATTATTCATTATTCACAATTCAGACACATAATAATTCAAATGATGCATCAAGATTCATCATGAAAATTAAGCTTACAATCCAAATAGAAGTTACGAACCAAAACAAATAGAAGTCAACAATCCAAATAGAAATTAAAGTTTCAAACCAAATGAAAATTGGAAGTAAACTTCAAAAAGGAGAATTCATTGATCAGTTATTCAAGCTTGAGATGTCGAAGCTTTTGGAGGAGGCATTGAATTTGTAGAAGATTGAGTTTGTGTCAAGCCTACATTACAAACAAAGAAAACATATTAATTAGTAGCAAGAAGAATTAAAGTTGAAAACCATTTAATAACAAATTTACTAAAAAAATTAAAGCATATCTTTCTTGTTTTCTCTTCTTCCATTTCCTTGTAAAATTGAAGCATATCTTATGTTGGTTCCTTGTAGAAGTTTACTTCATCTGCCCTAAGCTAACCATTAGTACGCACTAGTGCCTCCATTATTTTAGGAGTCAAGGATACCCTAAAAGGGTCCACAACCCTCATCCCTAGGCTAAATGCATTTTCACTAGCAACAGTAGAAGTGGGGGTTACAAAGATATTTTGGCTATTTGTGAAAAAATTAGGAACTCTTTTGTGTTTGATTTCCACAATTTTAAGAGATCAATCATCAAAGTCACCAACAACAATGCTAATGTGAGTAGAGTTTTATTTTCAAATTATTGGAATATTATAAAATTGTGTTATATAATTATCCATTATATAATTTATAAATTATAAATTATATTGTATTTTCGGTATGGTACGGTAATACCGTGGTAATGATATCCATTACCAATACCATACCATTAAATTTCGGTACGGTACAATACTGTACCATTACCGATTGGTACAAAAAATTTGGCACAAAATCGGTATGGCACGGTTGGCAATTCGGTTGGCACGGTAATTTGACAAAAAAATCCATCCCTAGGAGTACGTAAGAAGATCAAACACAATCAAGATTAAACAAGAGTATGTAAGAAGTTAAAAAGAGTGTGTTTACCATTTCCCTAAATAAGTAAATCTCTAAACATTCCCTAAGATGCAAGGAGATGTAGCTCATGTAGTTAATAATATCTAGAATTTTTCTTCCATACTCTGTTTATCATTAAATGATACGGGTATTTGATGGTATGGATTGAAACACCTTATTAGAAAGCTTCAATCTAACGACATTGAAAGTCGTATCATAAGGAGTATGCAAATCGGAATCTAAATCTACAATTAAACTTGAGGTACTATTCCTCCCTTCCCTTAAAAATAAAAAAGACACCTATCCTCCACATTCTTTGGCATCCATCAACAGAAATGTTTCTCTCTATTTTTTTATCGACATAAAGTGTTCCTCTCTTTTACCCAAAGAAACCAACAGTTTAGCTTGATTTAGCTTGATTTAGCTTGATTTATCACAAAGCTCCACGTGGCATATGACTCATCACAAATGGACAAGTCATCAATGACATATGGCACAAATCAAGAAAAGGAAGCTCAAAAGCATTCCTAAAATGCGGCAAAGGGAAGAAATCTCCTTAAAATCGGCAAGGCGCCCAAATTGCTCCAAAAACAGGAATAAAAGCTAAAACATCTTCACAAAACAAGCAAGAATTGAAGATTGCTCGCAAAATTGGCAAGAAAGCCCTATAGATTTTGGCCAAGCAAGGGAAAGTTGATGAAATTAAGACATAAAACATGCCTAATTTTCCCATGATCAAGACACAAATCAAAGCCAAATCCATCCAAAGGCAAGCTTTGAGAAGTCTATAAATACAAGGTCCTCAGACAAACATAATGGTGGACAATTTCTACATTGAAGGGCTGAAATTCTCACAAAAGGAGAACCTCTGCCTAATCTTTGAAGACAAATATGCTGTCAAAGCTCTCTTCGAAGAACGTACAACCAAAGCTGAAGCTTTCTTTGGACCAAAGCCGAAGCATTCCCTTGAAGAATCAACAAGCACTTGTAATGACATTTGATTCAAGATCAAGTCGCCAAGACCCTTGAATCAACGAAATCCCATGTCAACATCATCTTTGCTGCACCTTGAGGTGAAGACCATCCACTCATTGTTTTCAAGCTTAAAACTTGAAGCAATCGTTTAATCGTTTGCCCGATATTAAGTTATCGCGACCCTTGGATCAACAACCTGCATATTTACATCAAATCTGAAGATTGAATTAGAGGAAAGTTGTAAACATAGATTATAACCCTACAAATTCATTAATACAAATCTACTTTGTACACATGTTCTTGTTTCATTCATTACAGAACTTTCGTGTTTACAAATTTGGCATGCTCGGTGCGACATCGTTGCCTCTCATCTCTGTCTTCAAATCCACAAGAAACACACATGACATCAAGAAAAGATCAAGCTATTCCCCTAACCAACACTAAGAACAAAAACATCATTGCCGCAAATGATGGCACTTTGGGCATCATAACCCGAAGCAAGGTAAGAGCTCTCTTTGTCGTGCCTTCCACCCCTACATCAACTCTGACAAAGGAGCAAGAGCACCCGAGGCACAAGGCCGTGATTACCCTGGCCTCGCTAAGGGTGCTAAGGGAAGAAAGCTCGAGGAGGTACTCCGAGTCGTTAACTTCCGATGCCGACTCGAGCAACAGCTCGTATCCCGTAGCCATGCAAGTTATGACTACTAGTGCAACTTTAATTGAAGAGTAGCTGGCACAAATGAATGAAGCAATCGTAAGGCTGATAAGGACCATAGAGGAAAATGGCTTACAGATTGCTACACTCGTCAACCGTTTGGAGGCGTATCATAACAAGAATGCTGACCTGAAGGTTGATCCACCAAAGGAGGAAACTGAAGAAAATGAGGAGCCTTTGATGGACAAAGTTAAGGAGAAGCTAGAGATTGATCGAGCTACGACGCTCATGGGATCTTTCTCTATCCAACAGCTGCAAGAGATTATCACAAGCACAATCAAGGCGCAATATGAAGGAAGCTAGCATGACTCCGTGTTGTATTTAAAGCCTTACTCTAAAAAGATTGACGCTTTGAGGATACTAAAGGGTTATCAACCGCCAAAATTCATGCAATTCAATGGAAAGGCAATCCTAAACAACATATTGCCCATTTTATTGAAACCTGTAACAATGTTGGGATGAAGGGAGACTACCTCGTCAAGCAGTTCGTGCGCTCACTAAAAGGTAACATTTTTTACTGGTATACCAACCTCGAGCCCAAGTATACCAACAGCTGGGATCAGCTTCAAGGGGAATTCTTCAACCATTTCTACAACACTCACCACACCGTAAGCATGTTGGAGTTGACGAGTACAAAACAGTGGAAGGACGAACCTGTCGTTGACTACATCAATATGTGGTGTTCATTAAGTCTGGATTGCAAAGATCGACTTTCTGAAACCTTCGCCATTAAGATATGCGTTCAAGGCATGCACTGAGGGTTACATTACATCCTCCAAGGCATAAAGCCGAGAACGTTTAAGGAGTTGGCAACTCGGTCCCATGACATGGAGTTGAGTATTGCTAATCATGGAGTTGACATTGAGTTACCTGAATGCAAGTGCTCCGAAGAGATGAATCACGTTAACGATCTTAGGTAGTGTAAGTATCATCGTATTGTGAGTTCAGTTGGCAAGTGCTTCATCCTCAAAGAGCTCATCATGAAGCTAGCACAACAAGGACAAATCGAGCTTGACCTTAAAGACAAGGCCACAACACATATTACCTCGATTGTGTTCAGATCCTTCAATCCATACGACACCTTTAGTACAACCATCACTAAGGGCAAGCGACCAAAATGCACCTACCAATGATTAAGAAGGATGGACATTGGTGACTTACAAAAGGACAAGGAAGCCAAGACCACAATCCACAAATCCAAAGGTGGAACAAGGGATAAAGCATCACTCCCGCAACAATAGGAAGCCCAAAAGGAACGTAAGAGTTGCTAACCCAACATATGTAGGGGAACCTATGGAGCAAAAGTCACGCATTCCCGTTTCCTTGCACAAGTACTTCTCAAATGACATCTTTCAACAGTGCACTACCGTTGCCTATCACATGGTTGAAGTGGAGATAGTAGAGCCTTTGAAAGGCAAAGTTATCTCCATCAAGGAAGAGAAGACCCTCACGCCCAAAGAAAACCTGGTAACATACTTTAGCATCAAGGAAGCACTACTATTTCCCAAGGAGATAGGAAAAGCAATAGTAGTGGTCTTGGTTAATCCCGACGACCACGAAGTGCAAGAAAGCAAGCACGAAGACATGAAGCTTCGACCACATGAATATGCCACATGCTATGCCACCCATGACGCAATCAACTTCATTGACGAAGACTTGCTGCTAGGGTTAAAGCCTCACAACTGTCCTCTCTTCGTCTCTGGGTACATGAGAGAGAACAAAATCAACCGCATGCTTGTGAATGGTGGGTTAGCCATAAACATCATGTCAAAGTCAACAACGACCACAATCAGCATCAAGGTGGATGAACTATCCCGAAGCCGTCTCCTAATCCAAGGTTTTAACCAAGGAGGACAAATAGCGATGGGCATGATCCAAGTGGAGATGACCATTGACGAACTCAAATTAAGCACGTTATTCCATGTGATTGATGCAAGAACTTCCTACAGTTTGCTCTTAGGAATGCCTTAGATCCATGAGAATGGAGTGGTGCCGTCCATCCTTCATCAATGCTTAAAGTTCTACCGAGAAAAAGTAAAAGTGATACAAGGCGACACCAAGCCATTCACCAAAGCTGAATCACACTTCGCGGATGCCAAGTTCTACATGGATGAAGACATGATGCCAAAAACTCTTCCAAAAGAAATCAAATCCACATGCAAAGCTGCACCTAAGGAACAAAAGTGGCAAATCATGCTCAAGAAATGATAAGAGCATATATATGCGACTTAGTTAGCTTGTTTTCTTGCATTTATGTTATTAGCTCATAGTTATTTTAGTATTTTAAGCTATTTTCGTGTGTTTGTAGGTCCAAAGGGCTAAAGTGGCAAGAAAGTGTTTTTTGGAGCAGTTTTGGGCTTGGAATGAATATCACATGCATGAAGCAAGGTGGATGGATGAATTTGAAGATCAAAAGAGGCTAGGATTATGTTGAAGTTATGAAGAAATTAATTCAAGAAAAGGAAGTAAAGGATGCAGCAATAAAGAAGGAATGTTAGCCAAGTTACCTTATTTTGTCCTAAACTTTCCTAATCCTAATTCACCTAAGTTCCAGCTACAAAGAGGTGTCCTAAATATTTTAGGACACTCAATAACATGTTTCTAGAAGGCCTAAACACATTCCAAGGTGGTGCCGCACCTAGCCTTGCACTTTCCCTTCCTTGCCACACAAGGAAGCACTTTCCTTTCCCTTTCCCATTTCCTTTTCCCTTGTGCGCCTAACCCTTTCCCTTTTCCCTTGCCATGCAAGGGATCCTTCTTTCCCTTTTTCCTTTGCCACATATCTTTCCCTTTGTCCTTTTGGATTATGTTTTGACTTAGCCCTTTTCCTTGTGGACTTAGAGTTAAAATCTTTCTAAAATAATAAAAACTTTAATTCCCTTTTCCATCAATTTCTACCGCACCCTAGCCTTAATTCCCTAGGGTTTTGACATACTTTGGGATATATTTAAGTGTGTGCTGTAGCTTTTAGGGGACACACACCATTCATCACCACAAAAACACACAAAAACATCCCTTGCCACAACCATACACCATTCATTCACTACCATTCATACTTTCACCCTTTTCTTCCATACAATTCACCACTCAACCCTACACACATACCTTGTGTTGCAACAAAGAAGAAGAAGGAGGACCCTTGGACGTGCTTGCCATTCAAGTTGGATAGTTGGAACGTTTTTAGGTGTTTTCAATCTTTTGTTTTCAATGTCTAAGTTTATGTATCCTTGTTTTGCGAACATGAGGAGCTAAACTCGTTTTAGCTAGGGAAAAATTCAAAGCCATGAACATATTTGCAATATGAATTGATTACTTCCAGTTGTGATTCTATAAATTGTGAGTTCAATTTACTTAACTGTTTGATTGATAACTTATTCTTGTATGTTAATTGAGGATTCATATTTAATTTGCATGCAGGGATTTGATGCTAGAATATAAAGGAATTTCACCTAATCGTTATGAACTTATATTCATAAGTAGTGGAGGTTGCTAGTCATAATCGTGTTAAGTGAATTCCTAGTAGGAGTATCATGCTGTTCATAGTTACGAATGCCTTGTCAATGTTAATGATTTTCACAAAGCTTAATGATCTTGTCATTGTATCTCTATTATGCTGTTCATGTAGGGAACTATTGAAAAATAATTTGGTTGCTGATGCGTTATCCATCCAATTCAATGATTTAAGGAAAATTTGAGGGTTAATTAGTGCTGTTGATGGTTAATCTGGGGCATTGAGGTTCATGGTTTATTGGAAAAGCAAATGGAAATCGTTTTGTATGCAAGTGTGTCATGTGTGGAGAAGAACCCTCTAGCTAGCTTGTCACCCATCCATTTACCATAATTTCGTGCCAAAATCTGTTTAAGTCTTTAGTTTACTTGTTTTACTTTAAATTCGTCAAAAACCCAATCCCCTTTACTTTATTGTGTCAAATTAGTTATAATCTGTCCAAACTTGTGTTTTAAGTGTTTTAAAGTGTTCTGAGTCAAGTTAAAGTCAATTTTCGTCCAAATCACCTCCTAGTGTCTAGTGTGAGTCTATTTGATTGTTTTGTGCTGTTTTGAGTCTTTTAGATTGTTTTGAGTTCTTTGAGTCTAGTTAAGTGTTTTCAAGCCTAGTTTTATGTTTTTAAGTCAGTTTTAAGTAGATTAGCAATCCCTCCTAATCCTCGGTCTAGAACGATCCCAACTTATATCTTTACTACAATTGTCAATAAGAGGGTTTAATTTGAGTGCTAGTTTTTATCACATCAAAGTTTTGGCACCGTTGCCGGGGATTAGCAAAGTTGTTAATCCCTCGTTGTTTCTTTTTGTTTATTTTCATGTCTTTTATTTTTAGTTTCTGACTTTGTTTCGTTTTCTTGTTTTTAGGTACTAGTTTATGACTCGAAGTTCTCAACCTGTTCGTGAGCACATCTTTGACTTTTACGACGATTTTGAGCAAACTTTGAGAAGGAAGAGGAATTAGCAAGCATCTAATCCACCAAGCACAATTCCTTTCCACCAATCCAAAAGATTGAAACTTTCATATGTTAGGCTTTGATATGGATCATTGAAGTACATATCCACTTCATTGGCTATCTCATTTTGTTGTGCCTCCGCTCTCTTTTGTTGGATCTTTTTTGCCATCCTTGAAGCTACATCAATATCTACGATCACACCCCCCACATCATCTAGTACAACACTTGATCTTTGCTTCACATTTGAGGTAGCACTACTACTAGTACTACTAGTACTACTACTACTAAGGACCACTCCCTCTTTATATGCATTATACAACTCGGTTACATAGCCTTTAACCCTTACTTTCTCCTCCCTTATTTTATCCCATCCATAGCCGTGCTCTTCTAGATTTGTCTCCAACATATCAAATTTGTACCTCGGGTCGAGTACTTGGGCTACAAAGAGAATAGGATTCACTTTTTCAATGTGACCCCAATATTTGTCAAACTTGAGCTTCATTGAGGTAGCCACACTTTGCAAAGTGGCATTAGAGGCGTTTGAAATTTGTTCTTATATCTCCACTTGCAAGGCAATCACTGTGCTAAGTATTAACTGTGATGTAAGAGTAAGGGTTGCACTCAATGTCAAGGTGGCATCATAAAACTTTTTAAGAAAGTGAGCAAAACTCATCGACCTTTCCCAATCATCCACCTCCGAAGGACCTACCTGCTTGGCCTTTCTTGTCACCCCATCAACCTCTTTCGAGACCTCCTCTTTAAAGTAAGCAATAAAAGAGTCACACTCAAAGGCTATCTTAGAAAACACTTCTTTAAACATGAAAGCACTATTAAGCATTTCATACGTGACATTCCACCTTGTGACAACGTCAAAAGGGATACTTGACATCCTCTCAAATCTCAACAAGACACAATATTCCCTAAAATACTCCAACCTTGCCGGGGATGAGTGTATAAACTTCACACAATTTCTTATGGCATCAATCTCACAACTAAGCTCCGTCATTCCATCCTTAACTATCAAATTAAGGATGTGACAAACGCACCTCATGTGCAAGTGAGCCCCGTCAAGTAAAAAAGTACCATTTGACTTGAGTCTTCTTTTCATGTATGCAATAGCGGTGTCATTTGCACTATCATTGTCAACGGTAATACTAAACACCTTGTCTATGCCCCAATCATTCAAGCAAACCTTTAGACATCTTCCAATATCATCACCCTAGTGAGAAGTAACTTGGATAAAGTTTAAGATCCTCTTATGCAACCCCCAATTAATGTCTAAAAAATGGGCCGTGATGACCATGTAGTTATCATTTGAATCGAGGTCCAAGTGTCAGTTGTGATACTCACTCTCAATCCCTCAATCACACTTTTTATTTTGCCTTCTCTTTAACATACAACTCCAAAACCGCCGCCGCCACCTTATGCCTATTAAGAAGTTTGTACTTTGGATTCAAGTCACGAATAAAATCTCGAAAGTCCTCTTGATCAAACACCCTAAAAGGCATCTCCGCTATTATAATCCACCTCACACATCTCCTATCAAGTCTTTTTTGATTGAAAGTGTGAGTGACAATCGGACCTCCCATCCTCGCTTATGTCCATGTAAGTTGGTTCGGATCCACATTCTCAAAGAGACTAGAACCCGGGCATTTCCTTAAATGCTTAAGAATTCTCGTTGTCCCATGAGTTATAGGGTGTGCCGGTACTAAGAGTTTGCAATGCTTGCATTCGGCCATGAAAGATTTCTCCCCATTATTATCGGTGATCGTTACCCTCTTAGCATCATTCCACGCCGGACTTGGACCCTTTCTCCTATTGCCCTTTTTCCGAGGAGGACCCTCCCATTGTCTCACCACTTCTTCTACTTTCTCTTCCTCCTCTTCCCCCTCTTCCCCTCTTCCCCTCTTCCCCTCTTCCCCTCTTCCCCCTCTTCTTCTATTTGTTCTAATGCAATATCCTCCTCCATATCCGGAACATCATCCCAATAATCTGCATAATAATCATTATGCACATAATCTTGAGTTGAGGGAGTGCCTAGTTGAAGGGTACCACTAGGTTGGGTTTGTTTTCGATTTCCTAATACCGAGACCATATGTGTACTAGATTGGCTACTAGACCCGTCCATCCTAACAAATAAAATAACAATGCACATTAATATATATCACAACCACAATTTAGCATATATCCAAATTCCAATCAATAAATAAAATAAATGGTTCAAAAATCTGAGCATTCAACATAGAAATATATGGTTGTGAGAAAAAGAACTCAAAATATATCGTGTATTTGAACTAGGAAGCAAATAAAAAACAGCTTGTTTCTAAACTAGGAGAATATAAGTAGCTTGTTTCAAAACACTAAATTAATTACCTAATTTGGGGTGAGAGTGAGACTCGGACTCGGTGTAGTGGTGAGAGAGAGCAGATATGTACGTACCAGAAGCACCTTGTTCATATGACTTGCATTGGAAAAAGAAAGTAATAAGAATTTTGTACGCACAAATACATCAATCTTTACAATGATGATTAAAACGAAAAAAACATGACATAATACAAGGTTACAACCAATTCAACAAATATCAGTAAGAATGTAAACAGATACAATTTGATGGGATCAATATTTTTAGTAACCTTGCCCCAGGTACTAGTTTTATTTAAAGGGTAAAGATATTAATGCAAAATGTCTAAAAAAATTTCATTGAAATTGTGAAAACTGCATATAGTGAAACGAGAAACAAGTATACAATGCACCTAAGGTTAATCAAACCTGCAGACAAAATGACATTTGTGTCATGCTAACTTTAAAAACTGCACGGGTTTTACACTTTTACATTGGGCACAGCTAGACTGATGGGGGGAGAGGAGAGATGTAGTGCTGCTAATTGTGAGGAGCTTGTAACTGAAGTGATCAAGAATATTTAGTCTTTTACTCGACATTATAAGTTCAAAATCAGTGTTTGTATAACTCTTATCTCTTAAGCAACATGATTAAAATCATGCAGTTGCTTAAGATCAGTTCACTCCACATCGAACTAATAACCCATGTGGAACCTTGGGACTAAAACACAACAACACCATTCCTCTGGTTAGAATGACTGCATTCATGGTATATCTTAAGATCACATTGAAATTGGAAAAAAATGTATTCCAGTATTTTGATTATTATTGTAAAATACTGATTAAGAACTTAATGATGTGTGTCAGGTTGACATGGTCACTACACCATTAACAGTTGGATATTTCCTGGACGTGTACCTAACATTGCATGGGGTTCTATCTGTGCAGAATCAGAATGATGCAGTAAAGTTTTTTGGTGGCATTAGATGAAAATACTGGATTCCAGTTTCATGTTAAGTACACCTTTGTGAGCATTTTGGTTCTTAATAATCTAATTTTTCAGCTGTAATAGTTACTTTTGATGGGATGACTATCCATTATTGGCTCGCTCTTTTGAGATGCTGCCAAGATCTCAAAAAAAATCTGTCCACTTTTGTGTTGATTTTGTACTTTCGTTAAAATATGAACACTTGAGACTTTCATAGATGTTTACATAATGTGCCAAGGTACTAGTTTTGTTTAAGGGGTAAAGATATTAATGCAAAATATCTAAACAAATTTCATTGAAATTGTGAAAACTGCATATAGTGAAACGAGAAACAAGTATACAATGCACCTAAGGTTAATCAAACTTGCAGACAAAAGGACATTTGTGTCATGCTAACTTTAAAAACTACTCGGGTTTTACACTTTTACTTTGGGCACAACTAGACTGATGGGGGGAGATGAGAGATGTAGCAGCTAATTATGAGGAGCTTGTAACTGAAGTGATCAAGAATATTTAGTCATTTACACGACATTATAAGTTCAATTCTATACTCCCTTGAGAGAGATTTTAGGACTAATTTGAGACAAGAAAAATTCTAAGACTCAAACCATAAAAATCTCAAAAATTTAGGGGACAAATGTGAGATCAAACCTAATTATTCTTGTAATCTTTGAATTCAACATTCTAGAGATACAGTAGGCACACCCTTTACATGCCCTCCCTCCATTTATGACTAAATCCCAAAACCAAAACAGGTCAACATAAGTCAATTCAATTCCCAAATAAACTAATTACGACCCCGTCGCTCTGGCTTCACTTTATGATTTATATGTAAGAAAATTGACTATAATTCATAGACAATGTATATCCAGGAATAGTCACAGCTCGGAAAGAGACAAGTGATTAGATACAAATTACAATTATTCACACTGACACTTACTGTGGCAGCCGCATCAACCTGGTAAGGGTAATCTTGCTTTGATGAGTGTCCCTTTCTTGAAGACAGATATCACTCAGGCTCCTTAGCCGCACTTCAAATGTATCATCAAGAAGTATACTGCTTGCTTGAACATCCCTACAAAAAGAAAGCTAAATCACTATTTGCACGGTTGCGCCAACAAGAATACAAAACCAATAGGGAGGCTCTCCGTCACCTGCATAAGTTAATCGTTGATGGAAATGCAAAGATGCAGTGCATAAAAAACATTCACTCTTCAAACAATTGACGTATATAAACATATGAAACCAGTAAGGGAAGATTCAAGATTGAAATTAGATTCCAAACCCTAAATTAAATTTCAAAAGGAAGACATAAATTAGATTTCAAAACACTAAATTAATTACCTAATTTGGGGTGAGAGTGAGACTTGGACTCGGTGTGGTGGTGAGGGAGATCGTGGGTTCTGTTCTGTCCGTGAGAGAAAATCGCCCAAGAGAGAGAGATCGCGAGAGAGAGCGGTGGCTGTGTGGTGAAGAAAGGCTGGAGAGTCAGAGACGACAATATGGTGTGGTGGTAGGCTGGAATTCAACACAGGCAGTCACATGAGAAATGAGGGCTTGGTGAGGGAGGGCTGTGCTTTGAGTTCGATGGATGGAAATAAATGAACTGAAGTGACATCTGAAATAGGATCTGACCTAAAAACAAATGAATGACACAGATTAAATCCAAAACAATGAACGGTTGAAATAATTATCTTATAATTAAAAAATAATATATATAATATTTTTTTTCGGTTTGGTATGGGAATACCAAAAAAATGGAGATGCAAAACCAAATCCCATACCGAAAATTTCGGGAATTTTGGTTTGGGATTGGGATTTTTTTGGTCTGGTTTGGGATTTTTGGGATTTTTTTCCAGCCCTAAAAGGGAGTGTGACGCCCTCAAAAGAACCAAACACACCTGTCTTCCGATACATCCCAATGTCGAGAAGAAAGAATGGGCAATCCCCATTCGAAATTGGAACAAGCAAAGCTGACACACAACTGCCTAAGGACGATGTAAAAGCTACTCAAGACAAATGCAATTTTACCTCTGATATAGCTAGGTAACGCTAAAGTTTCAAAACCACCACAAGGTTTCGTAAAACCTCTTCCAAAGGGGACAAAACCAAGCTCTCTTCCAACCAAGAGGTTCGAAGAAGGTTTCGACCCAAACGCCTACAAACTTATGTCAAAGGCTGGGTACGATTTTGCCTCTTCTTCAAATCTTGGAAAGAAGAATGCAAACACAGTCAACGGCAAAGAGGTGCACCATTATCTGCACTGGCTAATCTTCATGCCAAAAAGCCCAAAAGGACGGCACTAAAGAGGAGGTCCAAGAAGTCTTCCACATCATAATCAAGGAAGACAAAGAAGACGAAATTGTTGGAAATATGCCCTGAAAGTCAATCTTTGGAAGAAACCTTTCAGGACAATGAATATGTGTATAGATGACTCTTATACATCAAAAGGCGAAGATACTAATTAGGACTATCTCAATAAACGATATATGTCCTAAATAATGAATCCATGGACAATGGATCGATGGAAGAAGTAATCTAATGATGTTAGACTATAAAGACCTTCTTCACATAACCATCATGTCCAAAAAGGTTCCTAGTTATATGATTGTCAGAGAGATACTGACAATGCAAAGACCAGTACATACTATGTCCCATTCAATTGGAAGGATGGAAAGTCTCATCCCATTCGTGTAGTGACACTAAGACAGGTATGTAGGTGCTCATTAAGGGAATGTGTTCACTAAACACAATCAAACGATAGTACTTGCATTGAGGTCTACTCACATGTCAAGCAAGTAACTCTAATGGTTGGAATAATGTAAGTAGTCCTTTGACCTGAGGCATCATAGTTGTCTTGTGGTTAGGTCATTGATCTTTGATTATGTCAAAGTCACTCCATTCGCGGGTGTCCACGGCATAGTTGGGGTTAAGCCACTTAGCCATGGAGGCAAGTAGATGCGTAACAAGGGATCTCTAATCCTCGTTATGAGAGGAAGAATACTCTAAGATATGATTCGGGAATCTTCGGCCGAAGTATCGAGCGTAATAAAGGAAAGCGTTCCTATACAACTCAATTGAATCATATAACATGGAATAATCACATTAGGGGTTTGACATAATATATCCATACCCTAATAGTATGATTGAGAGTATTGTTTTAGAGAATGATCGAATTACATTGTAATTCCAACTGAATAGGTTCTCCGAACAAATTCTACATTAGCTTGGGTAGCCATGATATATGGTTAGATGTCACTCATGGCTTGTGAGTTCTTCTAGATGACTAAATAAGTAGTCGTCAAAGAAGAAGGAGAATGAAAAGTAAGTTTTAATTCACTAAGTGATTGGATTAAATATAATCAATTGGATTGGTGCCAATCACCTCACTGCCTTGCTAATTAGAACCTAAAATGATTGTACACTGATACACTCTTGTAGTGAGACAACTAACGGATGATGGAAATAATTAATTGGATTAATTAAGTGTTGTGATTAATTAGAAAGTCTAAAGAAATCATAAAAGCGATAAAAGATCGTTTTGGGCTTAAAGAAAAGTTCGGGTTCATTCGGGCTATTAAGCCCAAACCCATTGGGCTTTTATTTAAGTATAGGATGACTTGAAATAATAAAAGCCCAAAGCCCAAACAACACTAAAGGGGCCGGCCAAATAAAGGGAAAGGGAGAGAAAGAAAGTCAAGTTGTTGACTTGTTTCTTTGAGATATAAAAGGAACTTTATAGTGAAAAGTTCATTAGGGTTTTTTGTGTGTTCATTTTGACAAAAGAAGAAAACATCTCTCTCTCTAAAATACACACAAAGGCCGGCCACCATTGGGGAGAAAAATAGCTAATCATCTTCTCTCCCTTTTGGTTATTCCTCCATCCATCTCACTACACTAGTGGGTGTGGATCTTTAGAGGTCTTCAATCTTGGAGACTAAAGGAGAACCAAGGAGCACTCATTCTAGCAAAGTGGAGGAAGCAAGGAAGGAGGCTAGGCTCAAGGAGTTCCAACAACAAAGGGCTTGGAGGTGGTCTATCCTTGGTCTCAAGTCTAGATCAAGAGGTATAAATCTACTCCTACACTTTGTTCTTCAATAAAATGTTTTGATGCATCTTATATAAACCTATGCTTCTTGAAGGGGATTTGCATGACTATAGCTTTGATATTATGTGATAACATGCTTCCGTTGCTTATGTATATAAATTTTGAATTGTATATGCATGCTAGTCACTAGAAATCCCACATAAATCTCATTATTTCCCTTCAGAAATCCATGAGGAAGACGTCATTGTTGCACCACCACAACTCGAGGATGGGAGCAAGCCATGGTTGATGATCTCAAGGAGCTCAACTTAGGCACAAGCGAGGAACCGAAGCCTATCTTCGTAAGTGCACTACTAAGTGCGGACAAGATCAATAAGTACTACCAACTGCTAATGGAGTACAAAGACGTCTTTGCTTGAACCTACAAAGAAACGTGACCGATAAAGCAAACTCAAAGATGCTATCGATCCGAGCTCATCTCACAAATTGAGGCCAAGATTGACAAGCTAATTGAAGCAGGCTTCATTCGAGAGGTGCAATATCCTAAATGGATCTCCAACATCGTCATTGTTCTTAAAAAATTTGGACAAATTTCCGTGACCTCAATGGCGCTTGCTAGAATGATGACTTTCCTTTGCCAATCATCAAAATCATGGTGAATGCAACTAATGGCCACGAGGCACTATCATTCATGGACGACTCCTCTGGGTACAAACAAATCTGCATGGCTCCCAAAGACGAGGAATTAACAGCCTTCCGCACTTCAAAAGGTATCTACTGCTTCAAGGTAATGCCCTTTGGCTCGAAGAACGTTAGGGCTACAAATTAACATGCATTGCAAAAGATCTTCAATGACATACTACATAAAAATGTAGAATGTTTCATAGATGATGTAGTTGTCAAGACCAAGAAAAGATTTGATCACGTGAAGGATTTACGAATGGTGTTCGACAAACTACGGCACTACAACCTTAAGATGAACCTGTTGAAGTGTGCATTTGGCGTCACCTCTGGGAAATTCCTCGACTTCATTGTTAAGCATCGTGGCATTGAACTAGACCAATCGAAGATTAAGGCCATTCAAAGCATGCTTGAGCCAAGGAATCTACATGAGCTGAAAAGTCTACAAGGAGGGCTAGCTTTCATTAAGCGCTTCATCTCTAACTTTGTTGGACGCTGTTAACCCTTCAGTTGACTCATGAAGAATGATGCTCCATTCATATGGGATGACACCTGTTGCAATACCTTTGAGAGCATAAAAACGTACTTAGCAAGCCCACATGTTTTAGGAGCTCCTGTGTCTGGAAAGCCACTCATCCTATACATTGCCGTATAAAAGGGTTCTATTGAAGCACTCTTGGCATAAGAAAATGAAGACCAAAAGAAAAGAGCACTCTACTACCTAAGTAGAACTCTCACCGGTGCTAAGCTCAACTAC
Source organism: Malus sylvestris (assembly GCF_916048215.2). Taxonomy (NCBI): domain Eukaryota; kingdom Viridiplantae; phylum Streptophyta; class Magnoliopsida; order Rosales; family Rosaceae; genus Malus; species Malus sylvestris. The sequence continues at coordinate 15,164,587 of NC_062263.1, forward strand.
TTACCAATCGAGAAGATGTTCATTTCCTTAGTCTTTGCTGTCTAAAAGCTTAGACACTACATGCATGCTTACACCATATACTTGGTTGCTAAAGCCGACCCAGTTAAGTACATTATGTCCATACTCGTTCTGACATGGCGACTAGCTAAATAGGCATTGTTTCTCAATTAATACAAAATCATATACGTCCCACCTAAAGCATGTCAAGGGACAAGCACTAGTAGACTTCCTTGTCGATCATCCAATCCCAGCCAATTAGAAAATCTCAGATGACTTGCCTGATGAGGAAGTGTTCTTCATTGACATCCTCCTAACATGGACAATGTTCTTCGACGGATCCGCACGAATGGACAGAGCGGGGCAGGAGTAGTATTCATGTTGCCACAAAGACAAGTACTACCCTATTCATTCCAACTAAGCGAGCTATGCTCCAACAACGGCGTTGAGTACCAAGCGCTGATAATTGGACTTCAAATGGTGATCGATATGGAAATCACAGCACTAGAAGTGCATGGCGACTCCAAACTCATAATCAATCAACTCTTAACTAAATATGAAGCAAGGAAAGATGATCTCGTCCCATACTTTCGGCTAGTAACTCAACTACTACAAAAGTAAAAGGCCGTGACGCTAAAACATGTGCCAAGAAAAGAAAATCAAATGGCGGATGCTCTCTCCAACCTAGCCTCAAGTATGGTACTAGAAGAAGACGAAGCTGTGGACGTGTCAGTTTGCAAAAGATGGGTGATCACACTCATTACTGAAATGTTACTAGATGACATAAAAATCGTCTCAATATTTCCAATTGACACTGAAGAATGGAGACAGCCGTTGATCGACTACTTGGAGCATGGAATGCTTCCAGACTATCATAGAAACTGCTCTAAAATACGTCGACGAGCACCTCACTTCTTCTACTACAAAGGAACACTACCAATACTCTTTTGAATGAGTACTTCTAAGATTCCTAAGTGAGGAAGAAGCTAATCAAGCTAAATGAAGAAGCACACTTAGGCGTACGCAAAGTGCATCATTTTGGACCAAAACTACACTTCCAGCTCAATAGAATAGGTTACAATTGTCCGAGCATGGTGAATGACTGCTTGGAACACGCCAAAAGGTGACAAGCCTGCCAATTCCATGCCAACTTCATACATCAACCACCTGAGCCACTACACCCTACAATTATTTCATGGACGTTTGAAGCATAGGGATTGGAAGTCGTAGGACCAATCACACCAAAGTCATATGTAGTAGAGGCTTACATCCTAGCTGCAACAGGTTACTTTTCTAAGTAGGCTGAAATCGAACCCTTTTGGGAAGTCAAGAAAGAAACTGTCTTCCTTTTCATCAAGGAGCATATCATTCACCGGTATGGTGTGCCTCGCTACATCATCACTAACAAAGAAAACAGTTCTCCAACTGACTCATGGACGAGCTTTGTGAGAAATACAAGTTCAAGTAGCACAAGTCTTCCATGTATCATGCTCCGGCCTACGGTCTCACAGAAATATTCAACAAAACGATATGCAAGCCCCTAAAGAAGGTAACTGGCCAAACAAAGAGAGATTGACACGAAAGAATAAGTGAAGCACTTTGGGCATATAGGACGATACAAAGAACTTTTACTTAAGCTATGCCTTATTCTCTCGCATATGGCGTGGAAGCTGTTCTACCACTCGAAAGTTAAATCCTTTTACTAAGGATGACTATACAAGAAGGCTTGACTGAAGAGGAAAATGCAAAGCTACAACTTCAAGAGTTGGAAGCACTAGACGAAATGAGGCTCGAAGCTCAACAACACTTGGAATGCTACCAAACACGGCTATCCAAGGCATTTAACAAGAAGATTCGCCCAAGGTTTTTCCAAACTGGAGATCTTGTCTTGACATTACGAAAGCCTATCATCACAACTCATAAGACAAAAAGCAATTTCACATCAAAGTGGGATGGACCTTACGAAGAGGTTTACACCAACAACACCTACTTAATCATGGTGGAAGACGGCTTAAAGATCGGCCACATCAATGGCATATTCTTGAAACATTACTACCCCTAACCAAACAAGCAATGCTCCTCACCTGCATAAGCCTAAATTGCACACGGCACAAAGCTCTTCACTTCCACGAGCCTAAACTGCACACAGCAACAATGCTCCTTGTTCGCACGAGCTTAAAAGGTGACACCAAATGCTCCTTGTTTATACGATCTTAAAAGGTGACACCCAATGCTCCTGGCCCGCAAGAGCATAAATTGTGTACGGCAAAACAAAAAAAATCAAAATACTCACCCAACCAACTATACACATAATGGTAGGGAAATACCACAACACAATCTTCAATGCTTGCTGAGTTCGAAATAATACTCAAGCTTCATAAATATTGGCTAAGACTGGAATGGCAAGGCTAAACTATTCACCTGCAGCCATCTTGTTAGCCACTTTAAAGACTTCAGGATGGATAAAGTTGACGTCATCTTTGGGGAAAACAAACTCACAAAGCCAACAGGCTAAGCAAGTGGCTAGGTAATATTTTTCTACATGCTTTGACACTAAGCCAAGTTTGTCAAATGCTTTTAACTCGGCAGGAGCACGTCGCTCAGCTGAACCAATGGCACCTGACGGATCTAAGTCTCCCTTTGACTTGGTTGTCTTGTTGCGGCCACTTTTCTTTGAAGGCTTTTTGTACTTCATGGCACCCCAATACCAAAATTGGATCCATGAAGATATCTTTACACTTGACTTACCCTAAGACTCATGGGAATGCTTGTGATACACTCAAAACAAATAGTGGTAACTCGCAGGCAATTGAAATGAGAAAATTCCTCCACGTTAGGAACAACCTCGTCATACAACTTACCATGGATCAATAAGCCTTTTATCTTGTTGAGATCCCAAAGTGAAATCGACAACTCCCCTTGAGTCGTGTGAAGTGTGTTGGTCGCTGAACACCAATGCTTAAAGAACGCACGAAGGATGGAAGGATGACAATCATAACTAAACAAAGATGCGTATACGACATGATAAAAGCCCATGTTTGTAAGCACATTTTTGGATCGGCTTAAGACATCTTCAAGCCACTCCCAGTACTCAGCAAAGACGGCTTCTCCAGTAGTCGACAAGGTGCTATTCTAACTCATAGCTATGCTACGGATGCGATCGCTAAGAAGCTCAAATGAAGCCGGTGGATTGTCATGGTGTGAAGGATTCAAGATAAGAATCCTCAATGTACATGCATGCTTCTTTGTATTTGGTTGACCAAAATCTATCACCTCCCAAGATACTTCAGAAGACCACGACTTAATATGCATCGAGTTGTCTTTTGCAGGAAGAACAAGCACCTTAGGGTCAGTCAACAGCGCACAAAGTTTCAACATTGTTCCCCTATCTTGCGAGTCGCCTTCCTTTGCAAGAACAGTGATGATATTGCTCTTAAAGCACTTGAAAAATACCATGGTTGCAACCGAAAAATAAATAAAAAATAAAAATAAAATAAAAAAGAGAGAGAAAAGACAACATAAGCACAAGGTGGGACGGCAGAAAAAAAGATTGTTTCACTAAAGCAAAAAACATGAGAGGAAAGGGCTTTAAAATTTCTAAAACATCAAAGGAAAGTACTTTTCCTTGCCAAAATACAAAAGGGAATCCCTCCAAGGCAAGGACAAGTCTTCAAGATTGCAAATCCTACTTACCCAAGGACAAGCATTAAATATTTCCAAAACCTTGAAGGAAATCACTAAAACTTTCCAACACCTTGAAGGAAATCACCCTCATTACCAAAATTGAAGGAGATTCAACGGCCCTTGAAGAAATGTTTCGTCCAAGAAATACCCTTCAACAACCCTTGATGAAATTCATCATTTCAATTGAAGAAATACGCCTCAACGGCCCTTGAAGAAATGTTTTGTTCAAGAAATACGCCTCTACGACCTTTGTAGAAGCAAATTAATTCAAGATCAAGTCTCGACAACCCTTGAGTTAGAACATTCACATTACAAGACTTCAAAACACATTTCCAACATGTGACAAGCAAATGCCTACAACGTGCCTTGAAGTGGGGACATTTGTAGACATGTAATGTGACAACCCGTCCCTAATTTTACAATTTTATAAATTTTAAAAGCGTGATTTTACAAAAATGCCGTTAGAGGCGAGGGCGTTGACTTTCGTTGACCAATGTATAGTGAGACGTACAAAATATTCTTTTAGTGTATTCTTGAAGTACTTGACGATATGGATGCGTAGGCACAAGCATAAGTGAATATGGAGTTACGGTTAAAGTTTTATTGAGTTATGAACTCAAAAGTATGTTGAATAAAACACTATTTTTATTACTAAATGATTTTTATGCCACATGTGTGTGGCTGAGTGGGAAGAATAAAGGAGTCGGGGAGTAGAAGAAACTAGGAGGAAAGGAAGGGCTACAGCCCAACCAGATGAGAGGAAATGAGGTGTGGTTTGCCCAATCTGGAAAAGAAGAAGAAGGAACTGTCCAAATAGGAGAGGGGAAATGAGAGAAAGGAGAGGAGAATAAGAAGGAGGGGAACCAACCTGGACCCCTGCAACCTGTGACCCAACCTTCGACCTGTTTCCTCCATGTTTTCTGATGACTTTCTTGCCTTTTTTCTAGCGAAGCAAGGCAATCCACCATGTGCATACAACTTGGTGACCTTCCAGCTTGTATCTCAACCCAAATTTGATGGGTTTTGGTTCTCGTATCACCGAGATCGAGCTCGTTGAGTTTTAGGTGTACACGGCAGCAATCCGCCATTTCTGAAGCCACCATTGTCGATTACCACTACCATTAGTCTTCCCTTGGACCCACAAACAAGATCTAACCAGTGGTTAGAGTGGCAGAGCTTCGGAATTGATGAATCGAAGCACACTCTTTATAGTGTTTCCGGCAGGTTTGAGACGATTTGGAGCACTTCCTGGCTGAATTGGACCTCTGCCCAGGTATAAAAATTGTTCCCCTTGATTTTCTCTACATGCTTGTAAAATTTGGGAATTTTTAAAAATAGTATAATTTTCTGGCGTGTTGGGCCGGCTAGCTGTTGCGTGCAGCGGCGCGTGGGTCGATGCCCCACCTGCCACTCCTAGACTAATTTGTTTACTCTAATTTCATATGTGAGGTTCGATTGAAGAAATATCATCGTAAGACTGTAGTTTTGTAGAACGTAATATTTGAAGACCAAGGAAACTTACGGATCGGGAATCCGACATGTGGATTTTCCCGAATTGGGTTTGTAAGCTCGTAAAATAAAACGTCGACCGCCACTTAATTCTAGCAATTGACGGAGATCCGACTGTTGGATTGTAATGAAATTTTAGTATGATGTTCTAGAAGCATAATGTGGATCTTTGGAAGTTACGGATCAGAAATCCGAGGTGTGGATCCTTTGGATTGAGTTACGTAGGATTATGGATCCTATTGTCGATCTTTGACCGACGGTTGACTTTTGGTCAATGGGTTTCAAATCATTCTAGAACGTCCTTAGGGATGTATTTTATGTAAGTTACATGTTCTATCGATAGGAATTATGAGACGTTATTTGATAATTGTTCTAGGCAATGATGGTTCGTGATGCCTCGATATTCATGCTAGAGAATTATAACGCCGACTTCAGGTGAATGGGTCTTTTCCTTTTTATCGTATATATATATTTGATAGTTCCACAAACGCTTTTAAATTGATTTATGCATTTTATGCCATGTCACATATATATTTATATATTCTAAAATACTATGATATGGTTGAGTTTTAGATTGCATCATGGCATAACCATATGCATATTACCTACATATAATTGTTGTGAATACCTTGAAGTGCTGAGGTGAACGCGGGACGTACAGGTAAGTTGAGGTGAGTTCAGGGTGTTATTTGAAATGATTGAGTTATGGCATGGCTATATTAGTGTTTTATGCACTCCGACACTTCGTACAGGTTGCAATAATAGGCAACTCCAACACTGTCGTACAAGATGCAATAATAGGCAAATCCGACATTGTCGTACAGGTTGCAATAATAAGCAACTCCGAAACTGTCGTACAAGTTGCAATAATAGGTAACTCTGACAGTGTCATACAGGTTGCCTATGAGTCGTACAGGTTGCATTATGCAACTCCGACTCATGTGTTATCGTAGATTGATTTATGAGTCGTACAGGTTGCATTAGGCAACTCCGACTCATGGGTTATCATAGATTGATGAGCACCTGATTTTATTATGATGTTGCCGATATGTAGTGATTTGGAATATTTCTGGATTTATTGTTGATTTACATTCGATTTCATACTTATACGTAGTATGATTTCCTAGAAACTATACAAGTATTACAGTGAGGGGTTATATCATTTAGAAGGTCTTTATTAAAGCTTTATTTTCAGGCCCACTCACTCTTATTTTTTATCCCTCCAGGTTCTAGTAGCAAAGTTTTCGTATCGACGAGGATTCATGGCAAGTCTTGGTATTGGAGATTACTTTCGATGGTATGATTTTCAATCCACTCTACTGTACTTTACTTATGCTCTGATGTTACGTATGAAATGGGTTCATTCCCGCTCACAGCGTACTTTTGTATTTACGCACTTTTAGGTTTAAATTTATTCACATATTTCCACATCACTACACTTTATGGTTTCGTCACCTTCCAGGTGTTGCCTAGCACAACCCGATTCGGAGTCCTAGTGGACAATCCGGGTCGGGATGTGTCATGTAAATTTTGTTGCATGCAAATAATGTATCACAAAACTCCACGTGGCATATGACTCATCACAAATGGACAAGTCATCAATGACATGTGGCACAAATCAAGCAAAGGAAGCTCAAAAGCATTCCTAAAATGCGGCAAAGGGGAAGAAATCTCCTTAAAATTGGCAAGAGGCCCAAATTGCTCCCAAAACTGGAATGAAAGCTAAAGCATTTTCACAAAACAAGCAAGAATTGAAGATTGCTCGCAAAATAGACAAGAAAGCCCTATAGATTTCAACCAAGCAAGGGAAAGTGGCTGAAATTAGAACATGCCTAAATTCTCCCATGGACAAATCAAGACACAAATCAAAGCCAAATCCATCCAAAGGCAAGATTTGGGAAGTCTATAAATACAAGGTCCTCAAACAAGCATAAAGTTGGACAATTTCTACATTGAAGGGCCGAAATTCTCACAAAAGGAGAACATCTGCCAAATCTTTGAAGACTAATACGCTACCAAATCTCTCTTTGAAGAACGTACAACCAAAGCCGAAGCTTTCTTTCAACCAAAGCCAAAGCATTCTCTTGAAGAATCAACAAGCACTTGTGCCGATTTCTTCAAGACTTTGTTGCAAGCTTAAAACTTGTAACGACGTTTGATTCAAAATCAAGTTGTCAAGACCCTTGAATCAACGAAATCCCGCGTCAACATCATCTTTGCCGCACCTTGAGGTGAAGACCTTCCACACATTGTTTTCAAGCTCAAAACTTGAAGCAATCGTTCAATTATTCACCCGAGATCATGTCATCGCAACCCTTGGATCAATAACCTACGCATTTACATCAAATTTGAAGAATGAATCAAAGAAAAGTTGTAAACAGAGATTGTAACCCTACAAATTTATTAATAAAAATCTACTTTGTATACATGTTCTCGTTTCATTCGTTACAGAATTTTTGTGTTTACAATAACACATAATTTTGGTCCCTGGGATTTGCATAACACATAATTTTGGTCTCTGAGATTTGCACAACACATAACTTTGGTCCCTAAGATTCTCTTCCATCCATCATTTTTGTCATTCCATTACAAGGCTCAGGGACCACTTAACGGAGTTTTTTAATGGAATGATCAAAATAATGGATGGTGGACAATCTCAGGGACCACTTATATTGATTTTAAATCTCAAAGACCAAATTTATGTGTTATGAAAATCTCAGGGACCATTTTTGGCGACAAAGCCTTATTTTTTTCAAAAAATACGAATTACTAGTGGGATCCACTCTACATTGAATTTCAACGATCCGAACCGTCTATTTTTTATTAACATATGCAATATATATATATATATATATATAGTATTTTCACTTGGCCCTAATTCCTACCAAGTATTTTCATAAGTCAACAGAAATACTTAGTGATGCTAACCAGTCACCAATGCAATTAAAATATGAAATGCCTAAAGCACAAGTTTGTCAAAACAATATTTGTTTTAATAAAAAACATTTCAGATCCAGTCATATTAGGTCTTCCTTTTATAGCTCTTATATATCCTTTTAAGGTTTATCATAATCGGATTACCACTAGAGTCTTAGGACAGAAAGTCACAATTGAGTTCTGCTTGGAAACAGACCTCAAAAAATTAAGACACTTACAGAAAAATAATATATCAAAAACCATTAGTATGATTACTAATAAGTCACAACACATTAATTTCTTAAAAGAAGAAATTCATCACAAACGAATTGAAGAACAACTAACAAATAGGTCTTTGTTAGAAACTATTAACAATTTTCAAAAGAAACTTGTTAATGATATCTGTTCTAATATTCCTAATGCCTTTTGGCACCGCAAACAATACATTGTTAAACTTCCTTATATAAACGAGTTTAATGAATAAAAAATTCCAACCAAAGCCAGACCTATCCAAATGAGTTAAGAAGTCATGGAATTCTGGAAAACAGAAATCCAAGAACTTCTTAATAAAGGAATTGTTAGAAAAAGTAAATCACCATGGTCACGCCCTCATTTTATGTCCAGAAAAACACAGAATTAGAAAGAGGGACTCCTAGATTAGTTATTAACTATAAACCTTTAAATGAAGTTTTGGAATTCGGTATCCAATTCCCAACAAAAGAGATTTGATAAAAAGGCTTTCTCAAGCAGTTATTTTTTCAAAGTTTGACATGAAATCAAGTTTTTGGCAAATTCAAATACATGAATTTGATAAATACAAAACAACTTTTGTAACACCTTTCGGTCATTATGAATGGAATGTAATGCCTTTCGGCCTCAAGAATGCCCCAAGTGAATTTCAAAATATTATGAATGAGATTTTTAATTAGTATAGCCATATTTCGATTGTTTATATTGATGATGTTCTTATTTATTTAAAGTCTATAGATGAACATTGGAAACATTTACATTTGTTTACTAGAATAATCAAGTCCAATGGATTAGTTGTTTCTGCATAAAAAATTAAATTGTTTCAGACTAAGATTAGGTTCTTAGGATACAATATTCATTGGTCTACCATTCAACCCATAGATAGAGTTATCCAATTTGCTGATAAATTCCCAGATCAGATTACTGACAAAACCCAGTCACAAAGATTCCTTTGATCATTAAACAATGTTTTAGAATTCTATCCTCACCTTCAATAACAATGTAATCCTCTATTTGATCGTCTTAAAGATAATCCTCTATCGTGGTTTCCCATTCACACTTCTATTGTTAAACAGATCAAATCACATGTTAAGACATTGCCCTGTCTTGGCATTTCAACTCCCAACTCATTTAAAATAGTTGAAACTGATGCATCTGATATTGGTTATGGAGGTATCCTCAAGCAATCAATCTCTTCTGGATCTCCTGAACAAATTATTCGCTTCCATTCAGGAGTATGGAATCCAGCACAACATAATTATAGTACTATTAAGAAATAAATCTTATCTATTGTATTATGCATTAGCAAATTTCAAGATGATTTATTAAATCAAAAATTTTTAGTTCGTGTCGATTGCAAATCTGCAAAACATATTTTACAGAAAGATTTTCAAAACATTGCATCAAAACAAATTTTTGCAAAGTGGCAAGCCATATTAAGCATTTTTTATTTTGATATTGAATACATTAAAGGCAGTTGCAATAGCATCCCCGATTTCCTAACAAGAGAATTTTTGCAAGGGAAGAATGTCAGAACACAAGCCTAATCAAAGAAGGCTTCCAGCTACTTTACCACCACCAAAACAGGAATCTATTCCCGGTTCCTCATTAGCCTTAGCCATGTCCAACCGATTCACTCCTTTAGAATCCACAGTAGGAAATTTCTGACCAAACTACCAAACACCAAGACCAAACTACCAAACGACATTGGTCAGTTAGTATGATCCTTATTCATCCCATTACCCATCTTCTCCAAATCCATCAATTGGTTATACTAATACATCTCCATATGTCAATAAATCACCGAAGGAATACCTTTTCAGCATACCCCCCAATATTTCCCAAGAACAAACACCAGCCAAAATAGCCAAAACGGTATTCCCAATCAATTTCCATTATCTACCAAATGCACCTCATAAAACCCTCAAGTATTATCAAGCCATCCTCAGTGAGACCGAATCCATTGCTATTAAGCCAATTTTTAGTACAACTCATGCCAACAAAATCCTGTACCATTCCCTTCACATTGGAAAATTCCTAACTGAAATAGAATGGGATTCCCCCTTCACCAATCCAAATGTCACGGCCCGTCCTGAATTATTTTTATCAATAGCGTGAATTGACGAAATTACCCTTGAGCGTTTGGTGATGGTGTGTGCAAATGGGCTAAGGTTTTGGACCAATTAAGTTCATTTCCTAACTATTTGGGCCCAATCAAATTTTAAAGTTTTATTTGTTTTGGTTTGTGACCCAACTTGGACCACACATTCACTCACACATACACATCACTCCCGTGCTCTTTCTCTCCCTCTCCCTCTCGATTTTTTCTTCCCATTTTTCGTACAAACCGTACAAACAAGTTTCAAGTATCCATTTCATTTACGGATCGAAGACTTGAAGGTTAGTTTTGTGTTCCTTGCAAGCCCAAGAACACATTAGTACCCTTAGTTGGTCGTGAGGACGTCGGGATCGTAAGAACTCGAATCCCGATTTGATGCACTATTCATGCACACGTAAATGTAGTTTTCAGGGGGTTTTGAGGTTATAGGAAGCTTTAGATCACTCCCCTGAAGCTCGGAGAAGAGAGTTGAGGCATTTTGGACGTCAGGAAGCTAATGAATAGTGAGTTGTAGAGGTGGCCGGTTATTGTGGATTTTTCCGGTGAGATCCCATGAGTTTTAGGTCCTAAAACTAGTAAGGATTTGTTCTATTTGTCCTAAGCTTCATTTTGGTATAAAATTAATGTAATTTGGTTGAGAATTGAAAAAGATATTAAGGTTTTTCAAATTTCCAGTTTCCAACGACGGTAACCGGTGATTCGTCAGAGAAGAAAAGAGAATATTCCGTCGATATTGACAGAATATTCCTAATGGCAGCTAATGGCGTCAGGTTAATTTTAACAAAGTATTCTAATTTTTAGCAAAATATTCCTTAACGACGGTTAAGGATTCTGTCAGGGTTAGCCACGCGTGGGGGTGCGTTTGGCTGTGCCTTGTCCGGCGTGTGGCGGCACGTGGGACGTCGAAAAGGTTTTCTAAAAATATGGGGATGTACCTGAGGTTAAGTAGATCATGGTGGTATATTCAAATACCCCATTTGAGCAATGTATGAAAAGTTATTATCTAGTTTTGTTTATGTGCTTTAAATAACATTTATTCAGTTCTTTCGCATATAGGTGAGACTCATCCTGAGGAGGAGCGCCATCAATCGAGGCTTGAGGGCTACGACCCTTTGACATACTAGTGAGTGGGCTTTTGGTTTTCCGTATATACCTATATACTTGAGATTTTTTTCCCAGAAAAGGAATTTAAATGAATATATGTTTTAGAAATGTCGTGCAAGTATCTATCTATTTTAATTATGCATTAGTAGTTGCATACATTCATGATTGGTGCTGCGGACGCACAGTTAAGTGCCAGGTAAGTTCATGAATCAAAGGTATGAGATTGTTTCGGTTATGTGAGATATGTTGTAATGTATTAAGAGCTCATGAACCTGTACCCCGTTGTTAGTGCTCCCGCCAAGTGTTAGGGCACAGTCCTTCACGTGATGTTCACCTCCCGCACCATATGCTCACCTTGGATCCAAGTTAGGTGCACAAGCTTGTCGTGCATACCACTTTAGGTGAAAGATTAAGAGATCCGACATAACTTTTTGTGTCGTTTCCCACAGACGGCGCCAAATGTTGATGCACAAAATCGGATGGTCTTGGAACAACGTAAATCTGACCGTGAATTTGCAAGTAATGTAAATAACACAAGATGTATTGTGGTTCACCCCAAGGTTTGGGCTACGTCCACACTGATTGTATTGTATTTCTCTGTTGAAGAGGGAGAGAGAGAGCTTAGAGCTTAGAGGGTGTGAGGAAGCTTTTTCTTTGTGAGGGTGAGGAGGCCCTTTTATAGAATAAGGGCTCCTCCCCTAATTACATATTTGCCTATTCCTTTATTACATAATTACATTTAAGTCCCTCGAGTATTTATACGAGGTCTAAATACGAGGCCCTAAATATGGTATAAACAGTAGTCCCCCAAGTCTTCAGTCAAGAGAGTCTTTTGGCTGGAGACTTGAAATTCAGTCCATGTGTGGGCCGAAGTAACTAGATGTTGTTCTTGAACTGATGTTCTATATGAGGCAGTGCTCAATCTGAAATGACGCTCAACTAGAAGTAGCACACGTTGCGAGGCTGCTCGGCTCGTGGCTTATGTTGCCTTGGTTAGCTCGGCTTGCGGCGTTTGAAGGTAAGGGAGTCCCTTTTATAGAATAAGGGCTCACTCCTCAATACATGGATGATGGGTTATAGTTGATGCTCTCTAATGGTGGTGAGGGGAGTCCCTTTTATAAAATAAGGGCTTGCTCCTCAATACATAAATATGGGTTCGGAGTGATGCTCACGGCGAGACGGTTGCTCAGCTGGCGGCGTTGCTCTCTAATGAAGGTGAGGGAGTCCCTTTTATAAAATAAGGGCTCGTTCCTCAGTACATGAATAATGGGTGCTCTCTAATGAAAGTGAGGGAGTTCCTTTTATAGAATAAGGGCTTGCTCCTCAATACATAAATATGGGTTCGGAGTTGATGCTGGCGGCGAGGCGGTTGCTCAGCTGGCGGCGTTGCTCTCTAATGATGGTGAGGGAGTCCCTTTTATAAAATAAGGGCTCGCTCCTCAGTACATGAATAATGGTCTAGAGTTGATGCTGCTCTAATGATGGTGAGGGAGTCCCTTTTATAAAACAAGGGCTCGTTCCTCAATACATAAATAATGGGCTAAAGTCCCCCAAGTATTTTTCATGAGGCCCAGTTGAGGCCCAATATATGGTACCTAATGTAGTCCCCCAAGTCTTCGGTCAATAGACGCTGTTGGCTGGAGACTTCAAATTCAATCCATGTATGGGCTGAAATGGCGGTTGTTCGGAGACGGTCTTTGTAGACCATGCACTGAAGCTTTGTAGGTGAAGCTTTGCAAGTGAAGCTTTGAAGCTGGAGCTCTGTAAATGAAGCTTTTGAAACTAGAGCTTTGTAAATGAAGCTTTTGAAGCTAGAGCTTTTGTAAATGAGGCTTTTGAAGCTAAGGCTTTGTAAATGAAACTTTTGAAGCTGATTGTCATGAGTGATGCTCATGAATGTTTAATTGACATGAGTGATGCTCATGAATGTTTGTTTGACATGAGTGATGCTCATGGATGTTAACATGAGTGATGCTCATGAATGTTAACATGAGTGATGCTCATGAATGTTTATGTATGATTGATATGAGTGATGCTCATGAATGTCTATGTACGAATGACATGAGTAGTGCTCATGTATAATTTTGAAGTACTGGGTGTACTTTTGATCACCTGGTTGGTGACATAAATGGCTAATTGCCAAATTATTTTAGAGTACGGTTTGTACATTTCATCACCTGGTTGGTGGTATGAATGGCTGGTTGCCAAATGATATTGGAGTACGGGTTGTACATTTCATCACCTGGTTGGTGGTATGAATGGCTGGTTGCCAAATGATACTGGAGTACGGGTTGTACATTTCATCACCTGGTTGGTGGTAATAGCGGCAGGTTACCGAATAATTTTGGAGTACTGGGCGTACTTTTGGTCACCTGGTTGGTGCTATTTTGGGCTTATGGACCTTCGACATGCCAGCCCATTTATTTTGGGCTTTGCCCTTTTTTTTTTTTTTTTTTTTTTTTTTTTTTTTTTTTTTTTAGTTTCTGATGGGGTTTATACATATTACCCTCTGATTGGGTTTATACAGATGTCTCCGAAAGATAACAAAAATAAATTACATCATTCAAAAAATAAATCTGACCCTTTGCTTAATGGGTCACACCCATAATCTTTTTTTTCTGCGTGCCATCACTACTGTAATTATGTCTGCTTCTTTTTATCTTCTTTTGGCTTTTGCTTTCCTCTTTTGCTTTTCTCTTTTGGCAGATGGCAGACAACGCCAAAACGGAATAATAATGGAATTATTGTAAGAGTGCTTGTGGTATTCGCAGGAGATGGGATCTGGGTCCGCAGCTGTCCCGACCGTGAGAATCTTCGTCTCAGTGGTGATGAGTATCTCTGCTTTCTTATTCTCTCTCTCTCATTGTCTTTTGATGCTCAAGTATGATGGGCTTTTCGATTGCAGTGGAAGAAAGAGATGACCCATGATCGGAACATTCCAGCAGAGGCCATCGCCGTCGTACCAGACACTCCCATACGCAATTCGACTTACAAAGCTCCCTCCAAAACCGAGAACAACTACCCAACGCGCACAGATCCCACACTGGTAACAAGAAAGCAATTTGGAGGGCAATATCGTCCGGAACGTGGAGGGGAAGAAAAGAGCCCATCGGGCTTTGGGTCCTGCGAGTTGAGTTTGGTGAGGTGGTCTTCTACCAACCTTGGATTTGGAGGGCTTTGGTTTCCTTAACAACGAACTGAAGCAGAGAACCAGAAAACAATGGAACCGTTTTCTCGTCTTTCGCTGGAGATTTCAAAAGGAAGTTTGCTCTCTGAATCAGCTTGCAAATTATGGTGTTCGCATCTCTCACTTTCTCAAGCGTCAAAGTATCGCTCTTGGGGTTCGCATCGGCTTTGAATGAAGCATCTTCCCTGTAACTTGCGAGTTGGGATATTAGATTGGCTTCCAGTGAAATGACTTCTTGTGTTGCTACTTGTTCAAAAACAGATTGAGAGTTCCCAAGCCATGAAGTGAAACTTGGAGGCATGACATAAGAGTCGAGATTCACCGCCTCTAATACAATTGATCATGCTGCCCGTATATTTAAGGGAAGAAATGAGAGAAATGGACCTCCCACCGCTCTCTGACCTGTGCCAAAATTGAGGAGAGAGAAACGGGGTTGCGGGGGAAAGAGAGAAAGAGAGAGAACTTTAGGGTTTTCTGGGAGCGTGATCTGGTGAGGTCGGGCTCAGATATGGTGAATTAGGTGGTTCCCATCTCGCCATGGCTGAGAGACATGGGAGAAGAGGGAGCAGAGGGAGCAGAGGGAGTCGGCGACATGGTGATGCCGATGCCGAACGTGCACAGCGCGGAGCTCGTGAACATCATCGATTTCTGTACCAAAAACCCAACCTCTGCATCGGAAAGTAGAGCACGATGAGGCGTGGAGGAAGGAGCTGAGGAAAATTAGCACTGATTTCGTCAGGGAGTTAACAACTGACCGCGTGATGGAGCTGATCCTGGCTGCCGACTTCTTGCACGTCGATTTATTGCTGGAAGTGCTGAACCAGACCGTGGCGGATCGAATCAAGAACAAGAACGTCGAGCATATGAGGAAGTTGTTCGGCGTCGAGAGTGATTACACGCTTGAGGAAGAACAGAAGCTTTGCGAGGAGTATGCTTAGGCTTTTGAAAGACATGTCGTTTTCTGATGGATTCACGAAGGTGGGTTTGGAAAATAATTAGTGGTGTTTGGGTTTTGGGGAGATTTTGTTGTGATTTTTTTTTCTTCTGGGTTTTGTCAAATTTTGCAGATCCACGGAGGAGGAGGTGAAAGATTAAGAGATCCGACATAACTTTTTGTGTCGTTTCCCACAGACGGCGCCAAATGTTGATGCACAAAATCGGATGGTCTTGGAACAACGTAAATCCGACCGTGAATATGCAAGTAATGTAAATAACACAAGATGTATTGTGGTTCACCCCAAGGTTTGGGCTACGTCCACACTGATTGTATTGTATTTCTCTGTTGAAGAGGGAGAGAGAGAGCTTAGAGCTTAGGGGGTGTGAGGAAGCTTTTTCTTTGTGAGGGTGAGGAGGCCCTTTTATAGAATAAGGGCTCCTCCCCTAATTACATATTTGCCCATTCCTTTATCACATAATTACATTTAAGTCCCTCGAGTATTTATACGAGGTCTAAATACGAGGCCCTAAATATGGTATAAACACATGAGATTCTCGGGAAGGAGGCTGGCTGTTGGGGCATGAGATGACCACCATCTGGGATACCATGCTAGGAAATTAATTGGAAACTTTTATCAAAAGTAACAAACCATGAATGACTAAAGTCTTCTGTTTGATGAAGGAAAATGTTAGACTAATCGTCGATATACTCAAAAGAATTGTATTTGTTATTAGGAATAAGAATATGCTGAGAATGAAGAGGTTTGGATTGGTAAAGGGGGAATCGCCATTCTCTTTCTGTTAGGAATTTTCTAATGTGAATTACAAGATTTTTTTGGCATGAGTTGTACTAAAAATTGGCTTAATAGCAATGGATTCGGTCTCATTGAGGATGGCTTGATAATATTTGAGGATTTTATGAGGTGCATTTGGTAGATAATGGAAATTGACTGGGAATACCGTCTTGGCTATTTTGGCTGGTGTTTGTTCCTGGGAAATATTGGGGGGTATGCTGAAAAGGTATTCCTTGGGTGATTTATTAACGTATGGAGATGTTTTAATATAACTAATTGATGGATTTGGAGAAGATGGGTAGTGGGATTAAAAAGGATCATACTGACTAACTAATACCGTTTGGTAGTTTGGCCTTGGTGTTTGGTAGTTTGGTCGGAAATTTCCTATTGTGGATCCTAAAGGAGTGAATCGGTTGGTCATGGCAAAGGCTGATGCGGAATCGGGAATAGATTTCTGTTTTCGTTGTGGTAAAGTGGCTGGAAGTCTTCTTTAATTAGGCTTTTGTTCTGACATTCTTCCCCTGCAAAAATTCTCTTGTTAGGAAATCGGGGATGCTATTAAGGCTGCCTTTAATGTATTCCATATCAAAATAAAAAATGCTTAATATGGCCTGCCACCGTGCAAAAATTTGTTTTGATGCAATGTTTTGAAAATCTTTCTGTAAAACATGTTTTGCAGATTTGCAATCGACACGAACTAAAAATTTTTGATTTAATAAATCATCTTTAAATTTGCTAATGCATAATACAATGGATAATATTTCTTTCTTAATAGTACTATAATTATGTTGTGCTGGATTCCATATTCCTCAATGGAAGTGAATAATTTGTTCAGGAGATCCGGAAGAGATTGATTGCTTGAGGATACCATTATAACCGATATCACATGAATCAGTTTCAACTATTTTAAATGAGTTGGGAGTTGGAATGTCAAGACAGGGCAATGGCTTAACATATGATTGGATATGTTTAACAATAGAAGTGTGAATGGGAGACCACCATGGAGGATTATCTTTGAGACGATAAAATAGAGGTTTACATTGTTGTCGAATGTGAGGATAGAATTCTGAAACATAGTTTAATGATCCAAGGAATCTCTGTAACTGGGTTTTGTTAGTAATCTGATCTGAGAATTTATCAGCAAATTGGATAACTCTATCTATGGGTTGAATGGTAGACCGATGAATATTGTATCCTAAGAACCTAATCTTAGTCTGAAGCAGTTTAATTTTTAATGCATAAACAAGTAAACCATTGGACTTGGTTATTCTAGCAAACAAATGTAAATGTTTCCAATGTTCATCTATAGACTTTGAATAAATAAGAACATCATCAATATAAATAATCGAAAAATGGTTATACTGATTAAAAATCTCATTCATAATATTTTGAAATTCACTTGGGGCATTCTTGAGGCCGAAAGGCATTACAGTCCATTCATAATGACCGAAAGGTGTTACAAAAGTTGTTTTGTATTTATCAGATTCATGTATTTGAATTTGCCAAAAACCTAATTTCATGTCAAACTTTGAAAAAATAACTGCTTGAGAAAGCCTTTTTATCAAATCTCTTTTGTTGGGAATTGGATACCGAATCCATTCGAAAACTTCATTTAAAGGTTTATAGTTAATAACTAATCTAGGAGTCCCTTTTTCTAATTCTGCGTTTTTCTTGACATAAAATGCATGGCTTCTTGACTCATTTGGATAAGTCTGGCTTTGGTTGGAATTTTTTATTCATTAAACTCCTTTATATAAGGAAGTTTAACAATGTGTTGTTTGTGGTGCCAAAAGGCATTAGGAATATCAAAACAGATATCATTAACAAGTTTCTTTTGAAAATTGTTAATAGTTTCTAACAAAGACCTATTTGTTAGTTGTTCTTCAATTCGTTTGTGATGAATTTCTTCTTTTAAGAAATTAATGTGTTGTGACTTATTAGTAATCATACTAATGGTTTTTGATATATTATTTTTCTGTAAGTGTCTTAATTTTTTGAGATCTGTTTCCAAGCAGAACTCAAATGTGATTTTCCGTTCTAAGATTCTAGTGGTAATCCGATTATGATAAACCTTAAAAGGATATATAAGAGCTATAAAAGGAATACCTAATATGACTGGATTTGAAATGTTTTTCTTAATAAAACAAATGGGGTTTTAAAACAAATATTGTTTTGACAAACATGTGCTTTAGGTATTTCATATTTTAATTGCATTGATGACTGGTTAGCAGCACTAAGTATTTCTGTTGACTTATGAAAATACTTGGTAGGAATTAATCCTTCTCGAATACAATTCAAGTCTGCCTCGGAATCAATCAAAGCAATTGTTTCTAAATGAAAATCTTCAATTATTATCTTAATTTTAGAATACCATTTCTGGATTCTTATCTTCTCTAAGAGACCTAAGACTAAGTCTTGTGTTGAGTGTTTGCTAGACTGAGGATCTGAATTGTGATTAGAAGAGGAACTACTGCATTCTTCTTCTTTGATGAGTGCTTGTGTTTGAATTTTACTAAGATGAGTACGTACTTCTAAACTTTCAGATTTTAAAAATTTAATCTCATCTTTGATTTTATTAATTTCTCTTTGGAGGCCTTTAACTGTGATTTCTTTCTTAGACTTATCGAACCTTTCCAAGGTTGTGCTAAGAGAGATTTTTGGAATTTGTTGGGATTGGCTAGTGCTAGGTTCTTCTGGAGAAACTAATTTCTTTAGTTTCCAAAGGTAAAAGGATTTTAATTCTGGGTCATCGACTTTGCTAATTAATTCAATAAGAGGATTTTCTTGTTCTTCTTGTTTGTTGAGTAATGAAATCTTGTTATTGCAACATGTATCAGTATAGCCTATTTTAATATTGGGTAATGAAAGACTACTTGAGGAATTGTTTTCAGAAGAGGACAATTCCAAATCATCTTCTGATTGACTGTGGTCTGTGTTTCTAAGTTCTAAGACTTGGATTAACTAAAGTTTCTCTTCCTTAGAGATCTTTAATTGATTAATCGTTTGCTTGACTCGACATTTATTGGCATAATGGCCAAATTTGCCACATTTGTAGCATTTTCCTTTTTTGTTTTTGGGGAAAAATTTCCTTGTGAGTTTTCTTTTTGACTTATCAGTCTTGAGTTTTTCATAAAACTTGTTAGTTTCAAAGTTTTTGTTTTTAGATTTGTATTTGTTGTATCTAGGGTTTTGTCTGCTTGAGTATCTATTGGGATACTTGCTATAGACTTGTGATTGTTTCTTTTTATTTGATGGAGCAATATGAGGTAGTCCATATTGTTCACAGAATGTTCCTAATTCATACTTAGCGATGGATTTATCTTTGTTAACTTGTTTTGAAATTTTCATATCTATACACATTTTCAATCATTCTTTCTGAATAATATTAATTATATTTCCATAAGTAAGGGTATGATATGGTATGACACCGTCTTCATTAACTAAGACATTTCTAATTTTATGAGCAAAGAGGTTTGGTAATCCATTAATAAATTTTTCTTTCCAAAATGGTTGATTACTATCTTCTCTAAGCATGACTCTAGACATGAATACATCATTGTACCATCTAAAGTCGCTTAGTGTAGGACATCTTAAATTACTAAGTTGATCATGAATCCTAGAAGTGACATTACTAGGTGTTCCTATAAAATGTTATATGATTATGAAGAGCAATGCGTTGACTGCGTCAGGGACGCCTTGTCCTATTTGTTCATCGAAGATGGGTATTCCTTCTTCATCTCTTTTGACTGTGTGTTTTATTTCATTTCTGGATTGTTTAGTGAGATATTTCTCCCACCAAGAATGAAGCATTCCAATAAATCCAAGGTCCAAAAGGTCGACTACTTGTGTTTGGTTGAGATTATGATTGGTGATATAGCTATTAGCAACCATAGAGATATGTTGGAGTTTGTTTAAAAGTTCTTGTTTTGATAAGCCATCTATATTCCATTCATAGAGTTTATCAAAAGAGATAGAAAACTGATTTTGAATGTTTCTTTCTTCAAATTGAATATCAAGCGGAGTAGATCTAGGATACCAGTTTTTTGTGAGGGATGTTGGATTAACACGTTTGTTGGTAATCCTTTTGAGTTCAACGTTTTGAAAAGCTTGTTCCACTTTCTTTATGGAATCTGTGTCAGTTTCGTTTTCTGAATCTCATATTGTAGAAATTGTTTCTACATGAGACTCATCTTGATTTTGTAAAATATTGACTTTTTTTTCTTGTTTTAGTTGTTGTAACATTTGGTCTATTTTTTGACTTGTGGACATTGTCTTTAAAGCGATTATGCTAGAAGAGGATTCTGGGAAGTTGATTAATGGTTTTTCTTTGTGTATTGGTTTTGGTTGAGAAATTTTATCTATCTTTGTTTCTATTTTAGCTAATTGTTTTCCTATGGTATGTAGACTCTGGTTAGTAAAATTATTTTGTTCAATAACTGGTTTAACTCCTGCATCCTTCTTGGGTAACTTAAAAGGAGTAGCGGGAATTTGTGTATTGGCAGTTATGATGAGAATTGTTTCTTATGGGGGATGGTTGGAAGAGACAATAGTTTTGTCTTCTTTAAGCCAATTTTCTTTGGTTATTACCTTTAATTTATTTGCAGATTCATAGTACTTTTCAACATAATCGAAGAAAAATACTTCAAATATGTGGGTTTCCATGAAATTAGTCCATTCTTTGTAAAATTCCAATTTTTGTTCTTTTGTATATTTATTTCTGAAAATGTTCCTTCTGGGAATGTTTTCTGTGGCTTCAATATCAGCATTGAGCCTTTTCTTATTCCATTTGAAAGGTTTGTTTAAAACTAAAAGTTGATGATTAATCTGACCTGCTTCGAAATCAGATTCTGCTGGAGAAGTTTGTTCTCCTTGATCTTGGGTAAGAGATTGGTATCTCTTAAATCATTAATTAATTCTTGTTGGGTGACGGATGAACTAGTGTCTATCGCTTTTAATTTTCTATTGGCTAATGAATTGATTAATTCTTTACTTTCGTTGATCAAACACCAATCTAAAGGTAGACTGATATCTGACCATCTAATGGTTCTGGGAACTTTGATGTTCGCATTTCGTTGGTTGGTTTGGATTAAGAGTGTATGATCTCTAGGACTTTTGGTTAAGGCCTGAAAATTCATATTTGTGCCAGTGACTTTGTAGTAAACCCTATATAGTGCCAAAGGCTGTGTTCCTTCAAGGATTTGATATCCTGAAGTTTTGATATTTAATGTGAGTGCTTTTAGCATATGAGGATCTGAAAGACTTATGGTAAGGTTTGGGAAACAATCAAAATGGATAGGTACATTATAAAGACTGGATTCGATCATACCAAGTATGCTATCACTGAAGTTAGTGAATGTAGCATCTCGGAGACATAACAAAATAAAGGTATTAAGGCCTCTACATGTTAATGGTTTTATAGCAATTTGAACTACGCTGATGCGGATATAGTTATGACCATCTTTTCTGTGTTTTAATTTGTTCTGAAGAAAATAATTGACAAGTTTCATGTTCTTTACTAAGAGCATAAGCTTTTCCAACTATCTTAACATGATGTTCACTTCTAAATGAGGCTACTGACCATTTCTTTTTGTAAATATTTTTACTTGAAACCTTGGGGATATTCCAATCTCCAAAGTCAACATTGTCATCAGTTTGAAAATCAAGTTTTTGTTCTTCATTAACAATATATGAAATTGTGCCTAAACTGGATCTAGAGCTAGTGCTGGCCATTGAATTAGATCTAAATAATCTACTCATGAAGTTCATAATACAGGCAAACAAAATACTAAAAACTTAAATGTGTCATCTTCCTCGCGTATTAGCTAAACTCTTTCCCCGCTCATGTGATCCGCTCATGCCTCTCCTCGGACTTATTGTTTGGAACACGCCTTACTGTTTGGTTGGGGAGTCGAACAAACATACTTAGAAGATTAATAGATAAGATAGACTGTAAATTGGAAGACTGAAAATGAACCTGACTTGCAAATTAAGAAGATGCTAATGCAATTACCACTCACTTGGCTCTGATACCAAATGAGTGCAGAGCGACTATCTACTGATGATGGTAGAAATTATGTGGACAATTACACACACACACGTGGATGATGAGTTCCCGAAAACAAAAAGAGTTGTTCACAAGACGCATGCTAGCTATGGAGCTAACTGGTCTTTGTGGGGATAACCCTTATACGACAGCAATGTGATCGATCGTGAGTTGTTTTCTTGTCTTATATAGCATTGCTGCTGTGGTGGTAAGAAAGAAGAACTTGAGGGCAAAGAAAAGTTGAAGCCCCATTGAGATTATGATATGATATATATATATATATATATAAACACAACCCTTGTAGACAAACAAAGTTCCTACAAAATTTCCACAAAATTTTTCCCAAACGTAAAAAAAAATATTAATTGCAGGCATAGTTATCATATTTTGTGCTCTTCTAGTTTTTTGGCATTTGACAGCCAAATTATGAAATTTTTTGTTTCTATTATCATTTTTTGTTTACAATCATTTATCGATCTTTTTTGTCATATCACACAAGCAAATTGATAGACAACAATAGCCCATGGCCGGCTCTGCCAAAAGTGTGCTAGTGCTGCCACAAATTGAATGGTAGCTGGGATTTTGAGTCACGCTTGAACCAAGAAAGTAGGAAAGAAAAACTGTAGTCCTACTACACTATTGCCAACGTGAAAAGGAGAAGAAATTGAAGGTTTCTGCAGATACGCTGATTTATTCGGATTCAATTAAACTCATAACTTGCTGACCTTAAGTTATAAAGGCGATAAGTTACATGGAAACTGGCCGGAACATGCCATTTTATGTGGTAGATGTTAGCCTTATAAGGTTATACAATTAAAACACAATGAAGGAGTGACTGACCTGATTCCAACGACAGGCATGGAAGTCGAACAAGAAAAGAAGCAAGGCACGACAACACCAAGATCCTCTATAAACACCTAGCCGAATACAAAAACTCTATGGGAAGCATTATGTTGTGTGTTCTAGGGCTTATAGGGACCGGTGTTTTATATAGGCTAAAAGTTAGGGTTTCCATCCATAAAGGAAACCTAAACTTACTTTATTAGCCTCCAAGTCAAGTATCATAATCATATTCAATTAAGGATTCCATCAATCCTATTTCCAATATAAGACACCTTATATAGGATTGATATCTTTAAGAGATCAAATTACAATTAACATTATTCTCCAATATTACATTCCTATTACATGTAGTAGACCATTAAAGGTTGATTTATATTGGGTAAATCCAACAGTAGACGGTAATCAAATTGTAAAAATTATTCCGTTTAGCAAAAATTTAATTACTCTTATCACTTAGAAATATGTAAATGATCTCAATAGTAGATTTTTAAGCTACTCTTCTCCTAATTACAACTCCTAATTAAGCATGTTACCAACATATTGATCAAAGATTTTTCCTTTGCACATGACTTGGAGATTACAAGAATACCATCTGAACAATCATTCATACATGCATAGAGCAATTAGTAAACTACCTCATTGCTTAACCCTTACCATCTGAGGAGGTTGAAGAATTTGCAGCATCCACAGGAGCTTTGGCCTCCATTTCTCTCAGAGGCACCAAACCAGTTGACGGAGCAGCTACGTTATCCGATCCGGTTGCCACCGCTGCCTCTCTGAACATCTTGTAAATATCACTTTTGTAGAATTTTCTTGTCCTAATTACCAAAATAAAAGAAACATGGCTCCCGAAAAATGCCACTGCAGCCATTATTATGAAAGCCAATTTGTAGCATTGCGCACTCCCACACAACTTAAGCCCTCCCATGGTTTTCTAGTCCTTCCCAAAGCCTTCATTTGGTTCAAGGCCTCCGCGTCGTATAAATTTCCAGCCACTTTAACATTGACAAGGTAAGCCCCAGTAGGGCTAGCAGCACCACCAACATTGATCAGAGTGGCGTAGTACTTGAGGCCAAAGATTTCCGATATGATGGTGAAAATCAACGGCCATTGTGCCCCAAAATAGAACCCGATGATCACCGAGGCAAAGTAAAGAGAATTGGGGACGCGAAAGGCTATAAGAAGATGGCCAACGCATGACAAGAGAAGCACAAAAGTGAGCATGAGGGGGCGAGGGAAATTGTATTTTTTCAAAAGCACTTCTGAGGAGAAGCCGGAAGTGACTCTTCCGAGGTAATTCCACATACTCACCAGAAATATGAAAGTGCTTGTGCTGTCAGTTGGGTAGCTTAATGAGCTCCCAATCTGACCCAAGTTGTCGATGGAGGTTAAAGTGCAGCCTACACCACAACTTGTGGCAAGGAACAAGATCAGCATGTCAATGCTGAAAACTTCTTGCAGTATGGTGTAGTCCTCACCTCTATTCGGCGGGCTGAAAACTGCTTGCCGTATGCTTCGTGTTTGTCAAGACTCTGCAGCAAGTGACAGGGCTACTTGAACAGGAGGAGAAGGAGCTGGCATTGGATTCTCAGCTACTACTTTGAGCTCAGATTGATCGTCCAACACTCTTATTTTACTCTTCCGGATCTTCAATTCTTCAAATATAACAACGCCGATGGGTAGAAAGAGTAACACAATTACAACTGAAGCACTTCCGATGTACTCAATTCTTGAAAACTTCAGCTTGTGCTCTATAATAATTATAGCCATGAGAAACCCGGCTAAGCCGAGAGTAATGTAGAGAATATTGTAAAAAACCTTGAGCTCATTCCGTTGTCTGACGAACTTTATCAACCGAATAATCGGAAGAAACACCAACGAAACAGCAGCCGGAAGCCAGCCAATTAACAAAATCAGAGACTTTATGTCGTTTCCATAGAAAGCATGGAATAGCTGTGTGATAATTGCACCACTGAGGCCAACAAGTCCCTTCAAAATCCCCAAAACACTGCCTCTACTTTCCGGGAAATTCTTCACACAGCTCACCACCACGCCAGTGTTTGCAAACGTCTGTGAATTTACGCCTATGCTGATGTACAAACACATGTGCCACACTCGTGGCTTCGATGTCCGACCACCGCCAGCCATATCATGAAGTACCCGAAAACATTCTTCAGCGCGCTGAGTAATAGGACCACCCACGGCCCTGTGACCTCATTGATGAGCCCGGCTATGATGCCGACATTGCCTCCCAAGTCTTTGAAGAAGCTTAGCAGATTGACTGTCGTTTGATCATAGCCTAAAGAGGTTCTGACATCGTTTGAGTAGAGGCCGAACATGTACGTTGCGCCGGACATGGATAAGATTAGCATTGATGCAAAAACCACGAACCATCTGCCATGGAGAACTTAAAAGCCAAAGCTCCTCATCCCCTTGTTCCCAAAACCAGAATTGAACTCAGCCGCCACCATTTTTTTCTCTTCTTTCTGGATAAGAATTTCCAACACTCTGAGGTTTTGAGGTGTAGCAGTATAGTGTATCTATATATATAATATAGGGTAAATTCCACTTTCATACCTCAGGTTTGGGTTCTATTTTAATTCCTTACAACATCTTTAAAACATTTCATTTTCATACCTTAAGTACTATTTTATTTCAAAATAATACATCCATTATGTTGATGCAAAACTAAAGGTCTTGGTACAACGTAAATCCGACCGTGAATCTGCATGAAATGTAAATAACACAAGATGTATCGTGGTTCACCCAAAGGTTTGGGCTACGTCCACACTGATTGTATTTCTCTGAGAGTATTTGTGAGGGAGAGAACCTCTAAATATGAGAGGGGATGTGAGAGGGGTGAGAAGGCTCCAGAATTCGCCTCCCCTAATTGTGAGGGTAAGGGGTCATTTTATAGAATAAGGACTCCTCACTTATTACATATTTGCCCCTTCCTTTATTACATAATTACATTTAAGTCCCTCGAGTATTTATACGAGGTCTAAATACGAGGCCCTAAATATGGTATAAACAGTAGTCCCCCAAGTCTTCAGTCAAGAAAGTCTTTTGGCTGGAGACTTGAAATCAGTCCATGTGTGGGCCGAAGTAACTAGATGTTGTCTTGAACTAATGCTCGATATGAGGCGGTGCTCAATCTGAAATGATGCTCAACTAGAAGTAGCACACGCTGCGAGGCTTTTCGGCTCGTGGCTTATGTTGCCTTGGTTGGCTCGGCCTGTGGTGTTTGAAGGTGAGGGAGTCCCTTTTATAGAATAAGGGCTCACTCCTCAATAGATGGATGATGGGCTAGAGTTGATGCTCTCTAATGATGGTGAGGGAGTCTCTTTTATAGAATAAGGGCTCGCTCCTCAATACATAAATGATGGGCTAAGTCCCCCAAGTATTTTCGTGAGTGCTTTCTAATGAAAGTGAGGGAGTCCCTTTTATAAAATAAGGGCTCGCTCCTCAGTACATAGATAATGGGCTAAGTACCCCAAGTATTTTCCATGAGGCCCAGTTGAGGTCCAATATATAGTACATAATGTAGTCCATCAAGTCTTCGGTCAATAGAGTATGTTGGCTGGAGACTTCAAATTGAATCCATGTATGGGCCGAAATGGCGGTTGTTCGGAGGCGGTATTTGTATACCCTGCACTGAAGCTTTGTAGGTGAAGCTTTGCAAGTGAAGCTTTGAAGATAGGGCTCTGTAAATGACGCTTTTGAAGCTAGAACTCTGTAAATGAAGCTTTTGAAGTTGATTGACATGAGTGATGCTCATGAATGTTTATGTTGATTAACATGAGTGATGCTCATGGATGTTGTCATGAGTGATGCTCATGAATGTTAACATAAGTGATGCTCATGAATGTCGACATGAATTATGGTCATTAATGTTTATGTATGATTGTCATGAGTGATGCTCATGAATGTTTAGGTATGAATGACATGAGTAATGCTCATGTATAATTTGGATTACTGGGCGTACTTTTGATGACCTGGTTGATGCTATTTTAGGCTTATTGGCCTTCACTCTCCACACAACATTCTAGCCCATTTATTTTGGGCTTTGTTGTTTTTTTTTTTTACCCACTAATGGGGTTTATACATATTACCCTCTGATGGGGGCTTATACAGATGTTTCTGAAAGATACGAAAAATAATTTACACCATTCAGAAACAAGAAAAGTAAATCACATCATTCTGGTGGGGTGTTTATTCCTTACTTTTGCAGTGTCCCCATGTGCCTCCCTTTTGCTTTCTCTTTATTTCTCCCACTCCATTTCTGCTTTTCTTTTTCTGCTGCATGGTCATGTCCCCCACATCACCATTTTTAGTGAAAAAGAATTCATATGAATCATAATTGATACCACATTCATCTATATCCCCAGAGGTGTAGGTTGGGCCCAAACGTTTCTACTTTTCCATGTCCCCAATAAAGTAGTCTTCCATGTGCTCTCGAGGAGAGCCTCTCTTTTTCTTTTTCTGCTGTCTGAAATATTCTCTTTTCACTGCATGATATTTTTGCTTTTGCTTTCTCTCCGTTCACTGCATGTTCTCCCGTGTGAAGTTATCATTGGAAAGCTGGGAGATTGGGACGCTGAGGGTAGCTTCCTGGGAGATTGGGACATATATGAAGCACTGTAGCTCTTCAAAATCTGCAGGATGAGCTAGGAACTAGACGTGGATGAAGGCTGATCCGTTGAGGGCTTCGAGCAGGGCTTGGTTTTTTGTGCATCACGTAGAAGCTGCCTGATAAGCTTTCATAGACTGATCAGCAACCTCTTTCTTGTCATCACTAGTCTTAAACTCTGCCAAGTAGCGATAATAATCTCCTTTCATTTTGTAGAAAAACACAGTGGACTCAAAAGTGGTGCACGAGGGAATGAGATACTCATCGATAACCCTCATGATACCGCTGCAAATGCTAGACAGCTCAGACTCAACCTTTTTTCTGTACTCCTTGATACGGCTCACATGCTGATCGTTGTTTCACAGCTCGGGAAGGTTGCTTCACTGCCTCTTTCGGACTATGTGCGGGTTTGCTCAGCATCTCCTGAGGTAAAAGTTTACTGAAGCCAGCAGTGTCGCCAATATGTCCTGGTGCAATATCATTCACTCAAATGCCAAGCTTCTTGTAATGCTAGCGACGGCTATTCGGGCTCCGCCGGTTCGATTTCGAGCTCCAAAATGACGGGTTCGACATGATAACAACAAGTTTATTATAAACTCATCGGAAACCAATTTTCCCTGATTCACAACCTCCGTAAGCTGAAGAGCGAAGGGGCCGGAGGCAGCCTGCTCGTGGCAGACGAGATCTCCGGTGGAGATGTGAAAGACGCCAAAGAGGTGGCAGAGGTGGAAGGCGTACGCCGGGGCAGCTGAGGAAGACCGACTGGAGGACGAGGAATCTAAGAGGATGAGGCTGCCGTTTGAAGATGAAGGTGGTGCAGTTGGACCAGCGGCGAGTTGGGTCGGGTTGGCCAGCCAAAACGGGTTCGAGGAAGGCACATGGAGGAGAGCCAGAAATAGTTGGGTTTTGGGTCGAACCGTTCCTCGTTCCCACAGAGAGTTCTGGAAGTCTGCAAACTTCCATGTACAGCGTTCCGCACCAATCACATAAACAGGTTTGCTGAAGTGAGTCGTGGCCTTTCTCCTCGAAAAACTTAATAAAGGTGTCCCTGATGCGCTTGGCTGGCCACTCCAGCCCCTGCGATTCAGTGCCTGGCATGGCGGAGGGAAACGAGGACTTCGCGGAGGATGAGTAGCTCCTGTAGGCAGTGGCGAGGGGGCGACCGCGATAGAGTTTCAAGTTTCAGAGAAATTCAACAGAGTTCTGCTGCTTAGTGAAGTCGTGGTTGGGTTATCCTGCTCCTCATTGTAAAGCTTTTTCAGTGTTGAGGTGGAGGAGTTTGAGAAGGTTTGTGGGTGGTGAAGAGGCGGTGGTACGATGGAGGAAAGGGTTTGGGTGGTGAGATTAGCAAAGCCTGTGGCTGTAGGTATCAGAGCTATATCTGGTTTATTATTCTGTGCTTCAGTCAGACTGTGATGTTGTTAGATTGATACGGTGGAGGTTTCTTTTTTGTTTCTGGTTTTTTTTTATTTTACAGATTCATGGTGGAGGTGAAAAATTGAGAGAGAGAACCGACATAGCTTTTTGTGTCGATTCTCACAGACGGCGCCAAATGTGGCTGTACAAAACCTGAGGTCTTGGTACAACGTAAATCCGACCGTGAATCTGCATGAAATGTAAATAACACAAGATGTATCGTGGTTCACCCAAAGGTTTGGGCTACGTCCACACTGATTGTATTTCTCTGAGAGTATTTGTGAGGGAAAGAACCTTTGAATATGAGAGGGGATGTGAGAGGGGTGAGAAGGCTCCAGAATTCGCCTCCCCTAATTGTGAGGGTGAGGGGTCCTTTTATAGAATAAGGACTCCTCACTTATTACATATTTGCTCCTTCCTTTATTACATAATTACATTTAAGTCCCTCGAGTATTTATACGAGGTCTAAATACGAGGCCCTAAATATGGTATAAACACATTATATTTTCCATCCATTGATCCGTTAAATGCTGACGTGGCTGCCAAATGTCTGCCACGTGGCAAACAAAATAATTTTTTAATTTTTTTTAAAAAACCTGAATTTTTACAAACAAAAAAAGAAGAAGAAGAAAAGGGACAAAGAAAGAAAGAAAAATATCACCCCATCGACCAACTCAAAGTAATTTCAAAACTCACCCACATTGAAGATCACCAGATCGTAGAGGGAGGAGGGTCACGCAGGAAGAGGGGGGAGATGGGTCTTCGGCGGGGGGGGGGGGGGGTTGGTTTTTTTTTTCTTTTCTTCCTCCCTCCTCTTCCTCTTCTTCTTCCTGCTTCAGATTTCTTCTTCGGGCCAGGCCGGGCGGGGGGTTGTTTTTTTTTTTCTTTTCTTCCTCCCTCCTCTTCTTCTTCCTGCTGATAATCACCAGATCGCGGAGGGAGGAGGGTCGCGCGGGGAGAGGGGACAGCTGGGTCTCCGCCCGGGGGGGGGGGGGGACAGGAGGAGGGTTGTGGACAGGGGGAGTTGGTTTTTTTTTTTTCTTTTCTTCCTCCCTCCTTTTCCTCTTCTTCTTCTACCTGGGGTTTCAATTTTTTATTTTATTTTATTTTATTTGTAAAAATTCAGGTTTTTTTTTAAATAAAATATTATTTTGTTTGCCAAGTGGTAGACATTTGGCAGCCAAGTCACGTCAGCATTTAACGGATCAATGGATGGAAAATGTAACGGATGTATTATTTTGAAATAAAATAGTACTTAAGGTATAAAAGTGAAATGTTTTAAAGATGTTATAAGGAATTGAAATAGAGCTCAAACTTGAGGTATGAAAGTGTAATTTACCCTATAATATATTTAACAGAAATTTGGCTGGAACGGAGTGAGCAATGGAGGTTTCACATTGACTAGGAAGTTGACCTACCTCGAGGAGGAATGCTAGTAAACGATAAGGTGCGTACTGCAGACTTGGGATTCAATTTGTGCACATTTTGCAACATGTGTGCAGTTAGAAAATGCTTTTTGTACAAATTAACCATATGCATATATATATAATTTTCGTGATGTGCATACTGCATGACTATCGTTTAGGACAACTATAGGAATGCGGACCATGACCATGAGCGTAATATGTAGGACAATTTTCACAAAAACATAATATTTCTTGTATGTTAGTCTTACTCAATCTGAAGCATCAACTCATATTATGTGAGAGTTGTCCTAATCAGGCAGTCTACTAAAGTTTCTTTCCTTATTTAGTTGATTCTGAATAAAGAAAATACAAATTTGATGTCTAGTTTAGCAGACATCAGTCTTGGTTAAAAGAATTATATTCAGTAGTACAAATTAACCATATGCATATATATACACACACTAATCTTGATGTGATGTATATACGACAGCACCTGCACTCTCTCATGACTGGGCCAGTCCTGAACAAAGAAACCTGCCCTAAATTACTTTCCCCCATGCTTTTTAATTTTTTTTTTATATACTACAGCCACTAACATTTTATAAAAAATATTAAAAATTTAAAAGAGAGGAAAAAGTAATTTAGAGTATATTAATATAATCTCTCATAATCTATCACGGATGTGGATATGAATTGTGAATGTGGCACTAAATTAGCATGTTGCACGAGCCTAGCGGCAACTTCTAAAGTTTCTGCAATTCAATCCTAACTAAGATAATATTCTATCAATGATATTTCAGTATAGTGGTGTAAATAAAGAGCAGAGGAAAATGGAAACTCTGCATATAGAGTAACGATATTCATAATGTGTTTTTATATCATATTTGTATACTATTTTAGGTGGCATTAGATGTGAACAGCCACATCATTTGAAAAAATTTGCAAAACCCAAGGAAAGGAAAGAGAAAGACTCCTCGTATACCACAATCATCATTTAATTAACTAATTTTTCTTAATTATTAGTTTATTAAATAATAAACTAAATTTAAAAATCTGATTAATTCAAATGATGTTGCTATCAACATCAAATGCCACCAAAGATTATGAAAATGTGGTACAAAAACATGGTATAAATAACATTACTCTTGCATGTATTCTTGTTACTGTCAATCAGTGTTGAATTAGCAACCATGACATTTACCCTGCTTTTGTGCTGTAATCTTCTGCAGAATTTGCTGCGCCAGAAACCGAAAATATATTTGAAAGTTAACTGGGCATGTTGGAGTTACATGGGGTAGTATTTAGGCCTAATATTTGTCCACAATAATTATAGCATGATTCTGTCAGCATATTATAATGAAGTTTATACGTTGATAAGCAGAGGCTTTGGAGCAATATTGACTCCTATTTTAGTCAACTTCAAATTGCTTTAACAAAATTAAATTAATAAAGTGTTGAATTTAAATTTAAAATTTATACCAATAGAGAGAGAGTCATTTTAGGATATAAAATCTATATTAAATTGAGAGAATCTCAAATGATATCTAGCAGTAGATATTGTATAATCTTAGGAGTGTGATTGCTTGTGACGCACACCAAATCCCTAAATTGTAAGAATCTCCACAAATATATGAAACATTGTTGATTCTATATCGGATCAGGTTTCCGTATCTTGCGGAATAAGAATGGTCATTTTCAGCGAAGTTGACGAACTTAGCCCACTTATTCGAATTAAGATGATGGCGACATCATTGGTATGTCTATGCAGCTCTGAGATAGAAATTGTTGAGCCCATGACTGGACTTCTGAGGTACTCATATTCTAATCCACCTTACTTTGGCTCTGAAGTCCCACAATTATTCCTAACTATGTATGTAAAATAGTTGTTCTCCTCGAAGATGGATAGTTATCCAAAGACCATGCCTTTCATAGTAAATCGAAATACGTACTGTTCAAATTCTTTTAACACATGGCCATCCGACTTCGTAAACTGCAAATTGTGACATTATGGATTCAGACGTACAACATCGAAAGTTGTGGCACGAAGACAACAATGATGAAGTCTATCATGTTGCGTGTGTAAAATAAACAAGAGGCAACTCTTTCTATTATCAAGTGGCTTCAACCTTCGAACACATGAATCTCAAGATAAGATGTTCTAAATTCAACGGTGAGATTATTTAGAGACTCTTTTTTAAATAGCATGGATTTTTTTTTCCAACTTCCTTTTTCTAGATTTCAGGTCAAAGTGTGGCTTTCCTCAGTTTCTGTTACACTCCACCTCTCATACTCATTCCTCACCTTGAGCAGTTGATGCTTAGGATATGTAGCCAAGAAACTTGCAACACTCCTATTCGTTGTTATCAAGAATTGTTAAAGGAAGTAAGGATGAGCCATAACCTTTCAATAGTGAATTTCTTTCCCCTATCGGTTTCTTCAGTCTTCATACTCTGCTTCATAGCCAAACCAACATCCTCCTTGCAGTCTTTGCATATAGGTTTAACTTAGTAGAGTGTATGAGACTTCAATGAGGTATTTTTCATTGGAGCCCTCTCGCCATCCTCCGAAAGTGAGTTGGACAAGTTAGAATAACAAGCATCTCTGTTGGAAATGAAAGAGCACATTTTTAAAGAAATACCACCCTACTCCGATACCAAGTCTAAAATCCATGAAAAATCTTTTACTTCTAACTTGCTATGATGCATTGATCGAATTAAGGATCAAAAAGTGTTGAGTCGTGTCTAGAATGGCCTCTGGTTCTTGATGCCAGGCCAATCTTCTTCCTTTAAGTAAGATTGTATCCGCTTTTTGTTCACCTTGCTCTATTTCGGGTTTGAGGATTTTAATAGTTGCAACATGCTACCAAGAAACGGCTTCCTTCTTAGTCCAAATTGTGTGTCCATCCTTAGTGAATCTTAAACAAAAGTTTGTTAGGGACCTGGTCACTTGCATGTGGATAACACCTTTGGAATCTTTTTGTCAGACCCTATATATTGGACCTAAGCATTTTCAATCGAAGTACACTTAGCTGACTTAGATAAGGCATTTCCATGTATTATAGCTCCACTAGAATAAAATTCCTCTTGAGGATTTCATAGTCTGAATCTGCTTAGGCACAAGATGGTCGCAGAATGTACTCAAGGTCGGAGTTCAGAGCCACCACTTGAAGGATTTCCGGAGCTCCCTTTCAATTATTCCCTTGAACGGTGTAAAGCCTAGGTTTGAATGTTATAACCCACAACCATTAGGTTATATAATCTTTCTGAATTTGGTACTAGGCGGAATATCCCGTAATTCAAAGTTTAACTTTGCATAGTAGACTAGTCAAATGAGCTAGTCAACTAGTTACAAGTTTGTCAACGACAAAAAGTAGAGTTGCTAGAACTAAACTTAATTGACTAGTAGGCCTAACTAGTTAGAGTCTACCAAGATCTATCTCACAACAATAAGTCCCAAACTTGAACACATTCATATATATGTTAATTATGCAAACAAAAATGACAAAGCAATTATGAATTAAAACATGCATAATTGACTAGTAAAACTCATCAGTCAACTAAGTACAGATTTCTTAGTTAACCAAGCACAAGGCTTAGGTTCTGAGAAAAAATAATGTGTTATTTGGTGAGGCTTAAAGTCGAGGCGGATTTGTACGCACATTGAGTGTGAATTTTTTTAAGCCTGAATACTTGGGACATTGGCTACGTATTTTCTCATATGGTGCATTCGCTTTTAAGGGCATGACTTTAGTTTTGGAAGTGTGATTGGTATGCATTGATTTTCATTAATTGATGGGAGTGATGTCCTTAACACCTTTTCTTTTCTATAAAGCGATTATGGGTAGCGTAAATAGTAAACCCACAAGAGACATTACTCCTAGAGGCTTGTTGCATATGCTCAATGCAATTGTTCACCAACGAAAGTGGGCTTAGTTAGATTTTGTTTTTTTGTTTTTTGTTTTATTTTAGGTTTTGCTTGATGCCTATTAAAAGACAGGTTTGGGGGTATTTGTTACGCTATTAGTTCACATATATTTTGTACATCTTTAACCTATTATTTAGTCCTAATTTTGTACTAATTATTGGATTTATTGTGTTTTGTTCACAAATTATATTTTCCAACTCCATGCACCTTAATTAGGAATCCTAACTTAATTCGCACAATTAAGTTGTTGGATTGCCTTTCAACAAGGGTTTGGTTTAAAGTCCTCAATCTGACCATGCCGAGATTAAGTCTAGGATGGTGTATCATTTAAATGAGGAACCACTTTATGCATCTTCATGTTTATCTTCACCGTGTAGATTTAAAAGTTGGTGTAAGTGCAAGACAACAGGACACTGCATATTTTTGCATTTTCTTTAATTTCAAAGCTTGATACTTATTTATTTTCTTCACTTTTCCCGTTGACTCTTCCACACTATGCATCACATACCGTTAGAACGCAACGACTTTTTTGGTGTAAATTTCAAAGGAAGAACCGTCTTTTGGGAAAATGACATGAAAACCATGCAAAAATGTTATATGATTTGGCCATATTTTATGCTCCAAAGCTTGTCTTTTGGGAGCTTTAGATAAGGAAAGAAATGAGATATTTGAGAGGGGCAATGATTTTCTAACACAAAATTATAATTTTGAAAACAATTTTGAAAACAAAGTTTGATTGGATACAAATACTAAATTTAAGTACAAACAATTTGATTTTGACGTGACAAACTCGTTTAACTTATTTGGTATCACATGACAAGAAACGATGGACATATTTCATTAATCAACGAGATCGATTACAAAAGATTACATGGGTTTGATACAATCGTAGCATTCAACCAGTACTCTTGTACCAGAATACAAAACCAATCAATCTATTATTTCATAAGTGACTTTTTACATTGTGAAGCCAGCCTATATAGCTGATACAAAACCACTAAACGCCGTTACTACAAACAAGTCTGTTAGTAACAACCTTACAAAACTAAAAAAGACACATGTACAATCCAAATACTGCCACATGCCACTGATATCTAATAGGGTATATATTGTATCTAATGATCAATACATTGATATGGAGGGAATTTACACAAAGAAATATAATGAGTAAATTGTTATTCGGTTACCACAAACACCGCAATTACAAATATGTTTGACGCAACAGATTTGTACATTATACTGGGGTAATACTCATCATCAACAAGCGAGACCACGTCTAATCAATCACTAATAAATGATGATATCACATGCATATTTATAAAACTATAGAGGGGGTTTTCTTAGTTTTTGTTATGATTTTGGATCAAGTGAACTTTTCAAAACATGAAGGAGTTGTTGGAGAACAATTCAGAAATAAATAAAAATAACAGAAATAACATAACTTGAAATTCTAATAAATTATTAACCAAAAATATTTGCTATACAGAATGAAATACAGAAATAAATACAAGAATTAAAATAGTACTAACTTGATTAACTACAGGTAGAGGCTAGTGCAAAAGCTATGTCCTTCGAACAGTATTTCCGTCCCACTCTTGTGCTTGTGGTTCTACAACGTTTGCTCTACTAGGGTACAACTACTTAATTCTACAACCCGCACTAGATTATAGAATTCTAGCGAATTGCTTTGTGTGTTTACTCTCTGTAAGGTTTAGTATGGGAGAGATGGGAAAAAGAAAAGAATCTACAATGGAATTGAGATTCCAGTTATATAGACTCTTTCATACCTCTTCAAATACCTTTTGGATGTATCTGAAGCTACACGAGTTGTGTCTATTAATCAAAACATTTTTAATTAATTTTAATTAAAAAACGTAATTCGAAATTAAAATTAATGATCTGATTAATTTTAATTCTTAGGCCCAAGGCCATTGTCTTGATTAATTAATATTATGGTATAATCATCAAGCCTAATCCACACAATTAGCGGTCCAAACCTCAATTCATTCCAAATGGTCCAACACCTAATCACTAATAAAGGTGATTAACTTAATATAAGGAACTCAAGTTCCCTTAAGTTCCCCGATGTGGGACTAAAGGAGCTCAAAACTTCTACAGGAGTGCATCAACACGTTTTGGATTAATCTTGTATTATTAAATTTCAAATTAGGGTTGATTAGTATTAGGCACAAACTCGAAGTACTACAAATTAAACGTATTTTGTTTGTCAATTCATCCATGCATTCAATTGGACAAGCAAAAGATGCGTGGCTGTTTTATGATCAAATTCCAAATCCAAATTTGAATTGCATTGGTTTAAGTATTCGACAATTCGATCACACTAGACCACACAACGAATGAATGGTTTTTCTGGTAAACCATGAATCCTAAAGTTCAAGCCTGTGAACTTCTCCACACCCTTAGGTCCTGTTTAAGTCCATATAGATAAGGACTTTTGAAGCTTACAAACAAAATTAGGATGTTCACTATCCTCAAAAACCTGAGGCTGCCTCATGTAGACTTCTTCTTTTCATTCTCCACAATTTTTAACATCTAGCTGTCTAAGCTTCCAACCATTTGTAGCAGCTAAGGCCAAGATAAGCCTTGCAGTTGTGTGCCTAACAACTGGTCTCCTCATAGTCCAGACCTAACTCTTGATTGTATCCTTGTGCAACTTTCTCGACCTTAGAGTACCTCATCTCTGTGTCCAATAAGGTCTTACTGGTGAAGTAGACCGGCTTCTCCTGTCCCCCATCCCAGCGGAATAGGACAGAGCTAATTGAGGACTCTGTTGCTGCTAGGTACAGACCTAGGACCTCGTGGGGGACCGGCGTGGATATGATAGGAGGCTTACCGGGATCTTTTTTGAGGGGTTGAAAGGCTTCTTCGCAGTCAGACGTCCACTCAAATGTGGTATTCTTCTTCAGGAGCTGAAAAAGAGGTCGACACTTGTCTGATGATCTGGATATGAACCTGTTGAGGGCTGCGACTCGTCCATTATGCTTGCCTAAGGATCTTCTTCAATTGGCATGCTATCTCAAGAGAACGAGGAGAGTAGGACTGAAAAAGGAGTTTGTTACTCGGAAATTGGGGAATAATCTCCTTGAGAGAGGGTATCAGATGTTTTGCCATGATGGTGATGACGAAAGTCTGTTAGTTTGGGCCTAGGCCTTTCAGAAATCAGTATACCTTGTGCGTCTCGGGCACAGGACATCCTATCGCACACAAGACTAACATATTATCTTAAAGTGTTTAGCACGCGCACTTGACTACACGGAATTTCATTTTGAACTCATTATCTCGAAGCTGTGGGCGTTCCACCTGTTTGCATTTGTTGTTGCCTGCGTCTTCGACCTTTCATTGCAAAAAGGGAAGGGAGCCTTTCTGTAACGGCAACAGAGGGTGTTGCTGGAAGTTGTTTTGAAAAACAACATAAATACAACTTCTTCTATGATATTTCGAGCGAGCATAAGCCATTGGGTCAGTCGGTCACTGCGGCTTATGCTCGCCCACATTTTCTTAAATTTTTTACTGTAACTATCTTCTCCTTATCCTTAATTTATAAATAAGGATCTGAGCCATGAGCGGTCTATTGATCAAGAGTCCCACTTAGTTCGTCACCTCGTCTTCACTGAACACCTACCCACTCACCTCCGAGACTTTCTTACCTCTCCAAGAATGGAGGTACTCAATCGTTTTAGGAAGTGAGGGAGGATGACACTTTAGGAGAAGTGACCCGATGCACTTGGGGGAACGATGATAGGAGCATATTAATGCAACCAAGTTAGGTTGTTCTCATGCATTTATGTTGTTATTTCTTAGTTAATTATGTATTTTAAGCTATTTTCGTGTGTTTGTAGGTCCATAGGCCTTATAAAGCAATAAGATGCATTTTGGTGCATTTTGGAGCAGTTTTGGGCTTGGAATGAATAGTACATGCATGGAGCAAGGTGGATGGACGAAATTGAAGACTAAAGAGGCTAGGGATGTGTGAAAGAGAAAGAAGAATTAATGTAAAAAAAAAACAAAGAGCTCAGCCACAAAGGGGTGTCACTCCACCATTCACCTTTCCATCATTGTCGTGCACCACCATTGCACTCCCTTTGGATTCCTATGCCGTGCATCATCATCCATGTTCCCTCCATTGACTCATTTGTTGCATCATTCCACTTCCTTTCCTTTGTCTACCATGTGCACAATATCCTTTCACCTCTTTGCACTCATTGATTTACCACTTACTCACCTTTCCACCCATGCCATGCATAATCACCCTTGTCCCCTTCATTATTTCAGATTTCATGCATCATTACATTGAATCATTGCACTCAATTGCTACACCATTCCTTGTTCCCTCCATCATTTCAGATTTCATGCATCATTACATTGAATTATTGCACTCAATTGCTACACCATTCCTTGTTTCCTCCATCATTTCATATTCATGCATCATTACATTGAATCATTGCACTCAATTGCTACACCACTCCACGTTCCCTCCATCATTTCAGATTCATGCATCATTACATTGAATCATTGCACTCAATTGCTACACCACTCCATGTTCCCCTCCATTGCCATGCACTTCCTCTATAAAAGGAAGTGTGTGTAACATAAATGGAGTTCATACTTGGTTAGATCATTCACTCCCATTTCAACACAACCTTCATCCAAACACATCTATTCATCTTCACATCCATTCCTCCATACAAACAAACCTTCAAACACTCACCAACACCTTGTGCCGTAGCAAAGGAAGGGAAGGAAAGTGCTTGGACATGCTTGCTGTCCAACTTGGATCGTTGGAGCGTTTAGGTGTTTTCTTTCTAATGTTTAAATTCATTTCCTTTCATTTTGTTGTAAATATGAGTGGCTAAACCCCTCTTAGCTAAGGGTGATTTCAAAGCCATGATTATGTGTGCAATATAATTTGATAAATTCCAGTTATGAACTCTTGAATCGTGAATGCAATTGGCTTAACTATTTGATTGATAACTTATTTGTATTTGTTAATTAAGGGTCGACACTTAATTGGCATGCATAAATCCGTTGCTAGAATATAAGGAAGTTTCACATAATTGTTACAAACTTATATTTACATGTAATGAAGGTCGCTTATAAATGATCGCGTTAAGTTCAATTCCTAGCATGAGTGACATGATGTCATAGTTGCAAGTGCTTTGTCAATGCTTATGATTTTCATTAAACGTAATGATCTTTGATTGTATCTCTATTATGATGTCATGTAAGGAACTTTAGAAGAATGTTTTGGGTTGTCGAATGATGTCATCCAATCCAATAAAACAAGGAAAATCTGAGAGTTAACTAGTGATGTCACGGTTAATTTGGAGCATTGTCGTTCATAATTCAATGAAGTAGTAACTGGAAATCGAGTTATTTGCATATATATCATGTGTGGAGAAAAAGCCTCTAGCTATCCCATCCATCATCTTATTTCTCAAATTTGTTTTACAATCTGTCTAGTTTTTCATATTTGTTTGTTTGTTTCAACTTCATCCAAATCAAAACCGCCCTTTTAGTTTATTGTTTCAAAGTGTTTCAAATCTGTTTTAGTTTGTGTTTTTAAGTGTTTTGATTCAAGTAAAAGTCAATTTTCGTCCAAAGTCATTCCTAGTGTCTAGTTTAAGTTTATTTGGTTGTTTTCAGCTGTTTTGAATATTTTAAGTTTGCTTTGAGTCTTGTGAGTCTTGTTAAGTGTTTTTAAGTTTAGTTTTATATTTTTGAGTCAGTATAGAGGTTATTAGCAAGCCCTCCTAATCCCCGGTATAGAACGATCCCTACTTATACTTATACTACAATTGTCAAAAGAGGGTTAAATTTGTGTGTTAAGTTAATTTTCGCATCAAACGACTCTATCTACCTTAAGCTAAGCATAGAGCTTGATGGCAACACTTTGACTTCGACAAAAATTAAGTTTAGTACAGGCTAGGTAGAGGAGTTGTTGACCCCGACACTCTTACTCTTCAGTTATGTGTTCTCTGTTGGTTGGCTTGCCGCTCTAGCTGAGTGCCTTTGATTATCATTGGCCGATAGGGATAGTCCCTTCCCTTTCTTCACGTCACCGCACTGAATTCTATGCACTTCACTTACGTTCTTTACTCTAGTCCTGTCATTCTTCTGAGAGCAAGGGTCCAACATATCCGGAAAATAAGGAGGATTCCTCGCCCGCGCTTCGCGCGATACCATAAACATTTTTATATTTGTTTTTCTTCTCTTAACATCAGTTTAACTCATCTTTCATCCACTCCCCGATCGGCAGCGTGCGGGGCGGGTCGGCGTCCGGGAGCTCCGCCCAACCAACCCAACCCTATTACAGGACCACTAAACTCCTGTTCTAGCTCTTTTTTTAGGCCCTTCAGGCGACAATGGAACATGGCTAACCCATGCATCCACGTTCAGGAATAGCAGTTCATTCGATCAATGACGAGCAGAGGAAGCATTATGTCTTCCAAACCTTTTCTGATCCCGGATCACTGTGATGAACGAACATCGGTGCGGGCTCAAGTAGTTTAGTAAACGGGTGTCAGTATGAAAGATGGATCAAATCCTCGCGGTGAGGAGGCAGCTTAGTCTCCGTAGTTAATCTCTCTCTTTGGGCGCAGAACTGTAAATCTGTCTTTCTCTGCCTAGACCCAAACCAGCCGGCAACTGGAGAGAGGCAGAATGAATCAACACCCCCCGGATCTACTAACCAATGCAACCGGGAAACCTTCTATCAAAAGTTCTGAACTAGCATCCGAAGCTAGGCGGTACTCTGCCTTGTATTGCCGTTGCTTGGATTAGGGAAGAAGGAAGGGCTTACACCAGAACTCGTTGATCTGATCTTCTATGCCGGGGAATGAGGAGTCGATAGAGAGAGCTTCAAATCGAATCTTTGGAATCTCATATCTAGAGGCAATATCTTTCTTTAGTTCTATGAAATCCATGTGAATCCATATGCAAACAAAGGTAGCTGGAACATTTCTTTTTTGGGGGGACTGAATGGCCCAAAACAAAAAAGAAACTATCTAATTACCTCTCTGGGTCGAGCATACCCAAGAGAGTCTTCAAATAGAAAATGAATACAACCAGGAGGATGACTTTGCGATTCAAAATAACCCAGGTCATAAGTCAATCCAATGCTTGCCAAGTAGTCTACAGAGAATTTCTTCTCCTTATAGATAAAGGAGAGCTAGCAATGCCAGTCCATCTCCAAGTAAGCTTGGCAGCCACGGATCAGGGTATGGAGATGATGGAGAGAATTATCCGGCTGATTAACAAGAGTCACAACAGTAGCAGAATCCACCTCCACCTTAATAGATCTAAAACCTCTTATCCAAGCCAAGCGTAATCCAAAAAAAAAGCCCCAAAGTTCTGCAGCTATAATTTACCCTTCCCAAGGCTGGCAGTGAACCCAGAAATCCAGTTCCTATTATTATCTCTTAAGAGACCACCAGTACCAATAGATTCGTTGGGACCCTTCATGCAACCATCAATATTCACCTTAATCCACTTTGGTGGGGGGAGGGATCCCAAGCTAGATAAGCTTCAACTCGAGCTGGTTTAGAATGCAAAAATGTAGTGGCCAGTCACCATTCCCTGGCATAGTTCCAAATGCAGATCTGGGGAGGTTGATCCGAGTAAAAAATTTTAAGATTTCTCCACCTCCACAGGAACCAGCAACATAAACCAAAAACTTGACCCCAACACAAATGAAACCTGGTTTTTTTGTTGGAAGATAGATTGGCCTTGAGCCATTAAGGGAAAATTAAAGGAGTTGACCAAGAAGAGATGCCAAGACCATCCAAAAGAGATTTGACCCTAGTATAGCCCCTCATGCAGTGAATACTGTCTTCCCAGGTGCATCCACAATGACTGCAAGTAGGGTCATTGGTCATCGATCTTTTAAACCTCTGAGCATTTATAAGTAGCTTATTCTACCCCAACAACCAGAAGAAAGCTTTCACCCTGGGTGGGAGTTGTATTTTCCATAGGAAGCTTCCCTCCTAGTCAGTTTGTACATCAAGGGAGGCTGCAAGGTTGTAAGCAGTTTTAATAGAGAAGGTTCCATTAGTCGAACCCTGCCAGATGTATCTATCATCATCAGAATCAATAAGTCCAGCAGGGATCCTAATAATCTCTTCCACAATATCTTAGGTAGCACATCTCTCCATTTGTTAACATTCCATTGGCCATCGAATATAAAAGAAAATAAGCAACTTTTTCCTCCTCATTTATCTGAGTATTGGGGATCAAGGCAACATCTTTCAAATTTATTTAAGAGAAAGTCTTAGCCCATAAGCCCTCATCCTTTTGAATCATTCTCCAACTGGCTTTAGCAAGAAGGGCCGAGTTCATATCATTCATTTGTTTCAGGCCTAGGCCCCATTGACTTTGGGACAACAAACCTAGCTCCATTTAACTAGGTGCACCTTGGCTTTATCCACAGAACCTCCCCATAAGAATCTTTTATTCAGTTAATCCACCTTTTTGCACACATTTGCTGGCAATTTGACTGTCTGCATGGCATAGATGGGAATAGCAAATGTAACAGACTGTATCAGGGTTGCACGACTAGCTAAAGATAAGGATTTGGCCTTCCAAGAGGC
This sequence comes from Malus sylvestris, assembly GCF_916048215.2. Classification (NCBI taxonomy): domain Eukaryota; kingdom Viridiplantae; phylum Streptophyta; class Magnoliopsida; order Rosales; family Rosaceae; genus Malus; species Malus sylvestris. The sequence goes on from NC_062263.1 coordinate 15,207,950, forward strand.
AAGTTTACTATGCAAGGTGTATATTTAGCGTTCTCCTTCCTGCCTCGACCCGCAAGGTGTATATTTAGCGTTCTCCTTCCTGCCTCGACCCTTTCGACCAAGAGGAAATCCGGAGCGACAAAAGCGATTTCAGTCTCCGTCTCATTGATTCACGAGGCCCAAATGCAGTATCAGTTTCATGTTTTGCTTGTCCAAGTAGTAAGGGTTTTAGCAAGTGTAGGGTTTGTTGGGGAATTTTGCCCCAAGTTCTGTATCCATGCAATCTCTACGTGGTGGACTGGTTGGTCATTTTTGGCTTTGTCGTAGTAGTACTAGCATGAGTGGCTATGGGTTGTTGATGTGTACGAGAGATTCACTTGCATCAACTACCATAGTCACCCATACATTTATGTCGTCAGTATTAAATTGCTATTAGCATTGGTGGTTCTATACACACCCAGTGTAGCTAGGGTTTTGTAGAAATCAGTATTCTCTAGGCAGTTTACTGGCTTAGTAGGAAGTTTTTGTTCTGATACTACGATACCTCTTTGCCATAGATGAAATAGGTTCATCACTGCATGACATCTTGATCTAATAATGAAATGTTATGTTATGCATTAGCGGATCCATTAAGGGGCAAGGGTGAATCTCTATAGATGACTTAGGTTCTGCCCCTTGAAGGTTAAAGTTTTCCTTCATACATATGCCCTCCAACTACTTGATAAAATGTCTTAAAGAGGAGTTGCCGGTGTTATTATGTTTAAAAAGAAATATCAACCTGGGCATTATATTTTTGCTATGCATTCAAGTAGTAAATTTTCTCAATTGAAATGAATTGGTAGCCTTGGAAAAAAATTTGGTGGAAACGGGGAGGAGCATAGCATATAATCTTGTGTATTTGTTAATTATATTTGCTTTGATTTTACCGGTTGTTGCTGCTTCTTTAAAGAGATATCAACCTGGGCATTATATTTTTGCTATGCGTTCAAGTAATAAATTTTCTCAATTGAAATGAATTGGTAGCCTTGAAAAAAAAAATTGGTGGAAACGGGGAGGAGCATAGCATGTAATCTTGTGTATTTGCTAATTATATTTGCTTTGATTTGACCGGTTGCTACTCCTTCTTTAGAGCGAGCATTTTCCGCTATGAATATTGTGAAAAATTCATTGCATAACCGAATAGGAGATCAATGGTTAAGTGATAACATAGTGGTTTATACTGAGAGCAATGTTTTTTCTTCTATTGATAATGACGCTACATAGCAGCGTTTTCAAAGTATGAAAACGCGTCGTTGACAATTGTAACTTGTATTATTATTTATCCTATAGATTATGAATGATGGAATTATGGTTTAATTTTTAATGTTATTATATGTCTAAGAAATTTTCGTGAATTTTTACATGTGACCCTCTGAATATTTTTCTAGATCCACTACTGATGCCATGTGAAGTGAAGAGAAACTTACATGTGATATTTATTAGATCAGGATGTCACGGTGATGCTAAACCCGCTCAATGTAAATTCTTTTCCCAAGCTCATCCATGAAACGGTTTAACAATTGGACGGCCAAGATGAAGTATTATATTAGACATGTTACAAGAATGAGTTGGTTAGATGGGCATGTCTTTGTTTGTGAAGTATAAACTAGAACGAGGTAATTAAATCCAAATTAAAAGGTCGCTCATTGGCCTGCATTGAGATGATGTCTTAATACTTTTTTTCGTAATTTTTTTTTTTTTTTTTTTTTTTTGAAGAAGAAGAAGATGAAGAAGAGATTTCAAAGCCAAATGGAACTCCAACGATTGTTAGTTAGAACATTGTTTTGATTGCCTTGGCACATATACAGGAGAACAAATGTCAAACAGTCCGTCCACGATCAGGTATACACTAATTATATATATACATACCTTTCATATATCATTATCTTGTCTGACCGTTTGAACGTTTATATTGTTATAATAAGAGAAAAAACTTACAATACCACTCAATGCAATGTAAAATCAATGGTTGAACGCTTATATTGTTAAATATGTACATATCTTTCATTTGTTTGAACGTTGATATTGTTATAATAAAGGTCAAGTTAGTTCGGAAAAACTTACAGTACCATCCAACGCAAAAATCAAAGTGTTAATAAAGCCAAAGATTTCAGTCCATGAAGAACAAAACAGAGGATAAGATAACTACGTATACGTACGTACCATTGTCACTAACCATCCAAATTTATAGGACGAGTACTATGGCAATTACTGGCTACCCACCATGGAATCCATACCATATTTCTGTCTTCTCCTTGCCCAAACTTATTTGATTTGTCCCACTCATCATATTTAATTACATCACCTTAGTAAATTTCTAATCTTTAATTATATATTATAGGTATCATGGTTGTTTTCTGACCCAAAAAAAAAAAACAAAACAAAACAAATAGTGATCATCTTTTCCTATATTTGCATGGCCCATTTCTCCAGCCAAAGGCAACAACGGCCGGCCTTCTTGTAATAGACAATTGTCTTTGCTCAGATTCCTAGCTAGCTAGCTCTTCCTAATTCTTCTCACTTCTATTACTATCTAAGCCTAAACTTATCCAACAAACTTTATTGCTGAGAGGGAAAGACATTAGTTAGCTATGGAGGACGATGCTAAGAAGTTGGAAGAAGGTCTTCATAAGAAGGATGATGAGCTGATCAAGGAGATAGTAACGACGAGTAGTGGTCAGAATGGTGGCAGCGATGTCGTTGCCCATGATCATGAGGATGAGGAGAGGAAGAAAGTGGAGGCGGTGGCTCCTCTGCAAGCGAAGGAAATCAAGGGAGAGGAGCAACCAGTTTCAGTGGTTAAGCAGAAGACCAAGAGGGTTGCTACTTTGGATGCATTTAGAGGCCTTACCATAGTGGTACATATATATTTCATGTTATAGTGTACTATATGCCTTGTCATTGGACTACATATGGTAAACCTTTATGATTTACAGTCTAACACTAGAACATATTTACATATATATGCTTCATTATGTGTTGAATTTCACTTAACCAACTATTATGGTTATTACAATCTAATTAACAACATATCGTGGTCTGGCAAGAGAACATTTCCCTCACATGTATATGTCTACATCCAGGTGATGATATTGGTAGATGATGCCGGAGGAGCATATGCACGTATTGATCACTCACCGTGGAACGGATGCACATTGGCCGATTTCGTGATGCCCTTCTTCCTCTTCATTGTGGGGGTCGCCATAGCTCTTGCTCTCAAGGTATTTAATATAGGGCGGTGTTATCCACACACACCCAGTTAATTTATGTTCTTTCATTCTTTTCAATTTATATATCCTACGGTCGGAAATTGAGAGAAGTGTGTACAAGGTAAAAAGATGGGTGCGGATAGCATCTATACCCTTAATATATATTAATTAATATATATATATATAATGCTCCTTTTAAGTGACATTTTAAGGGTTCAAACCCTAAATGTAATCTACTCCTCTCCATCACCCTACACAACTACCCTTAATATCTCTCTTGCATATTATGTAACGCACAACTACCCAATACATAAGGTAATTAAAAATCTTATCGCCTTAGAACTTTTGGTTAATTAAGTCTAGCTAGAGGCAGAAGTAAACAAATTTCCTAATTTACTCCTTACGCAAATTAAATCATTGACATATATGTCAAAATTTTGATTCTGCAGAAAATTCCTAAGATAAGTGATGCAATCAAGAAGATTATTTTACGGACATTGAAGCTTATGTTTTGGGGAATTATTTTGCAAGGTAAAAGTCCTCTGTCAAGAAAAAAGCCTTCCTTTTCAAGTAACTTTCTGTAAATAATAACACATTGAATTTGTCGTTGTTCCAAATATTAGTTCTCTCACTCTCATGTGTTGTGCAGGAGGATACTCCCATGCGCCCTATGATCTTTCTTATGGTGTTGACATGAAACAAATCCGATGGTTCGGCATCCTCCAGGTATTTCCCCAAACCCAAACTTATATATACTTTTTTTTCTAACGAAAATTACTCAAGGACTAATTAATCTGACATTTCCGAATCTAATCGCCTCTCGTGTTGTTGTTTACATTTTGGTAAAATGGTGAGCAGAGAATAGCATTGGTTTACTTTGTTGTTGCTCTGATAGAGACAGTCACCACCAAGCACAGACCAACTGTCCTTGGCCCTGGACACATCTCTATCTTCACTGCATATAAATGGCAGTGGTAAGTAATGCAACAGATTATAATCCCTTCCAATTTTTTAACTTTGTTCAGTGTGAATATATGTAGTTTTATCATTATGCAGGATTGGAGGATTAGTCGCGTTCCTTGTCTACATGATCACAACATTTTCATTATACGTTCCAGATTGGAGTTTTGTTGTAGACGAAAAACATGTATCAAAAGAATTCTTGGTATGTATATTTGCTAGGGACTAGTGCATCCGAAGTTTTCAGCATACGTTACAATTTCTGGCACTGCTTAATTTTAAGTTTTTCGCTTCAGGTTAAGTGTGGGATGAGAGGACATCTAGGACCTGCATGCAATGCCGTTGGATATGTGGATCGACAGGTCTGGGGCATAAACCATCTCTACACACAACCCGTCTGGAGACGCTTGAAGGTTAGCTCTTAGCTCTACTTGATCCAGTTGTATACTGAGTGTCTACATTATCTTTAAAATGGAGCTGTGACTTATAGCAAGGGGCTTGTTACTTGTAGCTCAAGTCATTAAGAGAATTTATACCTGCACCCGAGGCCCTGTTATGAGATTGTTGTTAATGGATATGATCTCTTCTTGTGATTTTGTAGGCCTGCACACTTAGCTCTCCAAGTGATGGTCCTCTTCGAAAGGATGCTCCAGATTGGTGCAGAGGGCCATTTGAACCTGAAGGCTTGTTGAGGTATGCCAATTTGAGCAACACTAGCACCAGTGAAAGTACATACTTGTAAGGAACAATGATGAAACTTTAATTACTTTTGATTGCTCTTCTTTCACAGTTCGATTTCAGCTATCCTTAGTGGCGTCATTGGCATCCATTATGGCCACGTTTTGATCCATTTCAAGGTTACCGGTCTCTCTAAACTCGCAGATTACTTCACTTCTTAGTTAAATTTGAAAATTAAGGATGTCGAAGTTGGATTTTCATGCAGGGTCATGCGGAGAGGCTCAAACAATGGGTCTCAATGGCTGTTGTCTTGGTCATCATAGCCATTATTCTACATTTTACGGACGGTCAGCGTCTTTCACCTTTCCGTGCCTAGTTCTTGACTACGGGCACATCTCAAGCAATCTATTCCTAAAAACTTTCTTAATTAATTTGTCCACTTGCTTGCAGCTATTCCTATCAACAAGCAACTCTACAGCTTCAGCTATGTTTGTTTCACCGGCGGTGCAGCTGGACTAATTTTTTCTGCATTTTACTTGGTGGTAAACCGCTTAAATCTGTTAAAGCCAGTTCCCCACATCTTCATTTCGGGTGCCATTTATAAATTAATGCAGGGACAATTAGTAACTATCTTGTCATAAAACAGATCGATGTTTGGCACTGCCGGAAGCCATTTTTGTTCCTAGAGTGGATAGGAATGAATGCAATGCTGGTGTTTGTGATGGCAGCTCAGGGCATCTTTGCAGCATTTGTAAACGGATGGTATTACGAGTCCAAAGACAACAACTTAGTAAGTAGTACCGACACTCCTTGTCAATAGTCATCCTAAGTTTTCCATTGTTTCATCACAATTTCCGGAAAATGTAATCTAACGAATGGAGAAATTCTCCATAACTTTTGACAGGTGAATTGGATCCAGAACCATGTTTTCATCGATGTATGGCACTCGGAGAGGCTGGGAACCCTCTTATATGTGATATTTGCAGAGATCTTGTTCTGGGGAGTAGTTGCTGGCATCCTGCACAAACTGAAGATATACTGGAAGCTCTAGAAGCAAAATTTGTTGTCACATTCGGGAACTGATTTCCACTCACCTCCTTTATTTTGTTCGTTGATTCTCCAGAGAGGTGTGCGGAAACTTTACCCTTCACGGGTTCTTTTCGGCATGGTGTATTTTATTTTATTTTTTTTTTCTAGTGAATAGATTATTCATGTTTTCTTATTTTGTTTGCTTATTATACAAACAGTAGTAGTATGTGTACAAAATTCCCCCAAAAAAGTATGTGAATTATCAGTTAGTATTGCAAATCTTTATAGAAAATTAAAGTGTTCAGCAGTGCTCAATTTGGAGAGAATGTTAAACCTATCTGCATTAGTGAAAGACTTCCAACTTCGTGATATGCAAAACATTTTTACTTGCATATAGGTTTTACGGCGTGAGTTCAAACTCCATCGGTAACTAGTAAAAAAAATAAATAAATTGAAGGAAACAACCACAATAAGACAGCATGCATAATTTGTAAGGACCAACGATACTAGGAACCCTGCCCTCCCCGCCAAGATGTTCCAGATTTGATGCTGCAACTTAAGAGTAAAAAGGGTTGGAAATTGCAATCAACATAGAAAGGGACACTAAGAGAAAGACATCAACGGTGTTGCAGGAGAGAATCTACGTTTCATCACGCAACGAAAAGACCAATAGTATTGTAAGAGAGAACTTGACTTGTAACTGGTTATACAGAAACAAAAGAATATAAAACCGAAAATAGCTAAGAATATCTTTGTGTTGTAGGGCTTTTGAAACCTAAAACCTCCTATAGTTTTCACTCCCTAAGGGGGCGTTTGTTTTCCCTCACTAACATTCACTGGCTTAAATATTAGTGAAACCTGTGTTTGTTACCCTTGTGGGATTAAGTTTAATGAGACTAGGGAGGACTAGCCTCGCCTAAAGACCTCACTAACTGGTCTTAGCAAGAGCCCCGATAAGCATGGGACTAGCTAAGACCGCTTCGTCCTACTCCTCTCCTCCTCGCTGCTCGCTTCCTCTCCCTACGTTCTGCTGCTGTCCTCTCTCTCCCCAAACTCAGAATCGTGAAGAGGCCTCATATTCGAACCTCAATCAGAGAACCACGAGCTCCGTCGTTTGATTCACCAATCAAACCAAGTTCATTGATGTCATCCTCCATTTGGACTTCGTCCTTTCGACGGCACGAGCTTCATCTTTGACGACCTCATCATCTCCGAAGTCGCTTGTTCGTTTAGATTTTCCAATTCGAATTATGGGTTCTCTGCACTCGAAGTGCTGCCCTCCCCCCCCCCCCCCACCACAAAAAAAATCACTATTTTTAATGTTGAAATTGCATTTCTTGAATGCCCAATTGTGAATCTTGAAGTTTAAATTGGGTTTCGAATAGTATGGGAAGTGAGAAAATGGCCAAGAGATTGTCTTTGGGTGGCATAATGAGGAAGAAGCTATCCGACATCACCAATTTGCAAGCTGCGAAAACGATGAGCGAGGAGGACAGATTTGCTTAGTGGGTAAAATCTCACTTGGGTCCTCTTCCAATTCTTTTTCCAATTTTCGATTTTTTTGCCACAATTTCTTAGTGGGTTTTGTTTGTGTTCGTAAATTTCTAAACCAGCAAAGATTGTTGAACTAGGGATTTTGAAATTTAGCATTTCAGTGCATATATTAGTTAATTTTAGTTGAAATTTTGGTTGGTTTATGCTACTTTGGTTTTGGATTTAGGAATGGGATGTTGAAAATTTTGATGTTGGTTGAAATTGAAGTTGAAGCAAATAATATGAATTTTTTGTTATATATTATGGGTTTGTTATGATTATCCTGTTTTTAGTCTGACACTCTATCAAATACTTTACTAAGTTAGTCTACCTTAATCTAATCTAAGTCAATCCAATTTGATCACTGAAGTTAGTTTAGTCTGAATTAATTCGGTGCAACAAACGCTAGTGCAACCATGGCCACCATTGGAGGTAAAAAGGCAGTCGCAATGTTCATGACAGAGACCCAATGTGTTTTGTTCCTTTATTAACATATCAAGAAAGGACAATGATTAGGTGTACGGCTAATATTTGTAACAAAGAAAATTACATATTGGATGATTGAAATTTGAAAGTCACTCTCAATCAGTACACATGATTTGGCATTTTGGGTTCCCCTTGATGGAATTGAAGAACATGTACAAAATATGTTCATGTAACGGAACACAATATGCCGACAATAAAAGAGAAATTCCTGAGTATCCTATGTATCGAAATTTTAACTGTTAAATTTTGATCATTGTATTTTAAGTAAGAATCGAACAGTTAAAATTCTCGAATATAAAATATCCTAATATCAGGCCCTTTATTCAAAGGGGTCTCATTTTTGAGTAAAAATAGGGACGGGCTATAGGGCTCACTCCACGTTGAACTTCAACAATTCGAACTGTCTATTTTGTAAGTTTCGATTCATAGATCAGCCTTGCAAAAGTTCAATTCAATTGAACCATTTGCCTATTTAATTATCACGATTAAATTTCATTATTTCTTATAGAATAAAGTGTTCGTCAATTTTTTTGAACTCAATTAGATATCTCAAATATTTCCAATTTGGCCAATATTTTGCAAGGAGAATCTAGCAACTTGAAAAATAGACTGTTCGGATCGTTGAACTTCAATGTAATTAGGTCCTACAACTAATCTCCATTTAAAAATAAATAAAGATCCCTTCTATACAGCAGGGTTAAAAAACACTGTCAGATCTGCATTAGTAGGATAGGCACAACCAAGAACACTGATTCAACACCTTTTGAATAAAGATAGAATCTTTTTGTTTTTTTTTTCAAAGATAAAGTATCTGGATCCAACTTTGGGAGGATCAAAAGAATCTCTACTGAATTTCTTCTTGTCTATCATTTTTTTCCTTCTAATTTTAACTAAGCGGTAGAAATAAAATACTGTCAATTGCCTTGCAGGAGCTGGCAAACAGCTCTTAATGTAAGAAATTGTGATTAAAGAAATAGGTGCGGACGCTGATTCTGTTGCAACCAACTGACCCAACCACCACGAGAGAGAGAGTTTTGGCAATGGAAAATAGCTATTCTTTAATTTCTAATTATAATTCAACTTCAATCTACAGAAGGTAAATACAAAAAATATATAAAGATAGACTGCCTGGAAGTGTTGATCCAACTGACCAAACCACATCCATCCATCACAAGAATCTTATTTCTTCAACTATAATACAACATGGAAGAGATAGCACCATATCTGTTATCTACCTATTTACAATAATATGTAAGTGCCATGATGAGAGAGCTATACTCTCCTTCTCCGTCTTCCAAGTTCCGACCACTGAATTCTTCGAGTTCTTACTGTACAGAGTTCGTGTGCAGAGGCTGTAATATACGATATGCCACCTGCTTGGGCGTTAAACTGCATATATCCCATCTATTATACTTAGGGATGTGATGACTGGGCGAATTGTGCTGTACAGAAATGCGCAGGCATTCAAGAAATATAGCATTTGCATTTCTTATCACTCCCAACCCATCAGCATCTTCCAAACTTGTCCCTCAATCGTGCTCCTTGGAACTGACAAGCCATCTCCTTCGTCAATCAAGACTCTATAAACTTCCCATTCCCTACCTCCAATCAGATGCCGTCCAATCTTAGCCTGGAAAAGCAATAAAAAAATTGTACTTAGCCAGATAGAGAAAGGTAAACAAAGAAACGAGTGATCATAACAGCAAATGTCTTCGAATTCTTGGCTGAAAACAATGACCTAAAGATAAAACTATGAAGCCTGTCTAGTAAGGGAGCAATAACCCTTAGCACCGTTAGCATATGCATGAAGAAAACCAAATCGTAAATTGTACAGAAGCTATGATTTTTCTGTTGCAATCAGTTGTTTCAGGAGCTGGGACATCATCCTCTTCAGTCAAGCTTGTGCCAAGTTTGGAGTATACAAGGGAAAGTCGAAATATTTTGTAAACATTGAACAAAGTGAAGATGAGTAAGTACCGAAAAGACACCAATGTCCAGCATCTTGAAAGCAAGGGTGATATCATGAAAAACAAGAGGCCGGCCCTTGCCAGATAATTCCACAGGGTTTGCAACCAGGAGCTCTGTGTCCGGACCTCGGTTAACAATAGCTACTCTGAGAGGACGAATTAGTTCCAGCTGCAAACGGGATGTCAATGCATTCTGCTTGCTAGGGTCAACTATCTTCTTTCCATCAGCTTGCATGATGAACAAGTCTATCTCACAGTGTTTTTTTTGTTTTATAGAAAAGCGCCCATAAGAGATCTGGTTTATCGCAGCATTTAAGTATCAATATCACAGAATTAGATAGTGTAATCCTTTCTCAGTATTTATTTGATGCAAATATTGCGTTAGTTATGTACCTGAATATTGTAATCCTTTAGTGTTCTCATTATATCATAAAGAAGACCTTTGTGGTCTATGCAAATGATTTGGACCAGAGTGTGACTAGGACTGAGCGTGTTGTCCATAGTCACAGAAACACTTTTGGAAGTGAGTGATCCACTTCGGAGTTCTTTGGGCATTTCCAAATCAAACATGTCTTCTGTAATTGCAGTGGGAAGAAATGAAGATGCCTGCGAACATGCAGTAATCTCAGGGCCAACCATTTCAATTTCACAACTTATCATGGCGTTTCCCGTGACTTCTTTTAAGTAGCCATATACCTCCTCCTTTCTCTTATTTGTATGCATAAGTTCCCTAGTAAGGTCACAGTTTCAGAGATTAAATCACTTATGAACACGAATAAGTTGAATGCGAAGATTGCACTATTTAAAGATTCCTAACAGATCAACATAAGATGATTCGGATCCAATATGAGTGCTCAAAGTTCAAACCAATGGAATCTTTGAGTCATTCAAAATTTTCTATTTCGCGTGTAGGATATGCCTATTAAACTTGTTATATTCCGTATAATTCCATAGAACAAATGAAGAAATAAGAACCTGGTGTCTGTGATGAAAAACAGGTCCATCACTTTATCATCCGGAGTTGTGGATACCTTAACCTTCTTTATTGTCAGCTCAAGTTCACAGAGGACACCCGTCACATCTGCGCAAAAAAATGAAAAGTAAGTAAACCACCGATTTAACCCACAAATTTCAACTTGGCTCCTAAATGTGGCTACTTTGAGATTGTTAGTTCACATTTTGTCCCTATGAATTCTCAACAATCAAACAAAACTCAAATGGAAGTTCTCGGAAAATTTAACATGATGATGTTATAATAAGATTAGCACTAGATGAAGAACAAAGTTCTTCATTCAACCCCAATTTCTAAGACAGTTTAAGACACATGCAAATATAGAAACAGGAATCGAATGCCGAACAGAAAATTACCATGTAAAAGTCCTCGTCGATCGTAGCAACAGAACTTGAGAAGGAACACATCAGGAGGCTTTGGGGGCTGCAATTCGGAGCGGTAGAACGAAATCCCAGAAGCTGAAGAACAAGAAGGGCAGGTCCCAACTAGCCTCTTCTTCAACAAAGCCCACCTTGTTTCTGGACTCCCAATCACCCAAAACACTAAGTAGCACCATTTCCCATCCGTTGATACATCTTCATAGAACAAAACAGAAAGGGGAATTAGACAAACACCTTCAAGTTCAAGCCAGCCGTTTCTTTTCTTTTTTTGTTTTCACAGAATTTGATCAACACACCCGTAGCTATTTTCACAAATTCAGAGGTAAATCTCATTAACCCATGTCTGGTTTAGCAAAATGGAACATACCCATCAAATTGTTTTGAGAAAATAGTAATACAAAAATGAAAGAGAGCCTAATCAATCCCTTGTTTGGTTGCTGAGAAAACAGAGGAAAGGAAAATTCACACCCAAAAGAAAAAATATTGAACCTTTACAATATATATATATTTTTTTTTCTTCAATTCTAACAAGCACGCAAGAACAAGAAAACACACAAGTGATGAAATCCCATCAGAGGTAATTACCTCCTCGGACAATGCTAAGACCAAAGAAGAGAATGATGCGACACAAGTCACAGCCCAAGCCAGTCTTGTCCGGACAATTGATTGTAATTACACTTGGGTCCCCTTCTTTCTCCGCCTGCGTGATGATCACCACATCATCCTGCAGAATTCCCATCTCTTCTTCTTCCTCCTTCAGTTCTTGAATTTGAAATTTTGAATAAGGAAAACAGCTGTTGGTTTTTGGAGTGATGTTCTTTGCTTCTGCGAGACTTGTTGAGAGGACAGATAAAAGCAGATGAACAGAGAGAGAGGGGAGAGAGAGAGAGTTGAGGGGTGGGGGTTCCTTCTCCTTCCTCTCACTTCTCACCTTCTGCTTCACTTGTTCTTCTTGTTGTCGTTGCTTTCTTGTTTACATCTCATGTTTTTCTAGGTCTTGTGTATATCGGGCACGAGATTATGCTGGTTTAATCAGGACGGGTTGGCGGTTTGGCGGGTTTCAAGCTCCAACGTTTATATGGGTCTATGCATTTTGGTTCCTAAATTTTGTTAGAGAGCTACTATTCTGCAAAATTAAAACAAAAATGTTTCTTCTACTACATATTTATATAATCTCTCTAATAGAAATAAGACTCACATGTTTTGGCGGGCCTTACTTCTTCATTAAGGAAACAATACAAATAATGGTACAAATGAGTGCTAAGTGAAGCATTACTCAAATTAAAATATCATCATGCACTTTTCAAGTAAAAATTTTATCTATGTTTTCTAGACAAGAAGGATGCAGATGACTAGTAGGATGGCTTTTTCAGTGTCAGTAACGGCACTTAATCAATTATTCAATTTTGTTGTCGTTTTTGTCGTGTTTTTTGTTCAAGGATAAAATGAAAAAAAATGAGAAAAGTGATCAACAGGGGCTAAAATGCTGCACTTAATAGAGTTTGTAGAATTTAATAACTAAAATCATGGATCAAAATGCAAATTGGAGTATAATTCAAGAACTGGTGCTATAGTTCACCATTTACCCTATGCACTCCTAAAATTAACAACAAATTTCATCTTTGACCTTAATAATTTTAGTGAAGTATACGCCCATATTTGTTTAAACAATGATTTTTTTTTTCTTCAAATGATAAAATCTATATTTAGAAAGATCAAGAAGGGGCGGTAGCATAAGAGCTGGTTTGGATTGCTTAAATTTTTTAAAAGAAGATTTTTTCTTTTTTTTAATTTTGGGTTTTAATTGTGTTTGGTAAATGAAAAAAGTGGTTTTTTTTTCTTTTCAAAATCATGGGTTCAAAACAGTAAAAAGTAGAAGCAGCTCTACACATGTTTATAAAAAATAAAAATAAAACACATTTTTCATTAATGATTCGTAAATAGTACCAATTAATGAAACTTGCATATTGACAATTCTACCCCCCACCAGTAAATAATTTAGTTCAAAAATCAACATCCATAAAATTTGAACTTTTCTAACTTCAACCTAAAGAGTTCAATTTTCATGTAAAAATCTGCATTATGTTAAATAAAATTAAATTGGCCAGTTCACTTGTTAGTAAAAGATATTAGGCTCAAGCATAAGGAATAACAACTTCGTAACTAATTTATGTCCCTACTGTGGAGCCAAAAATAATCAAGAGGTGACACGTGTATTTTTTGGCAAAAAGGACAAAATTACCCTTGAGGAGCACTGGAATTTCTACGCGTAAGCAGTGGACAAACATCCCACAATCAAGTCAAAAGTGCCCAAATAAGTATTTATTTTTAAACCTATTTCATCCATCCTCATCAAATTCTCTCCACAAGGTAACCCCCAAAACATTTCTTTTAAATTATGTTGATAGGCTAATTAATGGATTTATTACCTAATCAATTTATTAATGGCCAATTAAACCACCAATTATACCCAAAAAATACACAAAAGGCCGGTCACCTTTTCTCCCAAAGGGACCAGCCATGCACTATATATTCAACCTCATTTCCTCTAAAAACCTAGGTCTTGACTCTTGCTAAACACTCAAAATTTCCCCAAACACTTTTCTCTCAAAATTCTAACTTTGGCATCGAAGGCCCCCCCCCCCCAATTCATCATGGGCACGTGAGGCTCTTGGCCTTGACCAAAGGTATTATTTGTTTTGTAGGTGCAATTTTGTCCAAGATCAAGGAGGAAGAAATTTGCATCCACAAATTGGTGCTTTCATTAAGAGTGGAGTCCCACACTCGTAGAAGACTCTCGCATCCAAGGTTTTTCTATTTTCTTGTCCATTTGTAGATTTTTCGTACGTTTTTATTATTAGAATTTTTATTTGCAAAAATTCTTTGATAAAACATAAAAGAGAAGTACAATGGCTAGAAATTTAGAAAATTCAACAAGTGAAAATTCCAATATTTAAGAGATGGGACATCGGCGATCCACGAGGCTAAATGTGACGATAAGTGGAGCGGCACCACCACCACGAGTTTCCACCACGGGAACCACTGCAGTGGCCACCCGCGGCGAGGTCTATGGTGTCACCACCATGACCCAAGCCATGTCACTCCGAGCCCAACGCATTGCCAAGCTGAGCCCTAGCCTCACACCCACATGCGCCATACGCTGAGCAGCCCACTCTCGTGGCCCAACCTGCTCCCGAGGCCCATTATGCTCTCGTGGCCTTCCAAGCAGCCCAAATCAATCCAAGATTAGTTCAACCGTTATGGCTCCAAATTTACAGACCGACGATTGAACTAGGAGCATTTTCACCATATTTTTCTGCGAATTTGACATTTCCCAACTCAAATCTCACGCCCGGAGTCTACCACACTTCCACTGCTCAAGGAGACGTATTCTTTCTAAGCTATTCCAACCTAAAGGGAGAACAACACTTGTCTCAACAAGTCATATAGTTGACGAGCGCCCTCGCACAGCAAACGACATTGGTGAACCAGCTCTTGTAGCGCATCGAGATGCAACGTACCCCAGACGAAGTGTCCCAAAGTAGGATAAGGGCAGACAAAGAACCTTTCCAGCACCGTCCCAGTAAACAGTCACTCGACTAGTCACGAATCGAGCATTCGAGCATTTACACTCAAGATTGGGCCCCGAGATAGCGTATACTCCCGTCTTAGTGTGCGAAGGAGCGTGCACTCTCGACTAGGCCTATTGACGAGCGTACATTCACAGTTGGGGTCACACTCTGATAGTCAACATGAGCAACCTTCCAAGCGAAATGTTCAGTTGCGGCTAAGCCCACAAGGAGCATCCTCCACCCCACATCAGAGTAGGCAACATGACGGACGAAGAGAAACAATCACTCAATCTGGCTCTAGTTCAATCGGCAGCCTGCGAGAACTCATTCACCTGCTAGAAACGCACCACACACATCGCATTTGTGGCATATATGAGCCAAACACATGGAAGAGTAGCCTAGACTAGCAAGTCGAGGCTGGGGGCAGCCGAGAGCTTCGCTACCCCCAACAAAGGCAAATTCAGGAAGAAGTAGAGAGATTATTGACCAAGTGATTAAGTGATTTCTAACGCAACGAGGTCACCGACGAGGCACTACGACGGAACATGACCAACATAAGCAGGTCACCCTTCATGGACGAGATCGAGTAGGCAAAGCCGCCACACGAATTCAACATGCCACATTTCATATCTTTTAAAGGGGATGAAGACCCGGAGAGACACTTAAAGCACTACCGAAGCGTAATGATCCTATATCGAAACAACGACGATCTCATGTGCAAGATATTCACCACCACTCTACAAGGCGAGGCACAAGATTGGTTTTACACCCTGCTGCCACAATCTATCCGAAGTTTCGACAAACTTTCTTTGGTTTTCACCAAAGAATATTCATCATATCGCTCTACAAAAAAGAAGTCCGACCATTTGTTCAACGTCAAGAAGAATCCAAAAGAGTCGATTCGTGACTATGTGAAGAGGTTTAAAGCATAGAAGGCAAGGATAGTCGGATGCAACAACTCAATAACTAAAGTAGCCTTCCAAAAAGGACTTTCAGCAAACCACCCGCTATTCGAAAAATTGATCATGAAAAATGATCTAACTCTAGCAGACTCTTTTGCTCTGGTAGAGAAGCATGGACGAGGCTCGCAGATGCACATTCAATGACTTGAAGAAGTACCCGACATCACCTCCCTACTATCTAAACCGGAAGCATTGAAAGACTTATTCACATGTTTGACGGTATCTAAAACAGTAATAAGCTCTACCATCATACGAGAAGAGCTGGGGGACCCGACTACCTATATTCCACAGTTCAAAAGCTCTCTTCGATGCTATTAGAAATTCAAAAGCTAACTTTGGCAATAGTTGTTGAAACCCAGAAGCTCAAGTTTTACCTTCAAACGCAGGCAGTCATCCACACACTATTCCACCTAATCCAGACGCATGACGATAAATGCGTAGACTTTGGCGGATGCAAAGTTTTCTGACGAACGCAACCACTCGGCCCAAAAGACACGCCAATGGCAGATAAACATTAGAAGAACACACTCGGAAGCAAGTTTTGTCATCATCACCCCAAAAGGGTTTACATAAGAGCAACATGTACTAGCAGTTGAGCACCATTTCATTCTGCGTGTCACACGGCCTTAGCCGACCCTTGCTCTATAATTTAGTTCTCGAGTGGTCCTATACCGGCAGTTGAGCATTTCCTACTATGTGTAACATGGCCCTAATTCCACGACTCTCTACCATGCATTCACAACGCAACAGAGCGGCCCAATGACTCCTCGGAGGTAGCCGAGCACACTCTAGCCGCGCCTGCTTCACCCGATGAAGACTTTTGGCATTTACATGTCGACGGTGCATCCAACTACAAAGGTTCAAGAGCAAGCGTAGTTCTTGTCACCCCAGATGATTCAATACCCGAACAG
Source organism: Malus sylvestris (assembly GCF_916048215.2). Classification (NCBI taxonomy): domain Eukaryota; kingdom Viridiplantae; phylum Streptophyta; class Magnoliopsida; order Rosales; family Rosaceae; genus Malus; species Malus sylvestris. Next base: position 15,224,667 of record NC_062263.1, read on the forward strand.
GCAATCACTTTAGGCTTCAAAGCATCTAACAATGAAGCAGAGTACGAGACCTTACTAACAGGCCTTCGAATGGCAAAAGACTTGGTGGTGAAAAAGCTCACAATTCATTCTAATTCCCAACTAATCACTAGCCGACCTAGGCTTCGCCCTCGACCACCAACTCAAACGCTCTATTCCGGTGGAGTATTTAGATGAGCCAAGCATAAAGGCGAAACCAGCAGTATAAGTGTGACAGGTTAGTACAACTCCAAACTGGCAAGATTCCATTGTAGACTACCTGGTCAATGACACATTCCTCACGGAAAGATTGGACTCTAGGAAGCTCCAAATCAAGGCAGCATGCTATTACATGTGGAACGGTATTCTTATCCGAAGATCCTACACCGGACCGCATCTCCGTTGCCCAACGTCTCCCAATGACTTGAAGGTTCTAAGCTCAATCCATGAAGGCATTTGTTGAAATCACTCCAGAGTCGATCCTTAGTACAAAAGTCTCTTAATGTAGGCTACTGCTAACCTACCATGCACCGAGATGCTAAGGAGTTAATACCAAAGTGCGACTGTTGCCAACACTACAAGTCCGTACCAGCACTGCCTGCCAACGAGCTATACCCGCAAACGAATCCTTGGCCACTCATGCAATAGGCAATCGAACTGGTAGGACCTATGCTGCCTGCTACTGGGGGTAGAGGCATGATGATCGTGGCAACCGACTACTTCACCAAATGGGTAGAAACAGAGCCCAAGAAGACCACGACTCAGCCGGACATAGAGCACTTCATATGGAGGAACATCATTCGTCAATTTAGCATCCCTCAGTCTATCACCGACAATGGCCCACAATTCATGGGCAAAGACGTGGCGAAGTTCTTCCAAAAGTATGGCATTAAGCAACACATGTCCACGCAGAGATATCATTAAGGTAATAGGCGGGCCGAAGCATCCAACAAGATGATCCTCAATTGCCTCAAGAAATCCCTTACCAACAAGAAGGAAAAATGGCCAGACGAACTCCCTGGATGTGTATGGGCATATAGCATCACCAAAAGACGAGCAATCAGTGAGACTCATTTCTCTTTAGCATTTGGCTCAGAAGCAATCATTCATCCCAATGTCATCAAGCCAAGTATCATCGCTCTACTACCAAGCATTGAGCAGAACAGTAAGGAGATGGCCACAAGCTTAGATCTGGCAAAGGAGAAGCGCGAGCAGACCATCACCCGCATCGCAGCTTACAAGCAACAGTTCCTCTCTAGCTACAACAAAAAGGCCAAGATCCGGCAGTTTCAGCCCAAAGATCTAGTCCTAAGAAAAGCCTTCATCACTGCCCGTAGAGAAGGCTCCAAAAAGATGGATCTCATCTGGGAAAGTCCGTATAAGATCAGTAAAGTAGGCGACAAGAGTAATTACACCTTCGCCACCATGAAATGACAAAAAGATCGAAAAGCAGTGGAGCGCTTACAATTTGAGGAAGTACCATGTGTGACCTCCCATTACATCAAAGCCCAAAGACTCAAGCAGCTCGACGGGCACCACCTCACAAGCCGAGAAATATCCAGTTGTTATGCAGTTCCTACCTTATAGCTAAGTTCTTGTTTGTTTCACTCGTTTTTCAATAAGGAATTCAGAAGTAATCATAACTTGGCTCGGCTGCATGCTTACAACAATTGATCATTCCTGCACTTTAAAAGAAGACCATGCTCTTCTTAGAAACTCATCGCAGGAATTGCGCTCCCTGAGGGACACACCATGTTTTCCAGTGCGAGAAGGTAAACTAATTGCTCTCTAGTGCGAGAAGGTAAACCAATTTCCTAACACCCATATAGGTCAGCTTTCTAAGACGGGAGGATAAACTCTACACTCCTAATATCCGAACGTGGATGAGCCTGGCTGCCCTAGTATAACTAGATGCACGATGACTTACGCTGGGATTCCTAGAAGTAGCCACAATGGTCTTTTTCAAGGCTTAGCTAATTGAAGGATTTTGGGTATATTGGCCTAATCCGCAGGGAATCGGGCCCTAGAGATGGAGGGGGCATATTAAGCAGTACGCCCTACAAACGGCTGCCCTGGAACCCTAAAGCTGCTACCAAGTGCACTAAGGTAGCCTACGGTTTCCGGAATACTACCTACGGCTTGCCCTTCAATTTGTAAAACTACGCTAGACTTATATAACTGAACATTCGTATGAAAGGTTAAACAAGCTAGCGTGCATATACGAAGCTTTATCCACTGCCGATATGTTACGTAGTCGATAAGCTTCACCTCTGCCAAGCGTGGAAAAACCTACATTAAGTCCTAAAGTGTTGTGATACTTGCTGCGCAACCTATGGAATTGGAGAAAGCTAAGGTTAACAGCCTAGTGGTCAAGCAGACTTGTCTGCTTCTATAAGTAAAGCATCTGGCTGCCAACCCTATGGCTAACAACTTTGCAAAGTTCTACACCAACACCTACAGCTGCATAGGCTACACGGGCCTGTCTGCTTATAAAAAAGTAGCATGCCTACCATTGGTCTATAAAGTCTAAAGGTTAGGGCATGAACAAAAGAAGTGAAGATAAAGAAAAGCGAATCAAACATGTTTATAAATAACTAGCAAAGGCCGAAGGAGTTCAAGCAAAACAATAGCTACAAGGAAAAACAAAGAAAATCCTAAAGGCTACCTAGAAGACTACACTTCAGCAACTTAGACATCTCACGACTACTCAATCCCCATACCTTGAACAACCGCAACGTTTTTAGTAGCGACATCATCAAGCGATTCACCCCCAGTTGCATTAACCTGGGCACCAACTTCTTCAACTACTTCACCAATAGAAACCTCATAAGTAAAAGCAAGCAAGTCTTCCGAAGAAATAAAGAAGGTTTCGAAACCTCGAGCCATCCTTCTCACCTTTCAACTACTCATTCTCCTCGAGTAAACCAACACGGACGTGCTGCAGCTCATCCACTTCCTTCTTCAGACTTCGTTGATCTTCAGTACACCTTGAAGTTCCAACACTTGGGGTTTAAGCCTATCGATGATTTTCTTGAAATGGATCACTTGATTATAAACAGCAATCAACTTTTCATCTTTTGCATAAGCAGCAAAACGAAGCTCAGAAACTGCAAACTCAAGATCTTGAATCTAAGGTATGTAACATCCAATCTCATTCTCTGCACTTTCATACTTAACTTGGATCGCGTCAGGCTTAGTTTTCAAGTCAACAATATCTTGGCAAGCGGTCTCAAGCTGCAGAGAAGTGAGGACATAAATATTAGACCCCTTCAAAGCAACGAGCTCAGAATCCAACCTCTTGATCTCCTTGGCGTAGGAATAAGCTTCAACTGCCATAGTCTTCGCCACCTCCTTGGCAACCTTGCTATATCTACATCATAGCAAGCAAAGCAGTCCTTCTATATTGGGTCGTATGGTTTGCAAAGGAACTTGGGCAAACAAACCTTTATAAAAGCTAGATCTAGTTTCAAAAGCACACAGATCTCAGCAGCCACCCCAGAAGCAGGCTTAGTGGATTTCTCACAGCTGCCTACGCGAGTAGTCTCTTCTTTCCCAGCAGGCGAATCAGTCTCAGTAGCAGAATGAGTGGACCTTAATGCCACTTTAGCAGCAGAGTCCACCTTATCGCTCTTCATAATAGCAATCATTTCTAAAGGAGAACTGGACTTAGCTCCCAACGGACGTCTTGGCACAGATTTCGGCACTGAGACATGACAAGACCTTTACATTGAGCAATATTATCAGCAATCAAATTAGCCATTCTCGACATGGCAAGTGCCACATGCTCAGATCTAGCAGCCTTATTTTTCTTCCCATTGGAAGAAGTCGTGTCAATCACAAGCCTCTCGACAGCAGGCGAACCCTCACAAACAGCAGAGGAATTCTTCAGTTTTTTCTTAACCAGTATCTCTTGAGCAGACAGGGAATATCTCTTCTTTGCACCTTCATTCACATTGTCTCTACGACAGCGATTATATAAGCCAAAGTATCTACCTTGATCCTCTTTACCTTCTATCTCGGGAGTAACCCACATTTCTTCTGGTGAAGAGAACTAAGCAGACAACGCTATTCACGGTACTCAGAAGAGGAACTCGACCCATACTGGCTTTTTCCTCATTTTTTCTCTCAGACTAGCAGGCAGGAGGCCTGCATGCCCAGCATTCCAGCAACCCATGAGGCTCGCGACCTCTACATCTCTCTCAATCACCAGCATGGCCCCTGTTAGGTCCAAGAACCTAAAAGACATAAGCCATGTGGCTCGCCTAGCATTACAACCCAATGCCTCAATCCGCAGCCCCAACCACACAAGCTGCCCTTGGCTCTAGCTAAGCCGAATAGCCCAAGCAATGGTCCCTACCACAACACCTCCTCGGCTCATGCTGAGCCGACTCTTGGCCCCTGCCAACCGACATGCTGCATTACCCAGACAGTTGCCCCGCGACAGCCCTATCCAAGAAGAAGATAAGGAAAATTAATTTTTTTCTTACCTCGGTGCGGTACGGAGAAGACGAATAAAGTAACGAAAGACAATCCTTTACACGGGCAAGATGTAAAAGATTGCTAGAGGAGGGGGAACAAATATCCTCTAAGCTCTCTCTCTCTCTCTTGTAGGGTAGAATAAATCGCTCTCCAAAGTTGATTTAATAACCCACTTAAAGTGGACTTAAATAGGCTTTGAAAGAAATTTATTTCTCTTTCCTAGAAAGATCTAATTTCCTATCAAAAAGAGAATCAACATCAAAATAGGAAACAATCCTACGTTTCCTAAAGCAAGAAGATCTCTACAGTTGTTGTCCTTTCCTATGAGCAGCCCAACAGGTGTGGGGGCATTTGTGGAGCCAAAAATAATCAAAAGGCGACATGTGGATTTTTGGGCAAAAATGACAAAATTACCCTTAAGGAATACTGGAATTCCCACGCACGAGCAGTGGACAAACATCCCACAATCAAGTTAAAAGTGCCCAAATAGGTATTTATTTTTAAATCTATTTCATCCATCCTCATCAAATTCTCTCCAAAAGGTAACCCCCAAAACATTTCTTTTAAATTATGTTAATAGGCTAGTTAATGGATTTATTACCTACTCAATCTATTAATGGTCAATTAAACCACCAATTACACCCAAAAAATACACAAAAGGCCGATCACCTTCTCTCCCAAAGGGATTGGCCATGCACTATATATTCAACCTCATTTCCTCTAAAAACCTAGGTCTTGACTCTTGCTAAACACTCAAAAATTCCCCAATCACTTTTCTCTCGAAATTCTAACTTTGGCATCGGAGACCCCCCCATTCATTATGGGCGCGTGAGGCTCTTGCCTTGACCAAAGGTGTTATTTGTTTTGTAGGTGCAATTTTATCCAAGATCAAGGAAGAATAAATTTGCATCCACACCTACCTTTTAGTGTGAATAGTGTATTATACAAATGTCATCGTTTCATTGTGCCAATTACAATATATATCTTTCTAAAATTAATACAGCTTGTGTTTTGTTTAACCTTTAAGTAAGCATCAGTGTGTTTAGTCGTTCAAATTATAAAATACTTTTGGTCCCCATCGTCCAACATTTTTCCAACTGAGTTCCACTTCCACCCCCAAAGGATGAGGAATTCGTCTATTTCTTCATCTTTTTTTCCAAGTTGGAGTTCTTTACACCCTAAATTAAGAAAAAATATTTATACAATTTTTTTTTTTTTTGAAAAATTTATAAAATTAAAATTGGAAATGCATAATTTGGTCCCGATTCTTCTTATCCGAAACGTAAGCAACCAACAGCCGTGTGACGAGGCATCGACACGGTTCAATATCATTGGACCTTCTTAAAATGGTCGGCAGTTGGCAGCCACCTCAAAACTCCCCCATTATCTCATATACGGAGAGCGTGGAGAAAAATTTCATGTCGTTCAGCGGGATTTTGGCGTGAAACTACACACGAACACTCATGACTCGTCTCGGCAAACGTGCGGGGTCACACTCGCACATATGGAGCGTCAGCCGCCATCTCGTGTTTTACATTATTTTTAGGAGTAGGTTCCTCTCCTCACCTCTTTTCATCCTCTTCTTTAACATTCTCTTATTTTATCTTTATCTTATTTTATCTTTCTTTTGTTATAAAAAATTAATATAAGATATTGAAGTGGTTTAAGCGTCACTGTTCAAATAGGAGTGGAGGGAAGGGAAGGAGAAAAAAGAGATGAGAGAATCCTACTTCTTATTTTTAACCTTTTAAAGCATCTAAAGGAGATTTTTATTTTAAATATATCAAATTATATGAGAATTCGACATTTTATATATTTTTTTTGCTCCACTGGAGATGTTAAATATGTAATACTGTGCTTTTATAATTTTTTTCTCCATCCTTTGTGGGTCTAATTATTTAGATTGGTAATCAAATATTTAGAACATACAATAATATATTATATAATGCATCACATCTAGCAATAACCATTTAATAAATTTATCAGCAGCAAAAGGCTTTGCCTTCAATTGGCTTATCATCAGCACCACGTAAAAAATTGAAGGCTCAGTTGGAGATAGTTTGCTGCCATTTTTTATTGTTGTATGTTTATGTGATAGTTTTGACATCTCCTTTAGAAATGCTTTTAGCCAGAGATTGACAGAACTCATCATTTTGGAGGAAATTTTTAATATGCTAGGAACATGGTCGAGTACACTAATTGTCATAATACAAGTAGTTAGATGCTTGAAAATAAAATATTTCCACCACTTATATTATGAAACTTCGTGGGTCAGGCCGTATTTTCGATACTCCTCACTTTGATCCTGATAATAAAAATCGATACAAGTAGTCATTTAGTTTGTTCATTATAAATTATTTAATCATTCTATAAAAAATATGTCAACATCTAATTAATACAGCTGGTAACTCCAAAAATAGAAAAAAAATCATTAAGTTAAAAATGTAAGGCGAATTGAAGTATTACTATAAATTAACATTAGTTATGAAGGGTCAGAAACTTTATGACATAAATCCTCTCTAGATCCATTGGTCTTAATCCACCAAGTCACATCATCCGAACTATTGAAATTTGATCCAACGGCTAAAATTATTATAACTTTTAGAGTGGACCCCTGTTTGTAACCGTTGGATTAAATTTTAATGACTCGGACAATACGACTTGGTGGATTAGGACCAATGGATCCGGAGAGGATCCATGTCCCTAATATGATGGAATATCTGAATTCAGCAATCAATCACTCAATATTATTGACATACCCCGACCCGGAAGGTCCACTAGGACTCCAAATTGAGCTATGCTGGCCGACACCTGGAAGGTAACGAAGCCATAAAGTGTGATGATGTGGAAATATTGTGAATAAATTCAAACCTAAGAGTGCCTAAATACCAGAGTGCACTGGTGAGCGGGAATGAACCCACTTCACACGTGACGTTAGAGCATAAGCAAGTACATAAGAGTGTATTAAGAATCGTACCCTCGAAATAATCTCAAATACTAAGAATCACCACGATTCCTCGACGATAAGGAAGCTCAGCTAAGAAGACCTGGAGGATGAAGACAAGACAAAGGTGAGTGGCCCAGTAAATAAAATTTTAATAGAAACCATATAAATTTCTATAACCCTTCGCTACAACGCTTGTAAAATTTCCAGAATTAGAATATAAAAATATACATATATATATATATATATATATATATATCAATTCAAGTCATGCTTCATATATTTATAATCATATGCTAACTTATCGCATATTCATCATGTCTACTAGCTTATCACGTATTCACCACATATGCTAGCTCATCACGTATATTCAATATATATATGCTAGCATTTCACCACATATAGGCTAGCATATAAGTTGGAGTCATATGTAGTGATCTATACAACATATTCATATCTTATCAATCATGGCTAGCATGCAAGTCGGAGTCACCTCTAGTGACCTATACAACATATTCATATCTCATCACATGTCTCATCAATCATGGCTAGCATGTAAGTCAGAGTCATCTCTAGTGACCTATACGATATATTCATATCTCATCACATATGTCATCAATCATGGCTAGCATGTAAGTCGGAGTCACCTCTAGTGACCTATACGACATATTCATATCTCATCACATATCTCATGAATCATGGCTAGCATCTAAGTCGAAGTCACCTCTAGTGACCTATACGACATATTCATATCTCATCACATATCTCATCAAGCATGGCTACATATCTCATCAATCATAGCTAGCATGTAAGTCGGAGTCATCTCTAGTGACCTATATGACATATTCATATCTCATCACATATCTCATCACATATCTCATCAATCATGGCTAGCACGTAAATCGGAGTCATCGCTAGTGACCTATACGACATATTAATATCTCATCACATATTTCATCAACCATGGCTAGCATATATAAGTTGGAGTCACCTCTAGTGACCTATACGACATATTCATATCTCATCACATATCTCATTAGTTCAACTAATATCGTATACTTACTTGAATTTACCTAAACTTACCTGAACTTACATGAACTTACCTGTGTGTCCCGTGTTCACATTTGCACTTTACAGCATTCACAGTACCACAATTTTATATATATGCAAACAATTCAACTCATCATTTAAGTATTATTCAATAGGCATGACATTTTTAAAGTATAAATCATTTAATTGCATTTTCTGGGAAAAATATCAAGTGTATATATATATCCTTAAAACCAAAAGCCCACACACATTGCTCAATTCTTTAGACAAGGCTATGATCTCGATTATTTAATCTCATTTCTTATATGGCTGCATCTAATGTCTCATTAGACTGCCTACGTACCCTAAGCAAGGATCAAGCCATTCGTAGTTCACAATAATCATTTAATGTAATACGCATATGGATATATCACGATGAAATCTAAACTCAACCATCTCATAGTATTTTATAACATATATATATATATATATATATATATATATATATGTCATGGCATAAATTTCTCAGTTTTATTTAAAAGCATTTATAAAATTATAAATCATGAAAATATGATAAGCAAGGAAGGATCCACTCACCTGTAGTCTATGCTACCACTTCCTAGCATAAACATCAAGGCATCACAAACTATCGGCACCTGTGACCAATTATCAAACCATATCTCAGAATTCTTGTTGATACAATACATAACTTACATCTCACATAAGTCTACGTCATTCGGTCCAGAAGATCTACAAGTCAGATCTCAGATTCGTAACTTCCAAGGATTTGTATTATGCTTCTAGAATAACATACTAAAGTTTCAGAACGATCCAATGGTCGGATTTCCGCCAATTGTCAAAACCAAGTAGCGGTTAACATTTTATTTTACGAACTTACATATCCAATTCAAGAAGATCCGTACATCGGATTCCCAATCTGTAAGTTCCTATATTCCTCAAATATTAAGAATAATAACCTATTAAAATTTGATGACGATCCAACTGTCGGATCGTCGATTTAGATAATGGCCTATTAACGTATCTTGTAGAATTTTGGTTCTAACGATCAATCTACGTCATTCAATTCTCAAACTAAATTCAAGGCATTAAATATATCCTAAAAATAGCATTGGTGGCCCTCTGGCCACGCGCCGCCGTGGGTGGGGTTGGCCGCCCCGACTCGCTGGAAAAATCAACTATCTCTAAAAATTACCAAAATTTTTAGATTTGAAGATCTCAATGAGTAGAACAACATTTATACCTGTGACCAAGGCCAATTTGGCCTGGAAAGGCTCCAATTTCATCAAAACCCGTCGGAAACCCTAGTTTTGAGTGTGATCGATTTGTCCTCTACTCAACTCCGCCGCTCCAACCAACAATTAGGCATTGTTTTTGGCTCAAGGGATGTGTATGGGTAGTGGTAATTGGAAGAAATTGTTTCAGAAATGGTAGATTTGGAGCAAAGACCTCAAGACACTCGTGTGGGTGTTCTTTGCGAAATCACAACGAAATTCGTTGATTTTTGGGTAGAATTGGAAGTTGGGATATCTTGAGGGTGTTTGAGGGTGATGGGAGGTTGAAGAAAACTAGAAATTTGGACAAAAAACCGTCTGGAAAACAACTTATAGAACCGGGTCTTCTCGCGGGTTAGAAGAACCCGACTGCTCCCCTCATTTTCCTTCTTCCTCTTTTCCCTCCTTTCCCTTTTCTGGTTGGCAGTCCTCTCCTTCTCTCTTCTCCTGATTCGCCATCTCTTCCTTCTTCCAGATTGGGCAGCTTTGCCTAATCCTGTTTGCCCTCTATTCTTCCTCCCCAGCTCTCTTCTTTTCTTTTCCCATATTCTAACAATACTCCTATAAAAGAAAACTTATATATATACATATATATATAAGTATAAATATCAACTAAAACCAAAATACTTCTTGGGTTTACAGTTCCATAAAACATTAATCGTAACTCCAAATCTTCTCCTACCTATGCCTATGCATTCGTAAGATCGAGCTCTATCCGAATATGTCAATAAACATGACAAAATATATGAGAGTTACACACTTCCTCGAAAAATCATGCTTTGCCCATAGGGCATTTCCATCCTTTCATGTATTAAATTATAAAAACCATAATTTTTAGGGACAAACTATTACAATTATGGTCACATCACATGCCTTGACAATTGTGGTTAGAATTAGAAAGAGGATTTGGATGCGATCTGGATTCAAATTGTAGAGATCCTAAAGATTCTCATATCTTATTCGTTCATTGTATATTATGCGGTAAAAAATGATTTTGAATTTTTTTATATAAAATTAAACACAAATAGTATCTAACAAAAACTGATCGTACGATATACGATGAACGACTAGGATGTAAGAATCTTGAAGATTCCCACAAAGAGAATCTAGAGAGAATCCTCGTCCTAAGAAAGACCTCTTAAAGGATATGCTCATTATTTAAGAGTAGTGTTATGCCCGCCCCTCAACCCTCTTTTCACACCCATTTTTTAATAATAAATTTAATGTCATATTTAGCCATTTGTGAAATGACTTTTAAAACCCTAATAAAAATGAACACTAATCTATTTTTTTAGATAAAAAAAATAAAAATAAAAGTGAAAGAACAATGTGTTATTTCTGAAGAAGAAGATGAGAAGCCATGAACAATCCTAATAATATTTTTTTTTATCAAAAGTCGTTTGATCTAATCTTATTGTATTTGACCTCTTTGGGCCTTCATATCCTCAAAGAGGGATGAGGATCCTCGGATCATTCTTATGAGAATCTTAAGGATCAATTCATCTTAGTCATTTATCATACACCATGTGATCAGATTTCGTTAGATACTGTTTGTGTTCAATTTTAAATAAAAAATTCAAAATGATTTATGGTCGCAGGATGACTGATGGACGGATAGGATGAACTGATCCCTAGAATTATCACAAAAAGGATCTGGATAGGACCTATTACCTTAGAGAGTTCCTATCATACTTTTCTTGAACAATACTTAGCTCTACAAAAATGGATTTGGATCCTCTCCTGAGCAAGAGAGACGGATCCTCCTGACCTAAACACATGGGTCGTTGGATTTTGATCCAACGGCTACAAACGAATGGCCCCTCTAAAAGTTATAACAATTGTAGCCGTTGGATTAAAATCCAACGGTCCATGTATTTGGGTCAGGAGGCTCCGTCTCCTTTGCTCAAGAGAGGATCCAAATCCTACAAAAATTGTGAAGTTGCTCTTCAAAATATTTCGTGGCTGTTTTACGAAATTTTGTGTTTATAACTGAAAATATTCATATAATGAGTAGTATGAAAAGATCATATTTGTGAAAAATTAATAAAAGACGATATCATTTGATCACCGATTTTATAAAAAATACAATTAAAACTAATAAAGTATTACAAATTATCTATCTATCTGCTACTATTGATTAACTAAACAACTTTAATTTTTTAATTAATTTTTACAAACATTTTTTAAAAAAATTGAGAGTTACAATATAAACAATTTCAATCATAATACAAAGTTCTGATATTGGCCACGAAATTTGTTGGGAAAAAAAAATTCTTTGGAAGTTGTGGAGCCAACCCAAGTATGGGTTATTTTCCTCTAGTATAAGAAAATGTAAAATAGTATTGTTATAGATGTAAGGAAAAGCGTGATGTCAGGTGTACCATATCATCAATCTTGGTTGAGAATAATAAGGCTTTTTAGCCAAAATGGTCCCTAAGATTTGCATAACACATCACTTTGGTCCCTAAGATTGAAAATCAATAGAAATGATCCTTGAGATTGTCCAGCATCCATTATTTTGGTCATTTCGTTAAAAACTCCGTTAAGTGTCTCGGAACTCTTGGTCGAAAGTTTGGGCTATTTTAAAAGCTTCATAACTCAATCGTTTCTTAACCAAATTCAACCAATAATATATCAAATGAAGATAGGAAAGTGTAGAACAATATGATACCTATTTGGAAGCTCAATGGTTTCCAGAGATGGCAGTAAAATAGCCTGAATGTGACTGGTCTGCCGAAAAATTGGAAAACTCGCCGGGAACTGGGTAAACTTTAAACATTTATAACTTCTTCAATACTCAACAAAATAGAGTTATTCAAAAACAAAAATCATACTTCTCGATGATATGAAGAGAATGGTACCTTTCTTGGCAGCTAAATCATCGTATTTTGGACGAAAAACAGCTCGAAAGTGGAGATGTTAAAATGTTCAAATCAGCAATAATGATAACAAAAGACAGTATTAATGTTTTCCAACCAAGAAGCCAAATTTGATGTGGCATGATATGGATTGAGATCTCTCCCCTTGTTGTCAAATTTGACAGCATCTTCATACTTTTTTAATTAATTATTATATGCTTTTTATTAATTTTTTATTGGTTTAAACCATTATCCTTTTGTTTCTTTTCATTCCCAATGCAAAGAAAATACATATGAATTATTATTTTATGTTTAAAATTTGACATATTAGTTGGAGATCAAAAGTTTAAAAAATGTCAAAGTGCCACGTAAGCCTTCAAATTTAAATTTTAGGTTTAAAATTTGACATCTTCTTTAGAGATGGTCTTAACGAGCTACTAGGCATCCACGAGAAGGAAGGAGGACCTGTTCGTCCAATTAATCAGATAATGGCTTTTCAGAATGCTATGTCCAACTGTCAACTACATGATCTAGGTTTCTCTGGTACTCCTTACACCTGGATTACCACTAGGTCAGAGGGTATCAAAAAAATGGCTAGACAGGATGCTTGCAACAGATAGGTGGAAGGAGATGTTCAGTAACGCTAAGGTTTTACACCTTGATCCTAGGAAGTTTGACCATGTGCTTATTCTTGTGGAAATTGATGGACCTCAGAATCATGGTAAGTGCAAAGGTAAAGCGCTTCGGTTCACAAATTTCTGGGCTGATCATAAGGAGTGTGAAGGTATTATTTGTAATGCTTGGAACTAGCAGACTATTGGTGTATCGATGTTTCAGATTGTAAACAAAATCAGGGCCACAAGGGTAACTTTATTAAAGTGGCAGCAAGAAGTATTTAAAGGCAGGCATGAGGAAATTAGCGTTGTGCGCCAAAAGTTAGGCTTCATCCTTGCCCAAGCTCTCACGAATGTTGCACTGGCTGAATGAAACCGGTTAATGCAGCGACTTGATCAACTATTTGGTTAGGAGGAGATTTATTGGAGGCAAAGATCATGTGCTTTATGGATTAAGGCCAGCGACCATAACACACGATTCTTTCATCAGCGAGCCAAGAATAAAAGGGCAAAGAACTCAATAAAGCGGTTGAAAGATGCAAGAGGTGACTGGGTCTGTGATGATGTAGGAATTGAGCGCACTGTGATTACATACTTTCAAGATATATTTAAAAAGGCAGGGAACAATCTGGATGATGAAATCATTGATGTCGTGGAAACTAAGCTAATGGCATAGATGAATAGCACGCTGGATGTGGCATTCACTGATAAGGAGGTTTGAGAGGTGATCTTCCTGATGCAACCGTCCAAAACGCTAGGACCCGATGGAATGAATCCCTTCCTTTTCTAAAAATTATGGAATATAGTTAGAGGAGATATAACAAATGCAGTCAAAAACTTCCAAGCCATAGGAAGACTTTTGAAGCAAATAAACTTTACAAATATGACCCTTATCCCCAAAACCAAGCAACCGGAAGAGGTAGCTCAGTTTAGGCCCAGCATCTTACGTAACGTATTGTTCCGAATCATCTCTAAGGTCCTTACGAACTGCCTTAAGGGGTACATTTCAAAGATTATCTCGCAGACACAGTGCACATTCATGCCGGGTTATCATGTTGCAGATAATACCTTCTTAGCATCAGAAATAGCTAACTATTTGTTTCAACGACGTCATGGGAATAAAGGATTTGCCTCGATAAAACTAGATATAAGTAAGGCATACAACATGATTGAATGGGGGTTTCTACATCAAATCCTTATCAAAATGGGCTTTTCTCAACATTGGATCAAACTCATCATGCTTTGCGTGACTACGGTCTTGTACTCTGTTTTGGTGAATGGTTGCTCACGGGGCTATATACTCTTATCGCGTGGATTACGCTAGGGTGACCCCCTTTCACCGTACTTATTTATTCTTTATGTGGAGGGATTGTCAGCACTAATTGCTCAGCAGGCACGGCAGGGAAGGATTCAAGGTATCTCCATATGTACGGAAGCACCGGCGGTTAGTCATTTGCTATTTGTAGATGATAGTCTATTATTTTGTCGAGCAAAGGAATCAGACTACAGGCAAGTAAGGGAGATTCTAAAGATTTATGAACATGCTTCGGGGTAAAAGGTTAACCTTGAGAAAAGTGAGTCTTGTTTTATCAGAAATGTGAAATGACCGATACAACGTAAACTTGTTGAGATCCTTGGTGTGAACCACGTGGAGCGACATGAGAAATACCTTGGTATGCCAACACTTGTAGGGAGGAACATGAGCTTGTGTTTTGGGAATCTCAATGATCGTTTATGGAAGAAATTAAAGAGTTGGAAATGTCAGATGCTCAGTGCGGTCGGGAAGGAGGTGTTGGTGAAGGCAGTGGCGCAGGCAATCTCAAACTACTCCATGAATTGCTTTCTTTTTCCCAAAACTTTTGATGATGATTTAAACAAGTTAATTGCATCCTACTAGTGGAGTGGTAACGAAGGAGAAAAGAAGCTGCATTAATGCTCTTGGGATCGCCTTTGTAATCCAAAGAGCGAGGGTGGACTTGGGTTTCGACTATTTTATGCATTCAATTTGAGTATGCTAGCAAAGCAGGGGTGGCGATTGATGTCAGACCCTCACTATTGGTTGCTACGGTTCTAAAGGCTAAGTACTTTCGAAATTGCTCTTTTATGGAGACCACATTGAAATCTGGAACATCATATGTCTGGAAAAGCATTTGCACTACAATGAAAGTTTTAAGCTTGGGTCTAAGATGGCAGGTGGGCACTGGGCAATCCATTCATATCTGGTAGGACACTTGGATCCCTATCCCATCTCAATTTCACCCATATTCGCCCAAACTAGTGGGTTGCGCTTTGGTAACAGTAGATGAGTTGATCGATCCAATAGTAAAAGGTTGGAAGATTAATATGTTAGAAAACCTCTTCTCTACTGAGGAGGTAAATTTGATTCGGACAATTCCATTAAGTGTTCGAAATCCAGCGGACCATTTACTGTGGCACCATGAGAGACATGTAAGGTTTACGGTTAGGTTAGCCTACCATGTGGCAAGGAGTTGGCTGCAACCCACAAAAGTGAAAATTTTGCATATGGTGATTTGCTAATGAATTGGTTCCTACTAGGGCTAATTTGGTGGCAAGACATGTTATAACAGATGTGGAATGTGTATTATGTGGTAGGTATGAGGAATCTACTATCCATCTAATGAAGGAATGCCATTATGTGAAATATGCATGGTTAAGCTCGCAGGTGGGTCCACTCTTCATGAACGCTCACCCTCCATCCTTCATGGCATATATAAATGAGATTGTGGATCTGATACCCAAGGCAATCTTTGATGAGTTTCTGATGACATGTTAGGCAATATGAGGGGCACGAAACAAGAAGCTCTAGGACGATGAGATGGTGTCTCCTGAGGTTTGCATTGCTAATGCTATTCAATGGTGGTTGGAGTTTACCAGAGCCACAAATGCAGGACCAGAATAGGACAAAAACTTACGAACCACCTCCAGATGGATTGTCCCACCCCGAGGGCAGCACAAGAGGAACGTAGATGTGTCCGGGAAGGCAGAGAGCCTTGCTACTGGGTTCGGTACCATTATCAGGGATGGTGATGGTCTCTTTATGGCTGCTAGTATTGGAAGTTTTGAAGATATAGCCTCCCCACTGATCTCGAAAGCGATGGCAATGAAAGCAGGTTTGCTATGGGCGATTGATAGAGGTTATCAATCACTTATTATTGAAACCTACTCGCTTCAGATTGTAGAGGCATTGAGGGATCCTATCCTCAATTTGTCACCCATCGGACAAGTTGTGGAGGATTGCAAAGTTCTACTCAATACAATCACTGAAGCAACTATCACCCACATTTGTTGAAACGCAAACGCTGCTGCTCACCACCTTGCAAAAGTCGGCTTATCTTTGATGCAAAGCTATGAATGGATCGGTTCCCCTCCTAGTATCATAACTGATATACTTGTTGAGGACTGTATGTAGCTCTTTGTTTAGAGATGGATCAACCTTTGTAATGCAGTTATTAATGAAATGAATCTACTATCGTATCTTTTCAAAAAAAAAAAACACGCTTTTCTACTGTTTTGAAGGCACAGTAGCCTATGAAGTCTACACACGTGAAAGTCTACTAATTTTCTCTTCACTTGTAAAGGTTTTTTTTACCACTTTATTCTTAATTCTTGATCTTGTTTATTTGTTTATTGTTTGAATTTTAAAAATTCGTACTTGAAATTTGTTAGATATAATTTATCATATACAATTGTGTTATTATTGTTCAATTTGTTAGGTCCAACCGTTTGGCTAATGAAGAGGTTTAAAACTATCAATTCATTTTTTAGAAATAGATAATGATGATACATTAGAGAGTGATACACGTTCTACATCTATTGAAGAGGTCCTAAGCCCTCATTGGCGGCTCGTATAAGGGACCAGATAGGATTAACAATCTGGATTTAGTTGTTTGGTGCTCTACCGCATTAAATCATTGATAGAAGCATATTTATGCGACTTAGTTAGCTTGTTTTCTTGCATTTATGTTGTTAGTTCATAGTTATTTATGTATTTTAAGCTATTTTCGTGTGTTTGTAGGTTCAAAGGGCTAAAGTAGCAAGAAAGTGCATTTTGGTGCCTTTTGGAGCATTTTTGGGCTTGGAATGGATAGTCCATGCTTGGAGAAGAAGGATGGACGAAATTGAAGACCAAAAGAATGCTAGGAATGTGTCAAAATGATGAAGGAAATAAATTCAAGACAAAAGAAGTGAAGAAAATTAGAAGGAAGAAGGAATGCCAATCAAGTTTCCTTATTTTGTCCTAAACCTTTCCTAATCCTAATTCACCTAAGTTCCAGCTACAGAGGGGTGTCCTAAATACTTTGGGACACTTAATTTTTATATGTTTCTAGAAGACCTAATCCTACCCGAAGGTGGTGTCGTGCCCTTTCCTCTTTTCTAAACCCTTTGTTGCACAAGCCTTGCATTTTTCCTTCCTTGCCGCACAAGGGGAACACTTTCCCTTTCTTTTTAGGTTCCTTTCCCTTTTCCCTTGCTTTGCCGCACCCTCTTACCCTTTTTTTCCCTTTGGATTTCTAACTTTTACTTAGCCTTTTCCTAGTAGATTTGGAGAAAAAGATCCTAAAAACAATAATAAAAAAAAACTTTATTTCCTTGCCTCTTTATTTTCTACCGCACCTTAGCTTTATTTTCCTAGGGTTTTTACCTACTTTGGAAAATAAATAAGTCTTTGCTGTGGCCTTTCTAGATAGCAATGAACATAAACCATTCATCACCACAATACACATTCTGCCACATCCATATACTCTTTATACACCACCATTCATACTTTCACTCTTTTGTTCCATACAATACACCATCCAAACCTTCACCCATACCTTGTGCAGCAGCAAAGAAGAAGAAGGAGAACCTTGGACGTGCTTGCCATTCAAGTTGGATTGCTGGAACGTTTTTAGGTGTTTTCAATATTTGTTTTTAATGTCTAAGTTTATGTATCTTTGTTTTGCGAACATGAGGAGCTAAACTCCTTTTAGCTAGGGAGAAATTCAAAGCCATGAACATAATTGAAATATGAATTGATTACTTCCAGTTGTGATTCTATGAATCGTGAATGCAATTTACTTAACTGTTTGATTTAGAACTTATTCTTATTTGTGGATTAAGGAAGCATACTTAATTTTCATGCATGAATTTGATGCTAGAATATAAGGGATTTTCACCTAATCGTTATGAACTTATATTCACAAATAGTGGAGGTTGTTAGTCACAATCGTGTTAAGTAGATTCCTAGCAGGAGTATCATGCTCATCATAGTTATGAACGCTTTGTCAATACTTATGATTTTCACAAAGCTTAATGATCTTTGATTGTATCTCTATTATGTTGTTCATGTAGGGAACTTTTGGAGAATAATTTGGATTGTCGATGCATTATCCTTCCAATTTAATGATTTAAGGAAAATTTGAGGGTTAATTAGTGCTGTTCACGGTTAATCAGGGGTGTTGAGGTTTATGGTTTATTGGAAAAGCAACTGGAAATCGTTTTGTATGCAAGTGTATCATGTGTGGAGAAGAACCCTCTAGCTAGCTTATCACCCATCCATTTATCCCAATTTCATGCCAAAATCTGTTTAAGTCTTTAGTTTACTTGTTTTACTTTAAATTCATCAAAAACCCAATCCCCTTTTCTTTATTGTGTCAAATTAGTTAGAATCTGTCCAAACTTGTGTTTTAAGTGTTTTAAAGTGTTTTGAGTCAAAGTAAAATCAATTTTCGTCCAAATCACCTCCTAGTGTCTAGTTTGAGTCTATTTGATTGTTTTGTGTTGTTTTGAGTCTTTTTAGTTTGTTTTGAGTTCTTTGAGTCTAGTAAAGTGTTTTCAAGCCTAGTTTTATGTTTTTAAGTCAGTTTTAAGTAGATTAGCAAGCCCTTATAATCCCCGGTCTAGAATGATCCCTACTTACATCTTTACTACAATTGTCAATAAGATGGTTTAATTTGAGTGTTGTTTTATTTCACATCAATAACCACCGGATTATTTAATTAGTTTCACTTATTTTGTACAGTGTATACCCGCTTAATAACACTTGTTGATGAACAAAACCGGAGGGGTCTTGGAACAACGTAAATCCGACCATGAATCTGCAAGAAAGTAAAGAACACAAGATGTATCGTGGTTCACCCCAATGTTTAGGCTACGTCCACACTGATGTTGATTGTATTTCTTTGTATGAATGTATGGATTACAAGTGTAAGGGGGAGTCCCCCAGAGAAAGAAAGAGTTTTTCTATTTGTGAGCCTTGTGGCTTTGTATGTGAGGATGAGACCTGAGGATTGTGAGGGTGAAGAGGCCCTTTTATAGACTAAGGGCTCCTCCACTTTTACATGAATCATGGGCTCAATGTCTGGAAGCCCAAGTAACGAGGCCCAATATAATATGGTACCAACAATAGTCCCTCAAGTCTTCAGTCAAGAGAGTCTTTTGGCTGGAGACTTTAAATTTAGTCCATGTGTGGGCCGAAGTAACTAGATGTCGTCTAGAACTGATACTCGATATGGGGCGGTGCTCACTGTGAAATGATGCTCAACTAGAAGTAGCATATGTTGTGTGGCTGCTCGGCTTGTGGCTTATGTTGCCTTGGTTGACTCAGCTTGTGGCGTTGAAGGTGAAGGAGTCCCTTTTATAGAATAAGGGCTCGCTCCTCAATACATAAATGATGGGCTAGAGTTGATGTTCGCAGCTAGGCGGTTGCTCAGCAGGCGCGATGCTCTCTAATGATGGTGAGGGAGTCCCTTTTATAGAATAAGGGCTTGCTCCTCAATACATAAATGATGGGTTAGTAGTGATACTCGCGGCGAGGTGGTTGCTCAGCTGGCGGCGATGCTTTCTAATGAAGGTGAGGGAGTCCATTTTATAAAATAAGGGTTCGCTCCTCAATATATGAATAATGGATGCTCTCTAATGAAAGTGAGGGAGTCCCTTTTATAGAATAAGGGTTTGTTCCTCAATACATAAATGATGGGCTAAGTCCCCCATGTATTTTTCATGAGGCCCAGTCGCGAAAGCCCAATATATGGTACATAGTGTAGTCCCCCATGTCTTCAGTTAATAGAGTCTGTTGGCTGGAAACTTCAAATTCAATCCATGTATGGGCTGAAGTGGAGGTTGTTCGGAGGCGATCTTTGTATACCATGCATTGAAGCTTTGTAGGTGAAGCTTTTGAAAGTGAAGCTTTGAAGTTAGAGATTTTGTAAATGAAGCTTTCGAAGCTGATTGACATGGGTGATGCTCATGAATGTTTATGTTGATTGACATGAGTGATGCTCATGGATGTTGACATGAGTAATGCTCATGAATGTTTATGTATGATTAACATGAGTGATGCTCATGAATGTTTATGTATGATTGACATGAGTGATGCTTATGTATAATTTTGGAGTACTGGACGTAATTTTGATCACCTAGTTGGTGATAATAGCGGCAGGCTGTCGAATAATTTTGGAGTACTGGACGTACTTTTGATCACCTGGTTGGTGAACGTACTTTTGATCACCTGGTTGGTGATAATAGCGTAGGCTGCCAGATAATTTTGGAATACTGGATGTACTTTTGATCACCTGGTTGGTGATAATAGCGACAGGCTGCTAAATAATTTTGGAGTACTGGATGTACTTTTGATCACCTGGTTGGTGATAATAGAAGGTGAACCTTAAGTGGAGGGATGAAGGTTGGAGTTTGAAGCCATAGGGCCTGGCTATTTTGGGCATATGGGCCTTGGTCTTCCACATAATATTCCAGCCCATTATTTTGCCTTTTTTTTTTGGCATGTGCCTTCTTTATACATTAGTATAACTATACAATAATTGCTCCAGTATGCAGAAAACAAGTTAATAAAATATTCATCAATGATAGTGGGTATGGGTGTGCCATGCTTTCCACTTCCTCCTCAGCTTTTCTCCATCTCCAGACATCTTTTCCTTTTTCATTAATTTTCTCTCTTTTTCTACTGTTGCTTTCTGCTTTGGCTATACTGGTGGTCAATGCCCATGGAATCTGAAGAGACTGCATTGGATGCTTGCAATGATCTCCCACAATTGCATTTCCAGCTCATTGGCTTTTTACTTTTGCTTTCTCAGAAAAGTGGGTTTCTTCGCAGTTGTGCTGGGGGTGGAGCTGAGCTGGCTAATGATTTTCTTGCTTGTCTTGCCTCACATGGTGAAACTGAGTGAAGCTTTGGTTCGAGGAGAGCCCGGGGCCTGAGTGTCGGGGAGGGTATTGGGGAGCTTTGGTTTAGAATGTACCCAACTACGCAGGCACACTAGTTGCCATTGTAACTGATGTTGTTTGCCAGACATGGCATTCTTTTTCTTCTTCCTTTTCTCACAAGTAAAACTTCCTCTAGCTCATTCATCATATCCAACAAACCTTTTATACGAGCTCTGAACCTCGTCATTTTCGTCACCGTTGTTGCTTTCTGATCCATTGTCGTTGTTCTTCCCAATCGACAATGAACTTGAAGAACAAACCGTAACCTCACCCACAGTAACTCTCCGGTGGTTTTCCGATGAATCGAAGATCAACCCATTACCCGTGAACCCAGACGACGGCGTGATGTCGATCCTGATGGTGGCGTTATTTAATGTGATCGACATTAATCACAAACGCAATCTAAATCTCATAAATCAGGGGAAAAATGATTTGGGATTTCAACAGAGAAATGGAATTTGGGACTTCAACGGAGAAATAGGATCGATGAACGACGGCGAATCTTTAGATTGATCGTCGAGAGCGCGTTAGATTTGCCAGAGAATGAGATGCACGGTGTTTGTCTTTTCATATTCTTTTCATAAATACACCCAGAGACGTTCTTGTACGCCTTTCAGGGAGTCGTCGAGGTTAAGCGCCCACCAACGGACTTAAGGTGGTGAGCGAAAACCAGTTATTGCTGAAATCGGGAATAGTTATGGTAAGAATAAGAGCTACGCTTGCGAGGCTGATGCAGGTGCAAAAAGTGAGCAATGTCGCTTGACCTTGACTTGGAACCATCATGCCTTCAAATGTAATGGTCTCTCCTCTATCAATGACCACAAAATTGTTGCGAGTGAAAAAAGAGAGGATTTCACCGGCAACTTAGCTTGGTGCCTTCTTCTCTTCACCTACAAAAGTCTTCTACATGACCTAGGATTTAACAGAACATTTGATGAGGGACCAAAGGCCAGGAGCAGAGATGACGAAAAGACCCAGGGATGTGTAGTAACTGGCCAATGAATAACCTACGGCACCGTCTGCAGCTGCAACCACAAACATGAGAAAGCTGCTGATGTTGCTGCTGGATGCATTCAGTTGTTGCGGTGGTTCCAGTAAGAGAGGTACCAGAGATGACGACGTACTAACAAGAGACTCAAGGAGAGAGCTCATCACCACATCTCTCTTCTTATTAGTTCCTGAACTTCTTGATGAACAATGGCTTAGCCGCCATGGTTGCTGCTGCCTCTGCTGGTGGTGGTTTACGTGGAGTATTTTCAGAGGACGAGAACTGGAAGGATTTGGATGCGGGTGCGGAAGGGATGATAGCATTTTCGCTGCCATAGCACTCGCCCCCTCTCCCTCAAGAAAAAAGAAAGAGAAAGATGAAGAGTTGGAGGTCTGCGGTTTTCTGGAAAAGCCCAAGAAGGGAGGTTCTAGGTTCTTGGGTTGTGCAGATTCAAGGTGGACAGTGGTGAGGTGAAAAATTGAAAGAGAACCGACATAGCTTTTCCTGTCGATTCCCATAGACAGCGCCAAATGTTGATGCACAAAACCGGAAGAGTCTTGGAACAACGTAAATCCAACCGTGAATCTGCAAGAAAGTAAAGAACACAAGATGTATCGTGGTTCACCCCCAATGTTTGGACTACGTCCACACTGATGTTGATTGTATTTCTTTGTATGAATGTATAGATTACAAGTGTGAAGGGGAGTCCCCCAGAGAAAGAGAAAGTTTCTTTGTTTGTGAGCCTTGTGGCTTTGTATGTGAGGATGGGACCTGAGGATTGTGAGGGTGAGGAGGCCCTTTTATAGACTAAGAGCTCCTCCCCTTTTACATGAATCATGGGCTCAATGTCTGGAAGCCCAAGTAATGAGGCCCAATATAATATGGTACTAGCAACACTGTCCAAAATGGCTGTATTATTAGTCGAGTCGCTTTCACTTTCCTTCTCTTGCAAACTCTTCTGCATTGCAGAATTCGTTTACTGTTCTTCCTATTTCTTCTCCGACCCAACAACAATTCTCTAGCTTTTCGACTGGCAAATTAAACCCAACCCGTGACGTCCTGCCGACAAACACATCATAAAAGATCTTGAAATCCCTTGAATGCGTGTGGCCACAATCGCATCGCTCAGCAACCGTTTTCGTTTTCAAACCCATGACAATGGATCAATAATTAAGAGATTTCATATGGATTTTGGGATTAGTTGATGATAAAATTTTTTTTGCTGTGAGATAATTAAACTCAAAATTAGGAAAGTTTCATCTGGGTTTTTTATATCGATGGATTGGAAACCATGGAGAATTTGAGATGACGAAATCTGACAGGCGATGGTGGGTGCTAGGCGGCTGCCTGGTTTTGTTCTCCCTCTTTTCTTATTTGTGTTGGTGTAACAAATTTTTTTATCTTCCATGAGTTTTTGTATCAATTTTCTCTTAAAAAAAAATCTTGTTATCCGATGCAGTACCAAGACACTATAAATAATCCGACATTAGTCTGATACTGCACCAAACACTCGATTATTTAGTCAGTACTATTTGGTGTATAAATTATCATATCCAATTGAAATAGTGAGTACAGTCCGACCTGCCAAATGATTCCTAAAGGTATTATTTGATTGATAGGTCAATTTGACTTGTATTGACTCTCTTCGTTTCTACAACAAGGACTAAACGAGCTTTTTCGGTAATGAATCTTATTAAAACAAGACTTCGTAATAAGATAGAAAGTGAGTGTTTAGCAGATTCAATGGTTGTCTACATGAAAAAAAAAAAGCTTGCCGAAAATTTTGATTCAGATGAAATAACAAAGGATTTCAATTATATTAAGAATCAAGGGGCACAACTTGAATAGATACTTTTTCTTCTTTTTGTTTGTTAAGTTGAATAACATTGATGATATATGTTTTCTTTTTATTGCAAATTGCAAATTAAAAGGATTTCTTTGTTAAGTCTTTTTGAAACTTGAATTCTGCAAAGTTATAATTTCTTTACTTCAAAATATTGCTTTTATGTTCATTAGTATACAACTTTATGTAGGTAACAAAAAAGAATTTAAGCATTTAATTTCATAGTAATCATTTTAGCTTTTAGCCCACCCACCAAATAATTCTTGGCTTCGCTATTGGTACTACATACTCCAAAATAAGTGTCTAATAAAAAGTATCAACACAGTACTACAAAATATCAAATGTGCAATGACATGGAAAAAGAAGGAGTTTTTCTTTTCAAGGTTGTGGAACCTTTATCAGAAGTTAAAACCCTGCCAATGAAACTCAAAGCTTGCCTTAACCAAAAAAAAAAAAAAAAAAAAAAAGAAACTCAAAGCTTGCATGTTGGTCTTTTTTACAAAATTCTTCAATTTTCATCGTTCATCATAGAGAAATGGTATTTGAACTTTGGCTTGATCTATTGTCTTCAAGAGTTATATTGATAACGTTTTCAGTAAGACTTTCCATCAGAATTCTCTTCTACACAACCTAAGTATAGAAAAACAAAACATTATAAACCATTCAAATTATGAGACGTTTACCAAAAATAGTTATGAAAAAGAAATAAAACAATAGTACTATATCAAGTAAAAATATATTAGGTTTTGTGAAATTGCGATTGAGAATTAGGTTTTGTGTCTGTACTGTTGACTGTTGTTGTAATTGGAATTCATAGTTCAATGGTAAGGATTTAACATGACAAAAGTGAGATTAAATCCTAGTGCTCTTAATTATAGTTTTTTTAGTGGTATAAAATTATTAAATTAATATTTTTCTTATCGTGTTTCGGGTTACCCGCTTGTATACCTGAACTAACCCGTTATCTTAATAGGCGTTTATTAGGTTACCCCATTCGTTATTGTGTCGATCCGAAACCTGTTAATTTTGTGTTGTTTCGGATCGGGGTTAATGGGTCATATAAGAAATTGCCAGGCCTAACTGACGGGGTTTGAACTCATGTCGTCATGTAAGGGCTCAACACCTTTCCACCACTATGGTAAACGGCCACTTACAATAAACTTTTGATTTGTCTTATTGTAAGTATTGCATTCAAACTCAAAGTTTCACCTTGGTTTTAAATTAAAAATGAACAATTTACTAACCCTTCAAAAACCGTATTTTGTACTTTAAATTAGAAAAGAACAATACATCTTTAAGGAGTACCAATGAAATTTTTAGAGTGTCAATATTAACGTTCTAAAAAAATTTCAAGTATTGCAGTCAAACTCAAAGTTTCACCTTAGTTTATATTTATTTTTTAAATTAAAAATGAACAGTTGACTAACACTTCAAAGACCGTATTTTGCACTTTAAATTTAAAAATGATAAGACATTTTTAAGGAGTGCCAATGGAATTTTTAGAGTGTCAATATTAACATTCTTAAAGATTTATTAACTTAGGTTATTGAATTTAACAAAATGTGGATCATTGGTTCTTGTCATTAACTGCCTTAAAAAATTGATGATGTGGCACATGTATGTTTCCATATTTTTATAAAATAACATGAGCTTAGAGACCTAATATAAACTAGAGTGAATATTCATGGACTGTTTCTAAACTAATGCTCAGAGACCAAATATAAATCAGAGTTAAAGTTCATGAACCAAGTATGGGTCCCATGTCCTGCACGTAATTAAATTGATGTAAATCTCGCAAATGGACCAATTGTGCTATTTGTTAAGTTCATACATCAGTCCACCAAAAAAAAAAAAAAAGTTCATACATCAGTTGACAAATTTTTAGTTCAAAGATCAAATTTAAACCATAGTTATGGACAAATTCTTAATTTACTCTCTTATATATTTTCTTTGGAATGTAATTTTATTACCAAAAATTAAAAAAGAATCTCGTTTCTAAAAGAATAGAAGAATAGTTTAATTTATTTCCTTGCAATGGGTATTTTTTGAGAAATTTTTCATTGTGACCGGAATATGAGTGGTACACCACGTGTTATTATATAAATAGTGTGAAGTTTAATTTTGTATCACACATATCCCAACATTTGTATAATGACACGTGATGTAGCATCCCATGTTCCGGTCATATTGAAAAATCTCTTGTGTTTTTGGGTGACAAAAAAATAAGGAGCAAACCGAAGGTGACGCATCATCTAATCTCTCGTCTAATTAAAATCATGACACATATTGTCTGTTTAACCGAGGATGATATTCACGTTGAGTTTATGTTTTTTATTTTTTGCTATCTTATAATGTTTTCAACAATAAAAAAACCTACACAAGTGAAGGATTAACGTCAAGTGTAAGTTCAGGCGTGTTCAGTAATTTGTATGTGTGAATGACTACTCTAATCATCTCTTAGTACATTGGAAATATGAATTTACTTACATGTTACAAATCATACCTAGCTAGCTTGTTTGAATGGTAGGAGATGAGAAGAGAGTTAGCTAAGCTTGATTACAATTTACACCAAGAAGTTAATGATGAAGACGGTATTTCTTACCCTACCATCCGTTGATTGATTAACCTTTGAACTATATATATATGTACACATATATGTGTGTGTCTATATATATATATATATATATATATATCCACGTGAACGTATATGGTTGAGACTTGAAATATGAAAAGGACTCCCTCCCTAACTTTATCTCCCCATATATATAGAGATCTCTAATACTCCAAAAAACAGGCCACTGTGTGTCGCATAGATGAGCAACAAAGCCAACGCTGTCCATAATCCCACGTTATATAAATACCTCAACTAGGATATTATCTTGTATCGTGGTCAATACATCCATAATTATATGTATATAATAACTAACCAGCTAGGGTTAGGGTTAGAGATGGAAGGGAAGAGCTAGATAAAGGCTTTAAGTCTTTAATCAAGTGAAAGAGACTATTAGTTTTCCCTTAACCTTGGGTTTTTGGGTTTTAACAAATAAAGTCGTTCTTGTTGTTGTAACGTCGTTGGCACTTGTTTTCTTTTGGGAAGAGGAAGAGAATGACAAGGCAACCAAAGGGTTTGAGGGTGTTGCTTTCTGAGCAGTAAGCAACTCACTTTTGACATGTTCCTATATGGTGCGATGATTTCATAGTGTGCGTCATGATTTTCCTATGTTGGATAAACATATAGTATCTCAGAGTTGAGATATCTTGCCCCCCTCCGATAGGAGCATATTTATGCGACTTAGTTAGCTTGTTTCCTTGCATTTACGTAGTTAGTTTCTACTTATTAGAGTGTTTTAAACTATTTTCGTGTGTTTTCAGGTTTAAATGACAAAGTTGGCAAGAAAGTGCAATTTAGAGCATTTTAGAGTAGTTTTGGGCCATGAATGGATAGCATATGTATGGAGCAAGGTGGATGGACGTTTTTGAAGTTCAAGATGCTAGGAATATGCTGAAGAGATGAAGGAAATAAAGTCAAGACAAATAAGATAAGGAATCAACTAAAATGAAGGAACATTATCCAAAACCTTATCTTATCCAACATTATCCAAACTAACCTTATCTTATCTTATCCTATCCTAATTTATCCTACCTTAATTCCAGCTGCAAGGGGGATCAATTTCACATTAAATCACCTACAAATCAGGTTTCTAGAAGCCAAGACCCTATCCCTAAATTGGTGCCGCACCTAGCCCTTCTAGAAGTTACGTTTCCTGTCGCAAGAACCAATCATTTTCCTCCCTGGAATCTGATGAGAAGTGTCCTTTTTCCTTACTGATTTGGAGTCCTAATTCCCTTCCTCCTCAGCCTTTGCCGTGCATTCCCTTCTCCCTATAAATACATAATGTCACAGCACTCATAAATGACCCATCTCTTACCACAATTTCGCACCACACACACAAGAGCCAAAAAATCAGAAAACTACATTTGTGCCGCAACTTTGCAAGGAAGGAATGAGAGGAGACCCTTGGAGCCGTGCTTGCCATTCAAGGCTTTGGATTGCTGGAACATTTCTAGGTGTATTCTATCCTTAGTTTTAGTTCAATGTTTAAATTAGATTGGTTTTGTTTAATTGTGAACATGTGGAACTAATTTCGTTTTAGTTAGAGGAGAATTCAAAGCCATGAACATATATGTGATATGAATTGATTACATCCAATTATAATTTCATGAATCGTGAATGCAATTTACTTATCCGTTTGATTGATAACTTGTTCTTGTGTGTTGATTAAGGGTGCACACTTAGTTTGCATGCAGGGATTTGATGCTAAAATATAAGGGAATTTCACCTAATAGTTATCAACTTATATTTACAAGTAGTGGAGGTTGCTAGTCACGATCGTGTTAAGTAAATTTCTGGCAGGAGTATCATGCAGTTCATAGTGACAAATGTCTTGTCAATGCTTATGATTTTCATAGAACTTAATGATCTTTGATATGTATCTCTATTATGCAGTTCATGTAGGGAACTTGATAACAATAATTTGGTTGCGTCACTGAGTCCAATTCAATGAATTTAGGAAAATCTGAAAGTTAATTTGTGCTTTTCACGATTAATTTGGGACATTGTCATTCATGGTTTATATGAAGAATAACTGGAAATCGATTTGTATGCATATGTGTTATGTGTGGAGAAGGACCCTTTAGCTAGCCTTTCACCCCTAAAAACATCCAATTACGTATTACCTTTAGTTTGTTTATGCAAGTACTTAGGTTTACTTTAAATTCGTCAAAACCACTCCCATTTAGTATTTTGAGTCTTTTTAGTTTAATTTTCATCCAAATCACCCTCTAGTTCTTGTTTTGAGTCAATTTAACTTAGTTTTGTGTTATTTGAGTCAGTTTAGATTGTTTTGAGTTGTTTGAGTCTAGTTTTCAGTTTTTAAGTTTAATTTGTGTTGATTAGCATCCCTAACTAATCCCCGGCCTAGAACGATCCCTACTTACGCGTACTACAACTATCTTAATAGGATTTAATTTTTGTGTTAGTTCTTACCACATCACCCTCAATGTGTTTAGGGCTAATTAGTGGATGGATGATGATCAAGTGATAGACCTCTTTGCAGTAGGCTTTGTCGATGACTAGTTTCCATCGCCTAACGGCCATTAAACATGGTTCCAACTACATGTCAAAACCAAATTATTGGAGAGTTTTTGTGCATCAAGAATTCGTATTTTTTATAATTCGTCAAACCGTCTGTTAAATAAGTGTTATACTGAATAAAGAGCTTTTATTATAAATTTGGTATATGTGTTTAAGAACAGATTTGGAATAGGGTGGGATAGGCTAGATGGTCAGTATATCGATCATTTTACAGTCAAGTTTTAATCTCTTTCGTTATATATTAGAGTAGTTTAAAATCTCGCTTTGTGTTTGAAACACCGAACACGGTGATGCGTGGTGTCTAAGCAAAGTTAGAAATTGAGGAGGACACTTCGCTTTCGGTTAGTTTGAAGGAATTACTCAAAGTTGGAAATTGAGAAACATCAAGATATGTTTATATCAGTATATTGGCATGTTAGACTTTTAGGTTTAAATATATTTATTATGGGGTGACCACTCGTTGAGCAAATGTCCAGTGGCTGGTTGCGTTGTCGGGCGGCATGCGCATGGTTCGTTACCTAACAAGTAGGCCACAGATAATGACTTGTACAAGTTGTGTATTTGCACAAACGCACACATATGCAGACTTTCTACGTTAAAGATGTTCATAACTTCAAACTGTTCTCAATCTTTTTTTTTTCTTCAGTTGTGAACATATATACCTCTTAAGTTTATCTTATAATGTATTTCAATGATCAGGTATTTTAGATCCTCATTGAAGGGTCTTCCTTGCAAAGATCAAGTCCGTCCAAAATTGTTTGGTCATGTAAAATGAGTAAAAAACACAGTTTGTTAGATAAAGATGAAAAGAAAATTATGAGGATATCAAAAGCTAAACCCAATTTCTTTCATAGTATATTAGAGTAGTTTATCTCTACAGAGTTAGCCTTTTTATTTGAACGAATAGTCCTTGAAACATAATCTAAAAGCTGAACGGAATCGATAATTAAATCACATCCCGGAAGTAAGATGTCCATAGCTTAAGATATATTTAACGCAGAAAACCTGTAAATCTTAGCCAGATCCAAAACATTAAAGCATATTTAATAATTGTAGGAAAGAAAATAAGCTAATACAGTGCTTTAAAAAGACACTAAAAAGACCGCTTATTTATTTATTTTAATGCTAAGTTAGAGTGAAAACAACATTTGATATTTGTGGTCGGGAAAATAGTGAAAACCAAGTCGTAGAGAGGTTTTATGGAATTGTGAATGGGACCAGGGTAAAGGTCCAAAAGGGTAGAAATATTTAAGAAGAGAATAGTAGACCAAGAGGAAGTAGGAGAACCTTAAAGACAGTGGGTGGACGAGGATTCCACAACAAGATGCATGGAGATACGGTGGGGAGAGACGAGAATCAAAGATTGAGACCGCTGATTATAATTTATATATATGGCTCAAAAACAAAACAAGTGGGCATGGCTTCATATATAACTAATCCATGCTTTAGTTATATTCTTATTACCTTATTGGAGTTATTGGCTACAAATAATTTTAGAATCTAATCTATGTTTGTAATTCAAGTAGTTAAGACGATTTACTAGAGGTTTCTTGTTAGTTATATACACTTTTATTTTCTTTGAGTTAGATAATACGAGTTTCAGTTGGTCATTTTACGTGGTTAAAGTTATCTATCAAAACTCTCAGCTTGAACGAAAACTATATCGGCTAATTAGTTTTTCTAATTCATATTGCCCAAGTTATACGAGGTGGGTATAGCTTGCGCGCATACTCTGACGCACAGGTTTGATAAATATCACAGACCTTCATAATATCAAGACTCTTACGTTGAGTTTGCGGTAAAAAATAAAAAAAAACTCAGAACGCACAAACCATATATACGGTTATTCTTTTTCTCTATATAACAGATTCAAAATTTTGATCTTAATTGTAATTTGTAAAGATGATTGCAAAACCCTAACATATTAAATTATACAAAACCCTAAACTTGTCCATATCATGCACAGAACTTGCTTCATTAACTTTCATTTCTATTACGAGAACTATATATTCAATCTTTCAAATCTCACCACCTACTTACACATGTGTTCTCAATTTCTTCATTTCTTCTAGTCAAAGTTCTTGAATCTGCAAATATATATATATGTATGTATATAACATTCTTTGTGCTTCTTACAAGTAAACAAGTCTTATTAGATTGAGCTTATCAATAAATTAAAACTCCCTCTCACAAACTTTCACCATCAACCTCTATCCACATAATCTATATATTAATCTTGGTTTTCCTTCGCAGGCAAGTAAGTGAAAATATAATCACACCAAACCCTAAGCAAAACCCTAAAGAATTACCTTAAACAGCTGTCAAGTTGGGGCTTCAACTGAACAAGGGTAATACTATTCACACACTTATTTTTACTTCTCACACACCAATATTAAATTTTATCTATTAATCTTCTTCAATCCGTTCAATCTGATGGTCAAAAATTGAAAGAAGTGTATAAAAAATAAAAAAATAGGTATGTAAGTAGCACTACAGCTAAACAATCCAGTGATGCTACCTTTGCAGCAAGTCATCCAACCCCACACACTCAGCTACCCACCTAAACCTACCCACTTAAAAATATATATTTATTTATACGTATATTCCTGATTTCTTCTCAGAAAATAAATATAAAAAAATCCAATTTCTCAAGTTTTTTTAATCATTATTTTACAATATTGGAACATGACCCTTGAACCCTAGGTGTTCCATGTCTGCCGGATCAAATTAACAAGACTGTAGATGTTTAAGCTAATATAATAATAATAATAATTGTATGCAAAGGTCGTTTTCAATCGGACGGTGGTCCTGATTTTTGCTTATCTGTCTTGCATCCCAGCTAGATTCGTTGCCGTAGATTCTTTCAGTCAACTGAGGGAAAAACAGGCACGTCAGTTTGATCAATTGAGCAGTTGGTTGGTTAGATCACGATTAAATCACGTTAACATTTAAATTTTGTTGATGATGATATAGTTTAATCATGACCGTTCAAATATGAGGCTTTACATCTGAATTCTATTGATGATGAATTTGATACTAATTTATTATGGTTGACTCATTCTTTGATTTATCTTGAATCTCTTACCTCTCACCTCTCACATCTTAATGTAAACATCATTGTTCCAAAACATATTTGATTAAAAGTCCTAACGCTGATAAATCGCACGATAATTATGATGGGAGGTTGAAACGTTTCTGTGAGTCTTTCCGATTTTTGAAATGATACAATGTTGTGGCGAGACCACCAGTTGGTTCTTAAAGAAAAAAAAAATTTAGTTAAAATGTGGCAGAGCATATATTTTAAGGAAAACTAATAAAAAAGGCTTGAAAACTTTGATTTTTAATGATAAGGACAAAATAAAGGGTAAAGTGAATAGTAGCATGTTTGACTTTTTAGTGTAAAAATATGATTTTTTGTTAAAGTGAACAGTAGCGTGGGCTTTTCGTTAAAACTCCTTATATTTTATTTTCGTTTGTTTAATCCCAATGCAGAAAGGTCGTGATTTTTCATGCGTCTTTCCGGGAACTTTCATACGATTCTCAAGTTTATGTCGTTTGTAGAATGTCAACTTTGTTCTACATTTCCAAGTCGTTACAAAAAAATACCCCCAACCACTTGGTGCCAATGTCATTTAATTGGCCCATCATTGGAACCCAAAGCCCATAAATAAGAGCCCAACACTTTAAAGCCCAAATAAAATAATGTTTTTGGAATGGGCGGGGCAATATGCCGGAAATGGAAAATACGGAACCTGTCTTACAAGAACCGGCTGTTTGGTTCGGCCTTTGCAACGAAATGCAACGAAATGGGAAAATTAACATTTCATAGAAATTTGCTTTGTGAATTGGATCCTCTCATGAGCAGGAGATCAGGATCCTCCTAACCCACTAACACGAGTTGTTGGATTTTGATCAAACGGCTACAATTATTATAACTTTTAAAGGTGCCCCTATTTGTAACCGTTGGATCAAAATTCAATTGCCCGTGTTAGTGGGTCAGGAGGATCATGATCTCCTTCTCATAAGAGGATCCAATTCACAAAGCAAATTTCTATGAAATGTTAATTTTCCCATTTTTTTAGGGAAAAAAATTCAAAATAAAGGCCCATTTTTACCCCTTTGAAATTACCATTTCACTGTGAAGCCCCTAGTGTAAAAGCTTGTTCCCATTTGATGTTTCTCAATCTCAGTCGGGAGCACCATCTACGCTCCCTCATGGGTCAAGGCGGACCCTAACCCTTGGGTCCCTTCCTACATCAGAATGAGCAATGATATAGTTGTACATAGGTGACATATATGTGGAAAAACAAATGACATGAAATAAACGTGATTGACCCAATTCTAGATCGTCTTCTGCTAGAGTACTCATTTGGTTCCTGAGGTCTCCGTCTAGTTAGTCACACTTATATCGACTGTCCATGTCCTTCTTCTCAGTATCTGATGCAGTCTCGATGATTTACGTATGTATATGCAGGAGCCGTTTGTTTGACTCATCCAGCAAGTTCATGGTATGGAAGTGACATTCGAGCACCGTATACCAGCTTTGAAGCCTTGCATTCCAAAGTATGTTCCTCCTGCTCGAGTTGATTTTTCTCCCGGGATAGTTAGCATAGAGCTTCGTGTCTTTTATAGTGTCTAGACTTGTCGGTAGTTTGATATTGCTACTCTTGTGACAAATATTATGCTCCTTTGTCTTGTTAACTAAGCTCATTGTATGTTGTTCTGTTGTTTCAAGCTGGTTTCTCGCTTTCCAACCACGTTGACAATCTTCCAGGAAGGACTGGCGAATGCGAATGAGCATCCGAGGGGTCTTCTCAGGCATCAGCGTTCACCATTTGGCTTTTACTGGGGAAGTTGGTTGACAGAGGATCCCTCATTGAAGAATTGAAGAAGGAGTTGGCGGCAGAGAGAGCTGTTCAACATGCATTCATCACATCCCAAATACAATGTTCGCAACATGTTACACAGCAGCTACAGGCTCGTATCCCTGGGTTCACCCTACCTTCCTACCCAATTTTACCACCACCAATGCGGCCTTTACCACCGCTGACACCTTCCCAGCAAGCCAGTGATGACGGGGTTCATGCTTAGTCAGGTTAATTCGTTTGATTTGGCACTCGAACATTATCTTAGGAATAAGTATAACATTCCTAGCTTATCGTTTTCAGGATTGTGTTATATTTTGATACGATTATGCTAACATTAGTTGCTCAATTTGTGCCTAAAGTCAAAGGTTCTTATTTGTTTGGTAATCTTTTATGTTATGTGGTATTTTGTTGCATGATCTAATATTTATGCTATATTTGGGTAGGATGTCACATAGAAGGGATTAGAAATCCACTGTATGAAATGATTTACGTTTGGTTGAATTGATTTTTTCGACATTTGATCGCTGAAATGATTTATATTGTACAAAATTTTGTTGTTTTGATCATTTTTCAAGGTGAAATGATGGAAATGCTTTTAACAACGTAACGGCTCTCCCTTTTTTGAAATTGGATTGTAATTGTATTTTCTTCCTTTATCATTCTATAATCACCCATTTCCTCCATTCACTGAAATCATTTTCCCATAACATATCTGAATTATAGAGTGAAACTTTAATTGAAGAGCTATACTTTGAATTTTTATGTAGCCCTTGAACACTGCTTTCAAAGTGTTCGACAAAAGGCCTCAATGGGTTGTTGGGCACATGCGCTTGTGCACAACTCAAAATATTCATTGTTTCAAGACATGTCTAGATCATTTTGGAATGGAATAAAAGACATTTGAAGCACGTAAAACTCTTGAAATATAATCTCTACTAATTAATAAAACACTTATTGTCAACCAAAACCCTATGAAATTAACAGTTTAACCTTCTAACTAAAATAGAACATGAATAAGAAATATGGGCAGTAATGTAATTTCACACAACCAAATTTTTTTTTTTCAAAGCCTCACCTACATGTAATCTTAACATATCTCTAATTAAAAAAAATAAAAATTAAAAACTTCCCACTCCCACATTCTCTATCACTCTCTTCCTCTCTCATTCTATTTCAAAAACAAAAATAAAAACTTTTCACACACTTTGTGTGTGCCCATATGCTAGTTTTAATTATAATGACGATACATCGTTAGTAGTGGCAAATGCATTGAGGGGTAGGGGGTCAGCTGACCCCCCAAACTTTGGTGAAATTCGATGGATACCTTGGGTGTTGACCTTCCGAACTTCGGTGAATGTCCATGGATACCTTGGGTGCTGCACTTTTGAAGATTAGAGTTGGCTTCATACATGCCCTCCAACTAACTTCAGGCCTACCAAGACTCAGTGAATATCCATGGATACCTTGGGTGCTGCCCCTTGCATACATTAACAGGTGTGCAATATGTCTTTCCAAATGACTTTAGGTGTAACATCCCATATCGCCCAGGGGAGTGGATCCTGTAAGCCTTATATGTATATTCTCATCTCTACCTAGCACGAGACCTTTTGGGAACTCACTGGCTTCGGGTTCTATCGGAACTCCGAAGTTAAGTGAGTTCGCGCGAGACCATTCCCAAGAGTGGTGACCCACTGGGAAGTTCCGTATGAGTTCCCAAAAACAAAACCGTGAGGGCGTGGTCAGGGCCCAAAGCGGACAATATTGTGCTATGGTGGAGTCGAGCCTGGGATGTGGTGGAGGCTCGGGCTGGGATGTGACAATTTCGTATCAAAGCTAATCTAGATGTGTGCCGACGAGAACATCGGGCCCCTAAGGGGGGTGGATTGTAACATCCCACATCACCCAGGGAAGTGGATCATGTAAGTCTTATATGTATATTCCTATCTCTACCTAGCATGAGGCATTTTAGGAACTCGCTGGCTTCGGGTTCTATCAGAACTCCGAAGTTAAGCGAGTTCATGCGAGAGCATTCCCAAGATGGGTGATCTAATGGGAAGTTCTCGTGTGAGTTCCCAGAAACAAAACTGTGAGGGTGTGGTCAGGGCCCAAAGTGGACAATATCCTGCTACGGCAAAGTCGAGCCAGGGATGTGGTGGGGGCTTGGGTCGGGATGTGACTTTAGGCTTACTAAGACTCGATGAAATGGTGATATACATGCTATTTATGGTAAACAAAAAAATTATGTGCTGCGCGCGCTATTCTTACTGACCCCCTCATATTATTTCCTCGATCCACTACTAATCGTTAGTATTTGATCGATATGTCATTAGTGTATGACCCATTTATTGCCCATAGTCATTTGATCATTATGTCATCATTATCAAATGGAAAATAATCGGATCGACGATAATTTTTCAGGGACCAGTGTTGTATTGATTGAACATTGATGACATATTGGTTGAACTGAAAATAGAAATGATGATATTATCTCATTTATTCCACATTCAAGTATCCAAATTGATCATCCCCGGTCTAAAAATAAATGGCCATCCTCATGCGGTTTCTAATAATGGGTATGATAATCCTAAATTGAAAACTAAACTGGAATAGTTATTAAACGAACTCTTAGACAAATTAAATTAAAAAGTTAGGCATCCCCAACTCGAATTCTCTAAGTACATTGTTATCATTCTTGAACATATAAAAATAACTAAAAAATCT
Source organism: Malus sylvestris (assembly GCF_916048215.2). Taxonomy (NCBI): domain Eukaryota; kingdom Viridiplantae; phylum Streptophyta; class Magnoliopsida; order Rosales; family Rosaceae; genus Malus; species Malus sylvestris. The sequence continues at coordinate 15,261,678 of NC_062263.1, forward strand.
TAAAGTCCAAAATGCAGAGGAACTCACTTCTAAAAATAAAATGGAGAGGGGAGAAGATCTTCTCCAGATCCACTTTGTAGGCATCCTAGCCGTTCATCGTACATCATGCGGTCAATATTTGTCAAGTACTATTTGTGTTTAATTTTAAATAAAAAAAAGTTAAATGATTGTTTACCGCATAATACACAATGAATGGTAAAGATATGAGGATCCCTAGAATCCCCACAATTTGGATCCGGATGGGATCCAAATCCAATGGGGAAGAACTTGTAACGATGGAAAAAGTTGAAAGACCAAAGAAAAGGGAGAAAACAATAGTTCGACCTGCCGGATTCGAATTAGTGATCTAAGGATTTCTGATGGTTTGCCAACTATAGTCCTCGACTCTGCCAACTGAGCTAAGGTCGGTTGGTATTAAGTTTACATCTGTTACTTATTTAACCTATATGCCGCTCCCACCTATTAAAGCCATGTTTTGTAATTTCAGAAAAACCACTCAAGTGTACCTTTTGTTTTACCTTCAAATTTCCAGTGTGGTCATTTAGTACTACGGTCTAATGGTATTCCTTTTCACTTGTAAGTGAGAGGTCTTAGATTTGATTCTCGTTAAAGAAGAATTTGAACCACATTATTGCTAGCCTATTATAAGGCTTAGTCCCCCATCTCTCCTAAACATCCTTCAATCATTTGCAAAAAAAAAAAAAATATTAACAAAATTTCCAGTGTGAGATTTTTTTTTACATTCTTCAATCATAACTTGACATCTGGGCATGTTGGTCAGTGCCTCATGCTGTTTTCAGGTCTCAAGTTCGACTCTAGGTCAGCTCGTTCTTTTTTGAATTTTAATAAACTCAACCAACTGACCTTAGCTTAATTGGCAGAACGGAAGATTGTAGTTGGCAAACCATAAAAAATCCTTAGGTCGCTGGTTCGAATCCGACAGGTCGGACTACCTTTTTCTCCTTTTACTCATTACTACTATCTGGTGGTATTCCTCTTCACTTGGAAGTAAAAGGTCTGATGTTAAATTTCAAGCATTTGTAATTGAAAAGTTATGCATGAGTAGTTAAGAAAAAACGTAGACATGCAAAAACGACTAGCTACGGCAACACTGTTGCGAGTTCCTTACTAGCTTTGGCAGCACTGTTGTGAGTTCTCTTATTGCTCTGGCATCGAGTGTTGTGAGCTTCTCTTTTCTCTTGCTAAGGTGCAACCCTCTTTTATCACCCTTACTAATGGATCACGAGGAGGAGATGCTGGACTGTCTCAATATTACATTTGAGCACAATCTGGACTTGGAAGAAAGATTTGACAACAACATTCACCTAGTGGGAAGGTTAATTGCTGACAATGAACCATCCCAAACGGTGGTGAAGGAAGTGCTTTGTTCAGCATGGAACAAAATGGGATTGGTCAGAGTCCAACGGGCTAAAGCAAATGTGTATGCCATCACTGTTGAGGATGAAGCTGTGGCAAGAAAGATACTAGAAGGCAACCCCTGGTTTACCAGGGACTACACATTCTCGGTTAAACTTTGGCTATCTTTTCATTCATTGGACGATATTGAAGCAGACCGCCCAATTTTTTGGATACAAGCACATGGGATACCAAGGACTTATTGTACCAAGAAGAACGTCAGAAGCCTTGGGGCCAAAATAGGGGCCATTCTTGAAGTTGAGGACCTAATGGAAGCTGGATTCAGAGGATTCATGCGCATTCGAGTGGACTTTGATGCCTCAAAACCCTTTATTACTTAATTCTCGGTCCCATGCCCGAGGGTTGGATCCTACACAATCCAGCTTAAATATGAGGGGTTAATGATCTTCTGCTACCACTGTGGTAAACTCGGCCACTCAAGGGGCTGTGCTCAACCTGTACCACTAAATTCAATTGGAGAAGGTTGGTATACACTGGTGCTTTGTGCTGACCCTATGTCCAGAGCTAGTTCACTGCTCTTCCCACAAAGAAGGACACCCATAGAAACCGGAGTAAGCGCTAGCGATTGGCGTTGTAAATGGGATGGAAGTGATGGAGAGACCAGGGGTTCAGATACGGAAAGGCATATTCCGACAAGTAGAGGCGCAGCGATTCGGTAGGGAATGGACCAAGCTGATGTTGGAAATGTGCCCTAAAGCCAATCATGTGATGATACTTTACGGACATTTCACATGTTAAACTAATCTAGTTTTACATATAAAGGGCATACATTATTGTTTGAGCCGTCTCATATAAATGTTATATGCTTAAACGATAAAGTCCAAGGAATATGTGATTGGGAGAATGCAATCTAATGAAGTTAGATTAATGAGACCATTCTTTCGTAGACACATCCTAAATGTTCCTGATCATAGGATTACCAATTGGGCATTGACAGTCCGTTAAGATCAGTACGTACTGTGTCTTCTCTCAGGGAGAGTGACTAGTCTCGAGTCATTGGTGTGTGTGACATCAAGACAAGTACGTAGGTGCTCAATAAGAGAATGAGTTCACTGAACGTGATCAACGAAGAGTTCTTATATTCCATGTCACATGAGAACTCATGGTTGGGATAATGCAAAGTAGTCCTTTGACCTGAGGCATCACAGTTGTCTTATGGTTAAGTCCTTAATCTTTGATTATGTCTAATTCACCCCCTCGGGGTGTCACGGCATCGTTGGGGTTAAGCCACTTAGCTATGGAGACAAGTGAATGCGCAACAAGGGATCTCTAACCTTCAAACAGTTAAGGGAGAATACTCTATGATATGATTTGGAATCTCTGGCCAGAGTATGAATGAGATTGGGGAATGCGTTCCAAATCACATTCAAGGAAATCATATAAGCAAATGATTCACATTGGATAGTAGACATGAGTAAATAAACTATCATACCAAACAATGTGGTCAAGAGTATTAGATTAGAGAAGGACCGTATTGTATTTGTAATCCCGAACTGAATAGGTTCTCCACCTCTTCTGATTAGCTTGGGTAACCATGATATGCTGCTAGGTGTCACTCATGGTTTGTGGAAGCCCTAAACGTGTGTAATCACTAAAGGGAGAATTGAAAATAGTTTCAATTCACAATCGATGTAAAATGGTTTTAATCGCCCACTACCTCGCTAAAAGGAACCTAATGGATCGCACACCGTAAAAGGTAGAGATTGGAGATTAAACGGAAATGAGTAAGAATGATTAAATGGTTTAATCATTTAATTATGGCAAGGATTAATTAATATGTTAATTAATCAAACGAATAAGTTCGTTAAAGACTTCGGGATAGTTTTGGACCTTAAGGCCCAATGGGCTTCGAACGTCAAGCCCATTAACTTAAATTGTATGACAATTTAATGAATAAAGATTCATTAAAGCCCAAAAGCCCAAACATCCCTAAATGGCCGGCCATATTAGATGAATTAGGGTTTTGGTTGTTTAGGTTACTTAAAGAAGTGACTATATAAATGACTTTATAGCCAAAATTCATTAAGGAAAGATTAAGGGTTTATTTTGGGGAAAAATTGGTGAGAATTGTCTCTCCATTTTCTCTCTAAAGAGGCCAACACCTTGGAGGGTACATCTAGCAATCCTACTACTCCAAGGTCACTCATTTCTTCTACAATCAAACCTTGGTGAAGAGACTTAGAGGTTCCCTATTTTGGGAACTTGGAGAAACCTATTTTTCTATCCAAATCCATGGATCTAAGAAGCAAGGAATGAAGGCCCTATCTCTTTGGGTGATTAGCCTTTGCTTATGCAAAGAGGAATCTACAAAGGTAATAATTTCAACTCACTTTGTTTTGAGTTGATTAATGGTTCACCAATCTACTAGGCTTTGAATTTCATGGTCATGTTTTGTTTTTTGAGTGCATACAAGCATGATTCCGCCTTTAATTGTTAATTGCATGCTATATGATGTTGCTCAAATGAACATGTTTTTCAAAATAAATCCTTCAGCTGAAACACCGGGCAGTCAACCTGCCACGTGGCATGAATATGCAGACACCTTTGGTACGGGTGCAGGTTTGGTCTCCCACGATCAACAGAGATGAACAAGACAACTGATAGGGACAGACTGTGATGTTGAACGTTACCCCACCACACGATTAGAATGACAGCTGGACTATGCCCACATATGGCACCTGGATAGCTATGACACTCAATTTACCAATGGAACACTCACAATTGCTGTTAATGGGTTGTCCTTAGAAAAATATTGGTGTGATATGAGAAGAATCCCACCTTGGGCTTTGCAAAATATGGGTGGCCTTCTTCAAGCGGCTGAGGAAGTGCGGGCCAGCCCAACAAATTTCTCGATGATGGATTGCTTCCCACCAAACACCAATAGGGCCGAAATTGATAAGGAGGGTAACCAACTGGCGACCCAATTCCTGAAGGCTATAAATAAGGGGAAGTATAGTAAGGGGGAAATGTTTGCAAGCATGGGTGTAAGAGAGGAAGGCCCAAGTATAAAAAAGGTAGACACATAAAGGAAAGATGACGTGGCATTAATCCCACCAGCTAAAAAACAAAAAAGAGCAGTGAACCCCAAAAGCAGTGGGCCCCTCCATCTATTAAACCTGAAAAATAGAAACCCAAAAGCAAGAGGAGGTAGTCGCGGTGGGAAGATTCATCAAAGCAGCGAAGTTGCAAGTGGGGACGGAGGAGATGGTCTATGTGAAGTGGTCGTTAGCCTGTCAAAGGAAATAGGGGAAGCAGAGGAAAAATGATTGTTATACAAAGGAAGAACAAGCAGAAAGGTATTATTGGTGGAGGCTAATGAGATTCAGCCTTACCGACAACCATGAATGCATTAGTATGGAACTGTCGAGGGCTTGGGAACCCTAAAAAAGTTCAAGCATTGCAGGATATTATCCAGTAGAAAGGTCCCAAATTGGTTTTTCTTTGCGAAACCAAGTGTAAGGTGGAAACATTATGGGTTTTGAAAGTGAAATTGGGGTTTAGCAAGTGTTATGGAGTCAGCTCACAGGGTCAATCAAGCGGATTAGGGTTGTTTTGGAATGATGAAATTAATTTGAGAATTTTATCAAGCTCGGAACGATATATTGATTCAGAAATTGGAGGCATCGAAGATGTTTGTCAGTGGCGGTTTACGGGTTTCGATGGGCACCCTATAACTGAGGAGAGGGGCAAATCATGGGACATAATGCGAGGCTTTGCTGTTGCCAACTCACTATCGTGGCTGATTGGGGGAGACTTTAATGAGCTACTAGGCACATATGAGAAGGATGAAGGTCTAACTAGGCCGATTAATCAGATTTTGGCATTTAGAAGAGTTATGGGAGACTGCCACCTCCATGATTTGAGGTTCGTGGGTATCCCATTTACATGGATAACTACCAGGTCGGGAGGTATAAAAGAACGCCTCGACAGGGCTCTAGCGAATAATGATTGGAAGATATGTTCAATTGTGCACGAGTATCTTACATGGATCCATCAAAATTAGATCATGTACCGTTGCTGATTAAACTCGAAGGAATTCCCAATCAGGGAAGGCGACGCCCCAGGCTATTTTGATTTGAGAACTTTTGGGCAGAGCATGAGGAGTGTGAAAGTATCATTCGAGACACATGGAATCAACCGATCACAGTAGTACCAATGTATCGGGTGGTCAGTAAGATTCGAGCTACCAGGTTGGCATTGATCAAATGGAACCAAGCGGTTTTCGAGCATTGATCAAGCATGACGAGATTGCTAAGATTATACAAAATTTGGGCTTCATTATGGCTCAGCCGCTTAATGAAAGAGTAATCGCTGAGCAAGAATCTTTACTACTGCAGCTAGATCTCTTATTGGGATAGGAGGAGAAATATTGGCGACAACGTTCTTAGGCACTATGGATTAAGGAAGGTGATCGGAATACACGCTTTTTCCACGAAAGAGCAAAATTTTGAAAGTCAAAAAATGATATCAAACGCATCAAGAATGCAAATGGCGAATGGGTTTATAATGAGATAGGTATTGAAAGAATAGCTATATATTACTTTCATAACATTTTCTACTCAACAAGTTGCTCGGATGGGGCATAAATATTAGAGGCAGTGGATGAGTAGATAATTGCAGAGATGAATGGGATTTTGGATAAAGATATTTCTGATGAGGAAGTTAAAGAAGCAGTGTTCCAAATGCAGCCGGCAAAGGCCCCAGGCCCCGATAGGATGAACCCATTTTTCTTTCAGAAATATTGGCATATAGTGGGGACATATATTACTTGTGCCATAAAAAACTTCCATGCATCTGGTAAGCTGCTAAAACAGATTAACTATACACATATTACTCTCATCTCCAAAACAAAACGCCCAGATGAGATGACTCAAGTTCAACCCATCAGCTTGTGTAATGTACTGTTCAGAATTATCTCCAAAGTCCTGGCCAACAGATTGAAGACTTTCCTCCCTTTGATAATATCTCCAAACCAAAGTGCATTTGTACCAGGGAGAAACATATCAGATAACACCATCCTAGCATCTGAAATTGCAAACTATTTGTTCAAGAGAAGAAGAGGAAAAAATGGCTTTATCTTCTTGAAGCTAGATATTAGTAAGGCATATGATCGGATTGAATGGGGATTTTTACAAAAAATACTTAGCAAACTCGGATTCTCTCAAAAACGGACAAACCTAGTTATGCTATGTGTGTCAATAGTATCCTACTTGGTTATCTTCAATGGGTACCCTCGAGGTTACATTCTCCTTTTAAGAGGATTGTGCCAGGGCGAACCTCTATCTCCATATCTGTTTATATTATGTGTTGAAGGGTTATCAACGTTGCTTGGACAATGAGAGCGCAGGGGAGTAATTTCAGGTATCTCCATATGCTAGAGGCACCATCGGTAAGTCACTTGCTATTCGCAGATGATAGTCTGTTATATTTACGAGCCTCGGTTGTCGAATGTGACCAGATTATTGCTGATCTCTAATATTATGAAATGGTATCTGGACATAGAATTAATCTCTAGAAAAGTGAGGTCTGCTTTAGTCGAAATGTTAAAAGAACAATGCAAATGAGACTGGCGACAATCTTAGGGGTTCAGCGTGTAGAAAGACATGACAAATATTTGGGCATGCCCACATTCGTGGGTAGAAACAAATCAAAATGCTTCAGCTACATAAAGGACCGTTTATGGAAAAGGCTGCAAGGATGGAAGGGCAAGTTACTCAATGCGGTGGGAAATGAGGTGCTAGTCAAAGAAATAGCTCAAGCAATCCCTACCTATACAATGAGTTGCTTTCTCCTACCCAAACAATTTGTGAGGACTTGAACAGACTTATTGCATCTTTCTGGTAGGATGGGGATGAAGGTGAAAGAAAACTGCATTGGTGGTCTTGGGAAAGATTATGTATCCCAAAAAGTGAGGGAGGACTTGTGTTTCGAGATATTTTGGCATTCAATATCGGGATGCTAGCTAAACAAGGATGGAGGATTATTAATGAACCCCACTCATTAGTAGCACAGGTACTAAAAGCTAAATACTTTCTACATGGATCCTTCATGGAGGCACTGGTTTTGCCTAATGCTTCTTACTGTTGGAAGAGCATTTGTGCAGCACGGAAGAATATCACGCTCGAGGCAAGATGGCAGGTCGGAAGGGGTTCTACGATATTGATATGGGAGGATCCTTGGCTACCCACCCATACATCCTTTCCGCCGTTCACAACCAAACCTACAAGCTGCTCCCTCAAAATCGTTGATGAGCTCATTGATCAATCTACGAATCATTGGAACCACAGCCTGTTAAGTTAGCTCTTTTCGGCGGAAGAATTTGATGTTATTCGGTTGATCCTATTAACCTGACGTTCTCCTCCAGATTACTTAATCTGGCATTATGGTACAAGGGGAAAATTTATAGTTCGGAGTGCATATCACATTGCGAGATCTTGGCTCCAACCAGCAAATAGCAGAGCATCATCCTTGACACAACCTCCCCCTGGTGGTACATTGCGGTCAAAACTGTGGAATGCAAATGTGCCACCTAAGGTCAAAATTTGTGTATGGGGCCTTAGTAATGAGCTTTGCCCTACTCATGCTAATTTGAACAAACGCCATGTCATCACCGATTTGGATTGCATGATTTGCAACTACCATGGTGAAACAATTGTTTATGTGATGAAAAAACTGCCCGTATGCAAGCTATGCATGGTTGGTGTTTGGGTTGGGAGTAATTCCGAGGGATGTCCAACACCCATCTTTTCTTGATTGGATTACTGAAGAGGCGAGACTGCTCCCTAAATCCAATTTTGATCTCTTCCTCATCACGTGTTGGGCATTATGGGGGGCTAGGAATGCGAAACTGTGGAATAGGGAAGTACATACCCCTGATGTGTGTGTTGGGAGGGCTAGACAATGGTGGATAGCCTTTGGAAAGGCTAAACATACGCAGAGTTCGAAGGCGGGACCAATAATAGAGCCAAATGGACTCCTCTTCTTGGACGGCTCAAATTGAATGTAAATGGCGCTTGGAATGAAACCAGGACAAAGGCTGGTTTTGGGGCGATTATTCGAGATGGTAATGAAGACTTTGTGAAGGCAATATGTGGGAGCTATGAGGATATCTTTTCTCCTCAGCATGCAGAACTAGTGGCTTGTAGGGAAGCTATGCATTGGGTAGTAAATAGGGGTTATCAAAACTAATGTTTCGAGACGGACTCACTTCAGATTGTGGAGGCTTTAAGGAACCCATCTCTAAACTTGTCCACTGTGGGACAAGTGGTGGAGGACATCAAAGCACTTCTCCATCCAATCACTGAAGCTACTATTACCCATACTCGCCGCATTACGAACAATATTGCTTATTGACTCGCACGGATTAGACTTTCAGTAACCCAAACCTGTGAATGGAATGAGACTCCTACAATTGTTATTCATGATCTACTTGTTGAGGATGGTGTAGGGCATTGATTTCAAAAGTCAAACGATGTAATAGTCTTTTTGATGAAATGAAATCTACTATCGTATCTTTTCAAAAAAAAAAAAAAAAACATATTTATCAAATATTCCATAAAAAAATTAAAAAAAATAATACAAAAAGATGATAGAACAAGACACCTTAGATAGATGGAAAGCATCAAAGCTTAGGTCATAAACATATCATAGCAAACACAAAACTAGTAATCCCAGAAAACAACTAAGGGAAATTTTATTTAAACCCATGTAACCCATTTCTACACCCAACTTATTCTTTGCACCCATTTGATTTTTAACTAAACTATTAATATCTCTTTAAACCCAAATTTATTACCTATTATGCCCCCATAAACCTAATTTAATATGTAGATTTTTCTTTACCCATTTGATTTTTAATTCTATCTTTACGCCGTCTGGAAATGAACACTGAAAATTGGGGTGTAAATTTAGCCATGGCTGACAACAAGACTGACACTTCTATACATGTTGACAAAAACCATGTATGACCATCTCCTTTTGCATTATCTATCAACGGGTGAACTGTTCTGGTTTTTTTTTTTTTTCTCTTCAAGTCCCCCACTTTTAATTTTTAATTCGATAAAAGGCCATATATGAAAGGAGATTGGAAGTTTGAATAAACCAATGAGCTTAAAACTTATTCATGATGATTTCGTGTTTATTTTCCATCTTGGTTCTGGCTGCAACTTCCCTCACCAGAGACAATTACATTTCTTGTATGTTCAACCGTACCCCTCCAAACTCTAAAGCATAATCCAGATCACTGATCCCTGATCCCCGCCATTAACATATATCAAACGGAACTACATACACACACACACACGCGCATGTGTGATCAGTTGGTTGCATGTAATCGAAGAAACATTAATCATGTTTATTGATATTTCCCCAATCTTGTAAATTATTAGTTGTTTTTCTTAAGAGAAAGTGTTGCCATCTACGTTTTTTTGTTAATATGTTATCTACACAATAAATGTTTGGGTTTATTGATAAATATGAGTTTTATTATTAATTTCATTTTATACTTAATAGTAATTATGCAATTGGGTAAAATAGACAATTAACATTTAAAATTTAAGTTGGGTATAGAAAGATGTTAAATGGGTTTAAATAAAATTTCCCAACAACAAATGTCACTTCCTAGTCTTATACTCTTATGGACCCCCATGTTTCCTTTTTTATACCTACAAGATAATATGACACATTTTGGACTTTGGCATTTTGATTCTTAAAGAATTTAATTTTAAACCATTTTATTTTCATACTTGAAATGGGGCACTATTTTATTAGTGGCCATTGGTTTAGGTACATTATTTCTCTTACCAATTGATCCAAGAAGGAATTGAAAATTTCAATTTTGTTCACAATAATTTCAACTATATATCAATAAATTTCTTTGATTTAGGAACCAATAACTTGTTTAATCAAAATCTCATCACAAATGCATAATGGTGTGTTGGGTGGACATCATCACGGCTCCCAAACATTTCAGTTTCTGCTTCTCATAAAATGCCAAAAGAAGTAAAGGGTTTTCGGGGGAAGAAAATATAGACCTTTGCTTAAAACCATATCTATTTGTTTTTAAACATTCTATCCTTCAAAAGCTCCCCACCAACAAGCCCCCATCTACTTCACGAGGGCATCTTTTAGGCCTATGCCTTGTGCATTATTGTTTTTTAATGATCTTAATCATTTTCAAATGTCTCATTGATGGCTTGAGAGAAACATATATGTTTTCCGTGCCCACAAGAGAAAAAAGAATAAAACATGTTCTCCCAAGCATATTTGTTGGCACAATGCAATATGCAATGGAAATGAAGTGATAACCCTAGAAGGTAAGAATATGAATCCACCAAGAAATATGAGAGACGCTTAAGTTTTTGGATAATAATATGGAGGAGAGCTCTTCGGCTAGATCTAATCGGAAAACAGCCTACGCTTACTATGATCCAGTCTAATAATGAACTGAACGCTAGCTATATACATAACACATCTATCTTGGCTTGGTTTCTAGGTAAGGGTTCACTTGTTGATTGTGTTGTTGCATGATATTCGTCTAATTTCAAATTCATACAGTGTCTTTCAATTTTTTCAATTTCATACGACTCAGATTTTGTACCAATGTTGTAACCATTAAAAAAATCTGTTATTTCACCTTTAAATAATGACTTGGCAAATGCAGCACATATTTTTGCTGATGTCGCAGTCAATTGTGCCATGTACATCGTTTCCTTCGTCTACCATCGTCATCGCTAGTCAAATTGGAATGAACGCATTGACTACAGGATCTGCTCATGATGGATTTAGTGGGGTGATGAGTCCGAAACGTCGATTCGGTATATACAGGACGTCGCCACGCGGATTAGGCGAGTTGCATTGTTCGTGGTTCACATTTGACTTAGATCTCACAGTCAGATTCGATGCAAATCGAGGTAGCTGTCTATATGGGGTCTGATTAACCGTCAAGGTGGAATTACTTGTACAACGATACCACATATGGCGTGGATCAAGTCAGCAGTATTAAACTAAATATGGTAAATACCAAAAATATATATGACAATATTTGGGAATTTCTTATGTATTCATTAATCTTCAAAGTGGAGTATATATAGAAGTTACAATTGGTATTACATATGTACTTCACCAATATGGGACAATAAACTACTATTTACACTTTAACTATAATATATAACTCACAACACTCCCCCTCAAGTTGGTGCGAAGATGTCACACATACCCAACTTGTCAAGCGAGTTGAAAAACACACTATTAGACACAACCTTAGTAAGAACATCAAGAAGTTGATCTTCAAATCCCATAAACGGAAACATAACAATTTCAGCATCCAATTTTTCCTTAATGAAATGTCGATCAATCTCCATGTTTTGTCCGATCATGTTGCACTGGTATTCGTGGCTGGAATTTCCGTCGAGGATGTTTCCTAGCCGACGAGCACACAGCTCCCCGAGAGGTTGGCGCCGGTTGATGCTTTTTGTTGGGCTTCTGCTTTACTAGTAGGCTTGTCGGGCAAGGCTGAAAGAGAAGGACAGAGTTAACTTTGAAAGGTGCCTTTGTGGGGCCTTAGGTATAGGCCTTGAGCCTCACAATCAAGATTAACTTTAAGTGCTCAGGCATGCCACTGTCATCTTTAGCATGGCAGATGTAAAATGGATGTTGAGTTTTAGTTGTACATATACCCCGAGAGGCTGTGTTAGTTATGACAAGTGCCTTTGTAGGGCCTTAGGTGTAGGCTTGAGGCTTTCAATCAAGAACTAACCCAGCACTCGAATATACGATGTCTGTTTCATTGATTGCAGAAGCGTTATAACCATTATACTTCTGATTATCTGAGCCTGCAGAGCAGAATGAACCCAAATAGGTGCCTTTGTAGGGCCTTAGATATAGGCCTTGAGGCTTCCCATCAGAGTTCCTTCTATACTCAAACGTTCTACTATAATCATAATATCATAGAAATAAAACTAAGAGATAGGTCGATTACTTGTGCCTCAAGTAACTTCAGACTTCTTGTTTATCAAAACTTGTCGTGGATGGGTTAAGTCCACATAAGGTTCTTTTTTTATGCCTTGAGACCAAGGACTTTTGAATGATCAATCTTACATGCCCGAGAGCTTAGAACTTAGATCTGATTTAAACTGTGAAGACATATTCAAATCGGATTCAAGAACTGAGAGAGTCTTTTAATCGTCATCTTACTAGAAATAACTTGAATACAACTGGAAGTATACAACATATTGCTCGGCTAATGAATGAAAAGACAAAACCAAAGAGGGTCGGGCAAGGTTGATCGTCTTGCAACTTCCTATCTTTGTGGTTTATCAAGGGGTTTGAGAGCTTTAGAAAATGGGGTAGGGAGATGAGTTTACAGAAAGAAATCGATACTACAGCAAGTTTTTAGACGAGGTAGCAGAGCTATTACAAAAGGTTTGGGTGAGGGTTGATCCCGAAAGGGATGAAGGCTTGGGTTGACTACAGCTTCGTTTGAAGGCAAATCTGGCTTTGAGTAGAGTTTGTACTTGTATTTGTTTGTTTGATTGAGTGTCTTTATCTCTGATTTCTCTTTCTTCTTTTATAGACACTTCGGCTTGGCCTCCTGTAGCAGTAATCTTGCCCGAATGCAGCTTGAAGGGTAATGACTCATCAGCTATTTACTTGTACTGCCACTGTAAAGTGCTTTTGGGCTGATTAGTTGGCTGGTCTACACCACTTGACCCCTAAGTAGGTGAGCAAGTGGTTCAAATGATCTGCACCTAGTCAGGAAATGCCTTTTCTGCCTTCTAGGCTTTGGCTGGGCTTCGGGCTTTTCCCCTTTCCAGACCTCCTTTTGGGCCAACTCCTTTTTGAGCCTAAAGTTCAAGTTTTAACCCAAACAGTGCCCCCTTCAATCAATATTTAGACTGGAATTCCAGGCGCCAATATTGATTGAAAAGCTCCCCATTAATACCCAAGTCTCTCTCTCTCGGGATTTGTACACTTTTCAAAGATAATCATCACTTTCCTGCGGTCATTTCACTAACTCACGAATCCTCTGCATTCTTAGTACGAAATTCCTCTGCAATTAAAAATTTCCTAACTTCCCAGATGTTTTACTTTTCCAAATCTTTCAAACTCTCTTCTGCTCTTCGCCCGACATCTTCTACCCTTGTCGTCTTCCTTGCCGTTCCCCTTCCAAACTTCATCAAATGGCTTCAGGATCCAACCAAATCCAACTATCCTATGAATCTGGCGAAGGCATCACCACTTTGCGCCGTTTACTCAACGGACTGCATCGCCCTCGGGCAGGTTTGTATTCTGAACTTTTCTTTGAAATGCATGGGGCATAATCGTTGGGTCCCGCGTGGATTTCCCGGGTCCCTGCAGTGATAGAGGACAATATGCCCAAGGATAACTGGTCTTCCCCAAATCCTTTTTTGGTTAAGTCGGGCATTTCTTCATCCAAGTGGTCGTCATATCCTCGAGGCTTTCCTTTGATGAACGATCCAGCTTGGGCTCAGTGGGTTGATGAACTAGAGCCAACTTTTAAGAAGAAATGGAGGAATAACGGCATTTATGAATTGTTAATGCTCTCAAAAACTACCATTATTCCCAAGCCCGAACTGCTTGCTTCGTCTCTTCTTTTCTGGAATTCGGGCACAAACACTTTTGACTTCCGTATGGGTCCCATGTTTCCGACTGTTCTTGATATGGCCCAGGTATTTGGGCTAAGGCCATCGGGCAGGATAGTGGATGTTACTCAAGACTGGGCTCCCCCCTCAATTGTTGAAAGCTCAGGTTCATCCGCCTCTTTCCTTTCCTTGGAATATAATTCTGCAACCTTCAAGAGTTACGGGACCTTCTTCAAGGGATTCATCCCTTTTGTAAAGGAGAATTTTGGAGCAGATTCTTCTCATGTTGATAAAGATCAAGAATACATGTATTTCCTCTTATACTCACTCAACAAACATGTCTTCCCTAATAAGTCTAAAGGAGTGAAGGTTGAATGGATCCCTTTGGTAGAAGCTCTTCATAACTTTGATGATGTAGCTACAGGTCAATTCCTTCTTTCTCATCTTTACCATCTTCGTTTCGAAATGACTCAAGGCGAGCCATTTGAGACTAACCTGAATGGACCCATATGGATGATACAAACATGGCTTCAATGGTACTTTCTAGAGTTTCGGGCTGCTAACTTAGAGTTCCTAGAGGGTGTGGCCCCTGCCCGAATCCTAGTTGAAGCTGCTCCTACCGATCACTCCACATTCGCCTGCTTTTACTTCTTCAAAGTTTGTAGGACTCGATCAGACTTAGAATAGAGCGCGTCAGTCTTGAGGAGATATCCTTGGTTTTCTAATCAAGCCTTTCAAGATGCTCTTGGGGAAGATGCCACTTCCTTTTGTAGGGAAAAATTTATTAGTTGTATTCAACCGAGAGACATGTCCTGGGGAGTTCGGAGCAATCGATATGATCGAGGGTTAGAGGTGTATCACCCTAACTTTTACAGCAGACAGTTAGGCTTTAGGTAAGTCATTCTCATCCCGTTCTTCGACTCTGTCCATTGTGGCACTTCCTTTCGATTATCATCTCCTTCCGAGGCGACCTTTCGAGCTGCTCGACGTAGTCTTGAAGTCATGAGTCAGGCTGCCCGAAAGTCCATCATTCTTAATTTTGAATACACTTCACTATTCTCTTCTTGGTGGGAAGACAAATGGACCAAGAAATATGGAGGAGACTTGAGAGAGACTCATGATCGCCTCTTCAGTCAACTTTCTCTCAAATCATACCCTAGTTCGGGCGAACTTGAAAATTGGAAGGAGATGATCCATGAGAAGAATCGGTTACTTCTGATAGGTATTTCTTCTTCTTATCTTGATTCTATATCCCTTCTGAAGCCCTTTTAAATTTTATCTTGCTTGATCCTGCAGCCCAAGTGGATATTGAATCGGCACCCATTGAGTCCGAGGATGACTTAGCTGATGCAGCAGTTCTTCATGGAGCTGCAGCAGAGGCTGAAAGACGAGAAGCTGAAGAAGGTGGGGATGTCTCAGAAGATTCATGAGCTAAAGAAGAAGCTGAGGTGAAGATCAAAATATCTAAGCGAAGGAAAGCAGTCATGATTGAGACCTCAGATTCTGATCCTGCATCCCCCCCCAATTCCTACTAGGAAGAGTAAGAGAGCAAGAACTATTTAAACTTCCAGGTCTTCAGCCCCGTCTACTCTAGTTTCTGAGGCAGGCAGGAAGAAGCAAAAGTTTTCAAGTGAGTTTTTGTTCTTTTTTATCAGATTGCCACCCTTCTTCTTTATCTAATTACCCTTGTTTTCCTTGGAAACAGGACCTCAAGCATCCAAGAAACCAACCATTGCTTCTAATGAGGATCCATTAGGAGCTGAAATGCACAAAAAGGCTGAAGAATTGCGAAACATCACCCTTAAAGAACTTGAGGTATAATTTATGTTTATGTCTGCATAATCTTTCCTGCTTCCACAAAACCCTAAGCATGATTACTTGAGTCAGGCTGCACGAGAGGAAAAGCTCCGTCCGCCCGAGGCCTCTTCACCACTTGCCCAAGAAACAAGCCTCTCTCCTCCCCGAGTTAATCCTTCAGAGGTGCATTCCCTTCCTTCTCGAACCTTGGGTAACTTTATAGTCTCTGGAGTTAATGCATGAACCTTTCTCTTCTTCTATCTTCATCCAGGTCGGGGTATCTACCCCCTCGCCTAGTCAAGGTTCTCCTTTGAAGTCTTTGATTTCTCCTTCTACCCTGGAGGCAGTTCCATCTTCTCAATTTGATCCATCCACATGAGTTATGTTGCACTTTGTGGATGAGGACAGTAATTTGGTGAGTAACTGTCCTTACATTGACTTTCTGTGCATTGCTTCCATATTAACTTTTATTCATATTTCTTGCAGCCTTCTCCATTATATGAACCACCTCAATCGTCAGTGGCAATATGTGATAAACCCATAGCCCCTGAGATTCCTATGACCTCAGGGGTAGCGGTTTTGCAGGTGTTTGCTTGCCCGACAGTTACCATCGATGAACCTCCTTCTTCTCGGGGTCAAACTCAGGTATGGAGGTATTTTCTTCTTATTTTCCTCTTACAATCTACTTACTAACAATTGTTGCTATCCCTGGATACTTCTAGGGCATTGGCGAAGGTTCAGGCGCAGTTTTTTCTTCCCCTGTCAGTGGTAGAGAGTCTTCCCCTCAACCAGGAATTGGTACTCTTCCTTGTGAAGCCTTAGGGCTCAGTCAGGTATAATTTTCTTCCCAAAGCTTCCCTTTGTTTCAAACTGTATTTTTGTCTTAATATGGTCTTCTTTGGTCTTTGCAGCAAGTTCTGAAAGAAGCTTCTCCTCCTCGCTTGGTTTGTAAGTTAAAGCTCCCTCAGCCTCATTTAACTTTTAGAAGTGCCGGGATTTCCCATCCTGGAATTGAAAAGACTGGGAAGACAAAAACTGCCCCATCAGTGGGTACTACTCCATTAGAGGAGACTGGAGTGCGAAATCCTCCTCCTTCTTCTTTATTTTCAAAAATTGCTAAGTTGCCCGAACTTTTTGAAGAATTCGGGCAAATTGAGACAAGGCTGAAATCTTCAAAGCATTCTGCCGTATCTTTGGGTCTTCGAGAGCAACAACGAGCCTTCCAAGAATGGGCTAGGAAGGACTTCTCAGCTTCGTTCAGCCTCAAGGCTCTTCATGATATAGAGAAGGTTACAATGGAGCTGTTCAAAGCCGGTCAGCTATCCAAAACTCAACATGATTCATTTCTCTCTTTCTTCGAGAACCTGAGGCTCTCCGAGATCAACATAAGAGAGCTGAAAGACAAGTTAATCGTGTAAGATGTTTCTAGGAGAAAGAATCAAGTACTTCTGCTTAGGTTGAAACGTTGATGGATGAGGGTTTGCTGACAAAAGAAAGGATCAGAGTAGTGACTTTTGAAATCCAGAAGCTAGAGGAACAACTGGTTGTTCTTAAAGCTGAGCAAGCAACGGTTTTTGGCACCCTCAAAAACCAAATCGAAGAAGTGAAGAAGTCAAACTCGGAGTTAGAGCATACTAGGTTTCAACTTGCTAATAGCCATACATTTTTGGCCGAACCTAGTAGGATTTTTGCAATCATGCAGACATATTATTCTCGAATAATAACCCTGAGTAAACATGTAAAATTATTAGACTAGAATCATTTGTAACCCTTCTTTTAGCAGAATGAACATGCGTTTTGCTTCTTGCCTGCTCTACTCTTGGTACTATCTGATTTTACTTTGGTCAACTCTCTGCCCCCTCTTCACTTTCAACAAATGATGATCTTGGTTTTCCCACCCAATTTAGATTGATCGTGTTGATAGGGGCTTCTGGGAAAGGATTGGTATCAACCATCATACTAGCTTGGGGCTTGTCAAGTAACAGTTTTCCCTTCACTATAAGGTCCTGTATCCAATCTCTGAACTGGACACAATTGGTTATAGAATGGTTAAAGGTGTAGTGTAACTTACAATACTTCTTCCTCCTCAGCTCTTCTGGTTTAGGCATCTTTTTAGTATTGTCGGGCAAAATTACTCTTGCCCGCACCAGTTCTTCATAGATCTCAGGTGCCTTGGCCAGATCGAACGAATAACTCTGGTACTTGGGAGGTTTCATAGGGATGAAGCCTTCATCGTTCATCATAATTTTCTGGTATTTGATAGGTTGAACTAACCCTTTCACCATCAGTGGTTTGAAAGGCGTGGTCATCTCAGCAGCACACACCTCCACTTCCTCTCTGTCATGGCCATCTTCATGCTCTGGCCTGGTTTCTCCTACCTCCACATGATGAGTTGCAGCTTTGTTTTTATAGAAGGGAAGAGCTTTGGAAGTATGCTTCACTTACTACTCTTCTAGCAACAGCCTTTCATACTTTGTGGCAGCAATTACCAATTCCTGCAGCTCGTTGAATTGTGTATCATAAAATCTTTTCCTCAAAGGTAATCTCAGAGCCTTTTGAGCAATGGATATGAGCTGAGGTTGGTTAACAGGGAATTGGCATCTCATCTTTGTCTTCCTGAACCTCATCATGAAGTCCTCTGTGGACTCATGTTCATATTGTTTAACTTCAACCAGATCATTAATAGTCATTTTTGGTTCTATTCTGTAGAACTGTTCATGGAAGGCCATCTCCATTTGCCCCTAGTTGGCAATAGAGTTAGGGGGTAATAGAGAATACCATTGAGATACTAATCCCGCCAATGAATTCCCAAACAACCTTAACTTGTAGTTCGGGTTGTCTTCATATGCCACACAATGATTGGAGAATTTGAAAATGTGGTCTCTAGTGGACACACTGTCGTCTTCACCAGTAAATGTTGGGAATGCAAGCATTTTGAAGTTGAGAGGAAACGGGTTTTGCTCATCAATGTATTCAGGATAAGGCTTTTAATAAGTAACCCTGAACACTGGACGAGCTCGTGGTTGAGCATTACGAGCCATTGTCCTCCTTAATTTAGCTAACTCCTCCTTCAGTTGTTGAGTAGCTATATTATTATTATGGAAGAGAATGGCAGATTCGTTTTTCGAGCTTTGGTCATTGCCCGCACCTGTTCTTTCTTTGACTCGGGCTTCCTCTAGTTGGCTCCTCCTCCCTTATTAGCCAACGAGGGTGGCCTATAAGAAGGAGGTTTATCTGAAGTTATGAAGTTTTCCTTTCCGCTAGACTCTCTTGTTGTTATGGGCATCCCATACTTGGTTCTTTCTTGTTCGATCTGCTTCCTATTATTAAATGATAATAATGGGAAGTTAGGGAATTCTTTCTCTAGAACTGGTTCTATCACGGGTTGAACTGATTCACTTCCTTCAAGAACTACCTTCTTCTTTCCCCAATCCTTTTCTTCTTCTAATAGTGAAAATATGGGAATAACTGGCTCACTTCTGATGGTAACCTGGCTCATTCCAATTCCCTGAGCACCTTTTAGAGTGGAAAACTCCAGATCTAATCTTCTCTGTAGATTCCCAGTTTAGGTACACAGTCTACTTACTTCCCCATTAGTTTCCAAAGAGATTTTTTCCATACTCCTTAATACTTGTATCATAATAGCCTGTAATTCTTCACTAATTCCTTTTCCTTCAGACTTTCCGGATGAAGTTGGGCTTTCCAGGACCACCTGTCCTGATGGGGAAGAAGGATTTCCTTATTGATTTGCCATTTGTAGCAAAGGTTGAGAGGAACCGTCCTTCGTATTCTTTCTGCAATGTTTATGGCTTTTCTTCTTGGACATGCGAGATCAAAACAAATTCGAATCCCACCGGGCGTGCCAAAACTATGTTCGTGGCTGGAATTTCCGTCTGGGATGTTTCCTAGCCAACGAGCACACAGCTCCCCTAGAGGTTGGCGCCGGTTGATGCTTTATGTCAGGCTTCTGCTTTACTGCGTGCTTGTCGGGCAAGGCTGAAAGAGAAGGACAGAGTTAACTTTGAAAAGTGCCTTTGTGGGGCCTTAGGTATATGCCTTGAGGCTCATAATGAAGATTAACTTTTAAGTGCTCAGGCGTGCCACTGCCATCTTTAGCATGGCAGATGTAAAATGGATGTTGAGTTTTAGTTGTACATATACCCGAGAGGCTGTGTTAGTTATGACAAGTGCCTTTGTGGGGCCTTAGGTGTAGGCCTTAAGGCTTCCAATCAAGAACTAACCCAGCACTCGAATATACAATGTCTGTTCATTGATTGCAGAAGTGTTATAACCATTATACTTCTGATTATCCGAGCCTGCAGAGCAGAATGAACCCAAATAGGTGCATTTGTAGGGCCTTAGATATAAGCCTTAAGGCTTCCCATCAGAATTCCTTCTATACTCAAACGTTCTACTATAATCATAATATAATAGAAATAAAACTAAGAGATAGGTCGATTACTTGCGCCTCAAGTAACTTCGGACTTCTTGTTTATCAAAGCTTGCCGTGGATGGGTTAAGTCCACATAAGGTTCTTTTTTATGCCTTGAGACCAAGGACTTTTGAATGATCAATCTTACATGCCCGAGAGCTTAGAACTTAGATCTGATTTAAACTGTGAAGACATATTCAAATCGGATTCAAGAACTGAGAGAGTCTTTTAATCGTCATCTTACTAGAAATAACTTGAATACAACTGGAAGTATACAACATATTGCTAGGCTAATGAATGAAAAGACAAAACCAAAGAGGGTTGGGCAAGGCTGATCGTCTTGCAACTTCTTATCTTTGTGGTTTATCAAGGGGTTTGAGAGCTTTAGAAAGGGGGGGGGTAGGGAGATGAGTTTACAAGAAGAAATCGATACTACAGCAAGTTTTTAGACGAGGTAGCAGAGCTATTACAAAATGTTTGGGTGAGGGTTGACCCCAAGAGGGATGAAGGCTTGGGCTGACTATAGCTTCGTTTGAAGGCAAATTTGGCTTTGAGCAGAGTTTGTACTTGTATTTATTTGTTTGATTGAGTGTCTTTATCTCTGATTTCTCTTTCTTCTTTTATAGACACTTTGGCTTGGGCTCCTGTAGCAGTAATCTTGCCCGAATGCAGCTTGAAGGGTAATGACTCATCAGCTATTTACTTGTACTGCCACTGTAAAGTGCTTTTGGGCTGATTAGTTGGCTGGTCTACACCACTTAACCCCTAAATAGGTGAGCAAGTGGTTCAAATGATCTGTACCTAGTCGGGAAAGGCCTTTTCTGCCTTCTGGGCTTTGGTTAGGCTTCGGGCTTTTCCCCTTTCCAGACCTCCTTTTGAGCCAACTTCTTCTTGAGCCCAAAGTTCAAGTTTTAACCCAAACAACTGGATTATGAGCAATCTCAATAGCAGCCTTGTTATCACAATGAAGTTTCATTGCACCCTTGGGTTTAAACCCAAGATCTCTCAACAATTTTTTCAACCACAACAACTCACATACGTCATAAGACATACCACGAAACTTAGCGTCTGCACTGACCTAGTGACCACTTTTTGTTTCTTGCTTCTCCAAGTAACTAAATTACCAACCACAAACATAAAGTATCCAGATGTAGATCGCCAATCAGTGATAAAACTTGTCCAATCTACATCTATATACCCTTCGACATTCAAATGACCATTCTTGGAGAAAAACAAGCCTCTACCAGGAGCCATCTTCAAGTACCTCAAACTACTGGTTACTGCATTCATATGAGCTTCACTAGGTGACTGCATAAACTGACTTGCCACACTAACTGCATAAGCAATGTCAGGGCGAGTACGAGACAAATAAATTAATCTCCCCACAAGCTTCTAATACCGTTCCTTATAAGTAGGAACTTGATCTGGAAATAAGCCCAGATGATGATTATGCTCAATCGGAGTATCAATAGGTTTGCAATCTAACATACCTGTTTCAGCTAACAAATCAAGAACATACTTTCATTGAGACAGAAAAATACCATGCTTGGATCGTGCAACCTCAATTCCAAGAAAATACTTCAATTCACCCAATTATTTCATCTTAAATTCAGTAGCTAGGTACTTTTGAAGGTGTTTTATCTCCTTCTGATCATCACCAGTCACTATCATGTCATCAACATAAATAATCAATGTAGTTAGCTTACCATTTTGTCACTTTAGAAACAACGTATGATCTGAATGACTCTGGATATACCCAAACTTCTTCATTGAACTTGTAAACCTCCCAAACCATGCTCTAGGAGATTGTTTCAAACCATACAAAGCCTTTCGTAACATGCATACAACACCTTTTCCGGGAGATGTTCTTATACCAGGTAGGAGATCCATATAAACTTCCTCTTTAAGATCACAATGAAGGAAAGCATTCTTAACATCAAACTACAACAGAGGTCAATCCTGGTTTGCTACTAAGGACAGAAGAACACGCACAGTATTAAGTTTGGCAACATGAGCAAAAGTCTCCTGATAATTCACCCCATAAGTTTGAGTATAACCCTTAGCAACTAATATGGCTTTATACCAGTCAATAGAACCATCTGTTTTGTGCTTAATAGTAAACATTCATCTGCATCAAACGGCTTTCTTCTCATTTGGTAAATGAACCAAATCCCAAGTAGAATTCTTTTCCAAAGCTTCCATCTCAACTTTCATGGCATTAACCCACTTAGGGTCAGACAAAGCATCTTGCAATCTTGTTGCAATTGATACACTAGATAGCTGACATATGTAAGATGCATATGGTTTGGACAAACGATGAGTAGACACATAATTGTTGATAGGATATTTGGCTTTGGCATGCATATCAGGCTCATATTATACTTAACTCGTGGAGGCAACTGATAAGTAGAAGAATCGTCAGAATTTACCTCATGTATGCCACCATCTTGTACCAAACTGTTAGAAGAATCATCACTGGACAAACCATCATCAGGCAACTCGTTAGACATACCAGCAGCAGGCAATCGATTATTAGAAGGTAATTCATCAGACATACTAACATGCAACTCACTGGGCACATCTGATCTGTCGTCAGTAGAAATTGTTCCGGCAATGACAAGTAACCGATCACTACCTGTAGCCGACTTATCAGTATCACGCAATATAATAGGTTCTGTTCCCAACTTTGCCTGTAACACATCATCCATACCATCTTTTCGAATCTGCATTTCACTCCCCCTTTCCCCCTGAAGTGGAGAGTCGGAAAAGGGTTTCACAAAATACGAAACTTCCTCATGGAAGGTGACATCCATGGTAATATAAGTTTTTTGAGTCGGAGGATGATAACACTTATAGCCTTTTTGATTGTTAGCATACCCAATAAAAATACATCGGAGAGCACATGCATCAAGTTTACTCTGCTGATGAGAGTAGACATGCACATACGCAATACACCCAAACACTTTCACAGGAAGCCTTAATACAGAAACAAGAGAAACATGTTTTTGTAGCACATTAAGCGATGTTTGAAAATCAAGAACCGTACTTGGAGCACGATTGATCAAATACATAGCAGCCAAAATAGCATGACCCCACAAATGATTAGGAACATATTTATCCAACATCAAGGAGCGAGCAACCTCCATTATTTGATGATTCTTCCGTTCGGACACACCATTTTGTTGGGGTGTAAACGGAGTAGTCGTCTGGTGAATAATACCATGATCACGAAAAAAGCATGCTAAAGTGTGATTCACATATTCTCCTCCGTTATCAGACCTAAAGACCTTAACTTTGGTCTGAAACTGAGTAGACACCATTGCACAAAATTCTTGAAGAAGTAACGGAACATCACTTTTATTCTTCATCAAGAACACCCAAGTTAACCGAGTACAATCATCAATAAAAGTAACAAAACAACGGATCCATTAGAAGTAACTTTCGCCGGACCCCACACATCAGAATGTATTAAATCAAATAGCAAAATAGCTTTAGAATCACTTACGGGAAAGGAAGCACGATGACTCTTAGCCATGACACAGGTTTCACACTTGAACTTTGAATCACTACAAGTGCAAAACAAAGAAAGAAATAGATGCTTCATATAACTAAATGATGGATGTCCCAATTGTCGATGCCACAACCAAATTTGATGTCTGTCATCCACTTTAGCACTTAAAACTTGATGATTATTTGAACCGGAAACAACAATATCCTCCATAGTCAAGATGTACAAACCCCCTATTCTTTTACCACGACCAATTATCTTCTAAGTTTGAATGTCTTGAAAATAACAACACGTAGGGTAGAAGTGAGCAGAACAATATAAGGTATCAATAAGTTTTCCTACCAACAAAAGATTGCACTTAACATCAGGAACAAGTAAAGCACAGACCAGTGATAAGGTTGGAGTCAGAGAGATAGTGCTTTCACCCTTCACAGGGGAAGGTGCTCCATTTGCACTAGTAATATACGAATCAAACACTCTAGGGTCACTAGTCACATGATCAGTGACCTTAGTATCAATTATCCATTTATTTGTTCCACCAAGATGCATAATAATACTATGATTATATTGAGCCATTGAACAAAATCATGAACAATAAAGGCAGAAAAGATACGCAGCGGAATGAAAACAATTTACCAGAACACTGTAGCAATCACTGTTCATGACACTGTAGCAGAGTAATGTACTGTAGCGCGACCCTATTCACTTTTTTTTTTTTTTTTTAACAAAGGAAATCACTAACAAAGTGGGCACAAAATTAAAGCACACATGTCACCAAAAGAAAACTACTCTGATGCCATATTAAACTAAACATGGTAAATACCAAAAATATATATGAAAATATTTGAGAATTTCTTATGTATTCATTAATCTCCAAAGTGGAGTATATATAGGAGTTACAATTGGTATTACATATGTACTTCACCAATGTGGGACAATAAACTACTATTTACACTTTAACTATAATA
Source organism: Malus sylvestris (assembly GCF_916048215.2). Classification (NCBI taxonomy): domain Eukaryota; kingdom Viridiplantae; phylum Streptophyta; class Magnoliopsida; order Rosales; family Rosaceae; genus Malus; species Malus sylvestris. The sequence continues at coordinate 15,286,422 of NC_062263.1, forward strand.
TATAACTCGCAACAAGTAGGTCATATAGGCGTCTTTTTTTTAGTGCGTTTCAACGGATCAGGTAGAAACTGAGTTGGTGGTGAAGCTGGAACACCCAATCTTTGTCTTGATCACTGAAATATTCTTGTATCCTACTACAGCCATGGTGTGTTATAACCCGTACCTTAAATTAATGTATTTTATTCTTGAAGGACATGAAATGACCAAAATGACCCTATTTGGGTGTCTTGAATAATTATGGAGCCCTGGACTAAATTTCAATTTCTCATGTTTGCTATTTTATTAAATTATTTTTCATACTCACGAGTGCATGGGTGAAAACGAAATCAAAGTTGGAGTTACAAGAGTTGAGTTACAAATTTAGGTAAATCGAGGGCAAAATGGTAACCCCACTCCGTTCCCTCTTTCTCACTTATTTCTGCAACTCTCCCTCTAACTCGTGATTCTCTCACTCTCTCTCTAAACTCGTCGTGACCAACCACCACCATGTACGTGAATTATGTCCAAAGTCCATCACAAAACAATTGGAATTAGAGTCACCATGGCCTGAGGATCCTTGTGGTGGTCTTGCATGTGAAAATCAAGCTCGGAAAGGTGGAGAACTTGAGCTGTCACTCTTAATGCAATTTTCCGATGAACTCCGAATGAAAACTTGTCGAGTTCAAGCTCGATTTAGTTTGGGAATTACTCAAGATAACTTCAAGTATATTTCTCTACTCTGCATGCTAGATTCGATCTGAAATTCGAGGTTCTAACGTTTGTGTCACATCTGCTTTGTTTTCCAAAATAGGCGCGGACTCCGGCCTAGTTCCGTCGAGTCTGAGCCTAAAACTGATCTAATCCTTCGTGGATTGAGCTCTGGTGAGTTGTTCAACTAAATTCCTGAAGTTTCGGATTAAATATGTGATGTTTTAACCTCTGCATGCATTGTTTCGTGTTTCCAGTTTCCGAGGAGCAAGCTCGAGCAAAAGAATCTGAGATGGATTCGACTTCCATTCATCCTAAACCGAGTTTGGGGGTGAGCTTTCTGAACCTTTTGTGGGATTTTGAGTGAGTTTGGATTGAAATTTTGTCAAATTCGAGCTGAACGAAGCTTTGTGATGATCTATGGGCTTTCTGCAGTTTTCTGGCGATGTTTCCGTCGGTGGCAGCGACAACGACGAATCCGTTAACTACAACGGATCCGTTAACTTTAATAGAATCTCCCAACGAAAAATATATATTTCGTGACTTTCCTTTCACTAGTACAAAAAACACTTTGCGCGACCCAGGTGCGTCGCACAAAGTCAAAAGATGTCGTGCAAAAATTAGCCCAACGAACTTTCATCACATGCTAACCATTGCGCCAAGGCAGTGACAGAAGGATTTGCACGACGAAGATGAAACACGCGTCGCTCAAAGAGGCTTTGCGTGACGCACATCCCTACGTCGTGCAAAGCCACCTAAGCCACTTTGCGCAACATAGGTTTATTCTTCGTCACGCAAACCCTTTTTTTTTTTTTTGGTCAAAAATATTATTAATTTAATTTTAATAAATATTGTAATTAATTTCTAAACAATAATTAATTAACCAAGGAAAAGTATTTAATTATAAAATATATGAAAATGTACATAAAAGATGTCTAAACAAAAAAGAAGAAACTACAAGTAGTCTTCTAGGTTTGATACATCAGGCTACTGGGTATCGACAGGGCAAAGTGGTTCGGAGGTCGAAGGTGTAGCAAGATCAGGTGTTAGTAGTGAGATTTGGAGGCCGGACATCTGTATGGCTCATACAAGGTCTCTCACTTGCTCGGCATAGGCCCTCATCTCCTCGCCCTGGACCGCAAGCTGACCCTTTAGGGTTGTCACTTCCTCCTTCAATACATCAACCTTTGCTGTGTTCGATCTGGAAGAAGAGGCACCAGTCTCACGAACCCGTCTCCCCAATCAATGGAGCACTCATGGCTGGAGCAGTAGATGCTGATAATACGGGAGGCGCATTGGTCACACTTCAATGACGAGTGATCAATTGCGACATCTATACAGTCTTAGTCCACAATATAGTAACTTCTGGTGAGGGATTGATAAGAACAGATTCTTAGCAAAAAATAAACAAGTACAAGAAAGCATCTAGAGATGGTCCTGAATAGTACGAAACAAAAGATGGTTCATATCGATAAAACACAAATACATAAGCAAATGAAGAGCAATAGTGAAGGCAGCCTTAAGTTTGTCAAGTGGGCAAAGATGAGTACTGAAGCTGCAACCAGCTAGGATCCTAAACGATGAAAATAGTCTTGTATACTTGTCTGATATAAAAACTCATGTTGCATATATGAAGTTCAAAAGGTGCAGATGTGAAAAATTTCTTGGTAAATTGTTCTTACAGGATGTTTAGCTTGCTCACATCCCCTAATCGTGGAGAGAGAGAATCGGTGAGACCTTTGTTGAATGAAAGATCCCTGCAATGTTAACGTTTCAGATTCGTTACAAAAAGAATTCCATCCCTAATCAAGATTTAGCTAAACAAAACAACTGACACTGCAAAATAAATATGTTTTATGCATATGTTTACAATTAGACATCAAATTTGTTGTGTGTCGTTCAGTTCATAATATGCTGCAAACATGGTACGAAATGAGGAACAATCATACTCACAAGGATCTTAATTCAGAGAGGCCCCCGATGTCGCCTTCAAATTTCCTTTTCACGTTTATTGCTGATAATCCCCTGCACGGTAAAAATCCAATGCTCAATTCCATGTACACACGAAGATCGACTTAAGACAATATCAGATCACTATCCAATGCTCAATTCACATCCAAATATCCAATTTACTCATACAAAAAAATATACGAATTAAGAAATAACCTGCAGACAAGATTCACTTAAATTAAAATCCACATCCGATTACTGGTTTTCTCATCAAAATTCAAGCAATTAAGCATAAAATCTCACTTTCCTCAATCACCTAAACCTTCCTTCCTCCCTAGTCCAGCAAGAACACCTCCATGTTCATACACAAAACACATATACATATCAACAAAATTGCAAAAGCTTTAGACAATCAACTCGAATCACATCACCAAAAAAGCAATTTGACCCTAAACCAGAACCAAATTTTATCTGGAGATTTCGACAAAGTACTCAGAAATCAACATGCAATTTGACCCTAAACCCTAAATAACAAAAACCCATCGAAAATCAGAAACCCTTACCTTGATTTTGGGACTTGATTCATGTCGGCTTCGAGATTCGTGTGGCTACCGGTCGTTTAGAACAAGAGGGAGAAAGACAACCGATAGAGTAGTGGTGGTGGTTGGATTCGAGATTGTGAAGAGGAAAGACAGGTATGGGTTCAAGATTTGGGGTTCAAGCTTGCGAAGAGGAGAGAGAGGGAGAGATGGGGGAGAGGGAAGAGAAAGGTCTACAAGAAAGAAAGAGTTGGGGTCCAAACTTGGAAAATTAAAAAAAAAAAAAAAAAAAAAAAACCCTATTTTTCACTATTGCACTGCCAAAATTATCACAACTGGCGAGGTATACAATTTGACATCGCGCAAAGTGGTTTTGCACGACGACCACATTAAGGCGGCCCGCAAGGTTTTTTTTTTTTAATTATTATAAAAATTAATGAAAGTGTGACTTTACTCCTTTCAAAATCAATCTTTTTTACATAAACCCCACAATAATATATTTTTCTAACAAAAACCCACAATAATTTTTGTTACATATATATCATTCAATTTCTTAAGTGTTATGAGTACAAAATAAATAAATTAAAATCTACTTAGTAAATATATATACAATTAAACTTGAAGGGAAACGCATTGTACGAAACTAATTTCAAAGATCTAACTGTCAAACTTGTTTGTATATGCTTCAAGATCGCATACGCCAAACATCACAAAAAACAAACATGCAGAGATCAAGTAACGGGATAAAACTTTTTGACAGTTATAAACGAAAAAACACAATTTAACGGTAGTTTTAACTCCGATTTTGATGAGTTTTTACAGCTACACTCCTAGATCCTATATGAATACAATGAACTAATTTGATCGTCAATTTAAAATATTTACACAAGTGGATACCACAAAACCTTATGTTATATTTAAGGAAAGTATAAATAAACTCTAAGTGTTAGTGAATCTATCGTTTTGATAGAAAACGCATTGTACAAAACTAGTTTCAACGATCCAATTATCAAAACTTGTTTGTATATGCTTCAAGATTGCATAGCCAAAAATCGCAAAAAATAAACATTCATATATCAAGTAACGAGACAAACTTTTTCGACGGCTATAAACGAAAAATCACGATTTAATGGTTATTTTAACTCTGATTTTGATGATTTTTTACAGTTACACTCCTTGATCCTATATGAATACAATAAACCAATTCGATCGTCAATTTAAAATATTTACACAAGTGGATACCACAAAATCTTATGTTATACATAATGAAAGTATAAATAAACTCCAAGTGTTCATGAATCTATTGTTTTGATGGGATACGGATTGTACGAAACTATTTTCAACGATCCAACCGTCAAACTTGTTTGTATATGCTTCGAGATCTCAAACACCAAAAATCGAAAAAAACAAACATTAAGAGATTATGTAACAGGACAAACCTTTTCGACGGTTATAAACGAAAAATCACCATTTAACGGTAGTATTAACTCTGATTTTGATGAATTTTTACAGCTACACTCCTTGATCATGTATGAATACAATGAACTAATTCGATCGTCAATTTAAAATATTTACACTAGTGGATATCACAAAATCTTATGTTATACTTAATGAAAGTATAAATAAACTGTAAATATTAGTGAATCTATTGTTTTGATGAGATATACATTGTATGAAACTAGTTTCAATGATCCAACTGTCAAAGTTGTTTATATATGCTTCGAGATCGCATACGCCAAAAATCGCAAAAAACAATCATTCATAGATCAAGTAACAGGACAAAACTTTTCGACGGTTATAAACAAAAAATCATGATTTCACGGTTATTTTAACTTCAATTTTAATGATTTTTTACAGCTACATTCTTTAACCCTATATGAATACAGTGAACTAATTCAATCGTCAATTTAAAACATTTACACAAGTGGATATCACCAAAAAAAAAAAAGGCAATGCAAGAACCACAAAAGAAAAGCAGAAGGGCAAAAAAGAAAAAAAAGGCAATGCAAGAACCACAAAAGAAAAGCAGGTGTACCTACGTCATGCAAGGTTTATTTATTTATTTTTTATTTTTTTCCCCTTTTGCTTATGAGTACAAAATAAATAAATTAAAATCTATTTAGTAAATATATATACCATTGAACTTGATGGGAAACACATTGTACGAAATTAATTTCAACGATCCAACCGTCAAACTTGTTTGTATATATTTCGAGATTGCATACGCCAAAAATTGCAAAAAACAAACATTCAGAGATCAAGTAACGAGACTAAACTTTTCGACGGTTATATACGAATAATCACGATTTAACAGTTATTTTAACTCCAATTTTGATGATTTTTTACAGCTACACTCCTTAACCCTATATGAATACAACGAACTGATTCGATCGTCAATTTAAAATATTTACACAAGTGGATACCACAAAATCTTATGTTATACTTGATGAAAGTATAAATAAACTCTAACTGTTAGGGAATCTATTGTATTGATGAGATACGCATTGTACGAAACTAATTTCAACGATCCAACCATCAAACTTGTATGTATATACTTCGAGATTGCATACGCCAAAAATGAAAAAAACAAACATTCAGATATAAAGTAACCGGACAAAACTTTTCGACGGTTATAAACGAAAAATCACGATTTAACGGTTATTTTAACTCCGATTTTGATGATTTTTTACAGCTACACTCATTGACTCTATATGAATACAACGAACTAATTTGATCATTAATTTAAAATATTTACACAAGTGGATACCAGAAAATCTTATGTTATACCTGATGATAGTATCAATAAACTTTAAGTGTTAGGGAATCTATCGTTTTGATGGGATACACATTGTACGAAACTAATTTCAATGATCCAACCGTCAAACTTGTTTATATATACTTCGAGATTGCATACGCCAAAAATTGCAAAAAACAAACATTCAGAGATCAAGTAATGGGACAAAACTTTTCGACAGTTATATACGAATAATCATGATTTAACGGTTATTTTAACTTCGATTTTGATGATTTTTTTCATAGCTACACTCTTTGACCTTATATGAATACAACGAACTGATTCAATCGTCAATTTAAAATATTTATACAAGTAGATACCACAAAATCGTATGTTATACTTGATGAAAGTATTAAAAACACATTACGCAACGTAGTTGTACATCGCGCAAAGTTATATTTTAAATAACCAAATGACATCCAAAGTCCAAACCTAACCCCTCTGATTTTCTTTTCAATTCTTCCAAACTTTGAATTTTTTTTTTATTTGCGTTGTATGTTTCGAAAATAAACTTGTGGTTGTTGATTGAAACGAGAATCACCAATTTATCTTTGTTTTGTGACTCTCTGCTTTTCCAGTTCCGCTTTTGGTTTCTCCAATATATTTAGAGGGAGAGTATAGACTTCAAACTTTTAACTGAAGAAAAAAATATACATTACAATTTGCAAGGTTTGTGTTTGTGCAGCACAACAATTAAAGTTCCAATTGAAAACAGAAACAGAAAATAACTCCATAACAATTAAGCTAATAGTTCAACATCACTGAGTTGTTGCCTTGGTACCTTCCATATTTCCCTATGGGTCAAATGATTTTGATCAAGATAAAAAAAATTGGCATAGTTTACAATGCCTTGAGCAAAAACCAATAGATTGACTCCCCAAAACTGTTTTGCGCGACGTAGGTGCACCTACGTCACGCAATGTTGGGAAAAAAGCGGAAAAACATTCTTGGTTTGGCACGCACAAACAGTCTTTGCGCAACGGCACTTTGAGCGACGAAGATTGGCGTCGCGCAAAACGGTTTTGTGCGACTTAGGTGCACCTTCGTCGCGCAAAGTGCCGTTGCGCAAAGACCGTTTGCATGACGTTTTGTGTTTAGCGTCGCGCAAACATACTTTGCGTGACTAAATTTGTTGCGTCGTGCAAGTTGCCGTCAGGCAAACATGTTTTTGTACTAGTGTTTGAATTCTCCGACATCGGTGCCTAGTTCCGACGATGGCTACTGCGATGTTTACTCACCGAACCATGGTGGCAAGTACAACAACACATTCGATGGCAACAACAACACATTTGATGGCGAAGGCAACGCATCCACTGGAGACCAACATGCACGTGACGGCACGGACCGACAATGGCGATGCATGCAGGACCCAACACTATCTTTGGGTTAGTCAACGTCCTGAATCTCGTGGCACCGTCTGTTCATGCATATTTAATGTCTAAATAGTACCTTTGGATGTTGAATTAACGAAATGTTAGAAAATGCTTATTCAACTAAGATAAACATTCACAGGTACAAGTTGGGTTAATTTAGACAAAGGCAAGAAACTTAACAAGGAAGTACGCTTGGATTACCTATGAGTGGATCCCTTCAAAACTCAATGTTTTTTATTAAATTGATTTGATAATAAATGATTGAACTAGTCTTGATGAGATTTAAAGAAGAACTGATAATGATGATATTTAGATATAATCAATGACTTAGGTGATTTATTTTCACCAAATCATCATCATGCACTTTGTATAGCTAGCTATGGCCATAAGATTGTTTGCAGATGATGAAATTTCTAATAGAGGCTAGACGAGCTAGTAAGTCTAGCTAAGGCAAATAGATTCCATTTCACTTGCTTGCTATATTGTATTGGTAGAAGCTAGTATGATTGAATGATTGATTTTGGGTATGATTTTTTAATTGTCTTGTTGTGATTGTTGGTTGATTGTTATGAATTGTTGGACTTGGATTCTATTATTGTTTAACTATATATTATAATAGATACTATTATGTAGTTTTAAACTATATACATTTTAGAAAATGGGAGTTAGTAAGTTTGAAACGATTTTGACTAGATAAATGATTATAATCCACTAACACTTTGTTTTTCTACCCCTCAGGACTTAGTGAGAGTAAAGAAGCTTTCAGGGCTGACAAGTGGGCTTGGTAATGAGGCGATTCAGCTTTAGAGTAGGGTGACCTTCCTTACCGTTTACTTATGTAGTTGTAATAATGACACAATCGACTTATGATTGTTTCTAGCACAACACTTTTCAATTTGTGTTAACTGTTTTATGCACGACTATAAGCTCTGGATTTGATGTGACAATAATGGAATTGTATCCCTTGACTTGTGTCCCCAAGCGGGGAGTTGTTTAGGACTTGCAGGATCATTTGAATTAATTAATAAAGAGCCACTTTGGTTCAAATTTTTTCACATCATTATCTCCTTACTATGTCTTTCTTCACGAGGTTGATGGTGTTTCGTCGTCTTCAAATGAGGTTACATTATCAATTTGGTGTTGGCTAACACATCACGACCTTCTAGCTAGTTGGTCATTGGGTCAGGTTGTGTCGTGGCGTTGATGACGGCATCTACATACCATCATGTCTAAAACGTTCCAGTCCGGAATCTCAATATGTGCTCTTGAAATGGGGGTAACTCGATCGGGATCGATCTTGCTGCACATCTTGTAGAGGTTGTAAATGACGAATTGTTGTCAGGAAGGAACTAGAGGAGAGGCCTGATGACGGTGTCGACGACCGGCTCTTAGAACTGGGTGACGGAAGGTGGGAACGCATTGGTGATGACGTTGATAAAGAGAAGATGGTGAAGACGGAGATCTTGTGGATTCCGAGGTCTTAGAGGAAGAGGTGGAGGTTGCGGGTGGCAGGAAGAAGGAAGGTGGAGAAGTTTGAAGAGATGGTGCAAATTTTAGTGCAGGGGTGGGTTCATTCTTTTTTATTTGATTTTTTGGCATAGCACGACATTGGCACGAACTCCTGAGCCGTTGTATTAAATTAAAAAAATGGAAAGATATGTGAATTTCAAATTCGACGAAAACTAGAGGTGAGAAATGCAATTTAACCCTATGAATATGAACGCAATCTTAAAAGCAAAGGAAAAGTTTTTATACACTACCTCAACCTGTGTCTAGTAACCCCAACTAAATATACTATAAAATATAATGAAATTTCTAAATCTCTTTAAAATTTTAAGAGTTATACTGACCCAACAATAGAATTCGGCCCCAAAACGTATATCAATGTTCAGAATTTCTATTGTAAAAGTTGGCCATATGTTCTACATAATTTGTGTTTGTAATTTATAACTTTTGAACTGTAAATGTTACGTTTTGATGTTTTTAAGCTTCTGCTTGTCAAATTCCACTTCAATTATGTTGTACATCATTTGTGTTGTACATAGTGTTGTAATACCATATATTTTCTCAATAACAATTGCCTTTTGATCCCTAATCCGTATGGCATGTTTGTGTTGTATCTAGCCGAGGGGTTTAACTAGAGGCTATATAGTAAACAATTAATTAACGTTGGAAAATCGTGGGTTAGTGTAAAGGTTTAGTTAACCAACGGATGTTTTAAGTGGTGCAAGTCCCAAGTGAAGATATGTGACGGCTGTTTAATCATCATTAGTGTCTCGATTTGTAGACTCAATAATAATTAAAGGGGGCATTGTTTGGGTTAATATTTGAATATTGGGCTTGAATGAAGGAGAGCCTAAAGATACCAAATTAGAGGAAGACTTGCCCAAAGCCCAGCATCGAACCCAGAAGTAAACTGAGGCCTTCTCAGCCAAGAAACAAGCCACGTGTCTATGAGCGAAGTGACAAGTGATGGGGACTAACCTACTATCAACCAAAGAACACTTTCTAGTGGCATTACATGTAAAAAGATGATGACTCACTTCCCTCCAAGTGCTTTTGAGGAAGAGCAAAGCCTTGACCTTCGGGCTAAATCATCTATAAAAGGAGAAGCAAGCATCAGAGACAAGGATACTTAACCAATCAAGCAACAAACATACAAACTCTGCTCTCAAGCCAGATTTGCATTCAAAAGATGAAATCAATCCAGATTTAGTCATTTTTAGCGATATTTCTTTGAAAAAAGCTATCTCTTGTCTAGTATAAAAGCTCTGCTACCTTCCTTAATGTTGTAGTATTGATTCCCTCATGTAAACTTGTTTATCATCCATCCATTTTTAGCATATAAACCCTGTAAATTCAAAGAGAAGTGATTGCAAGTGGTTCAACCTTGCCAGACAAAGTGAAATCTTGCCTGAAGCTCTTTGTTTGCTTTCTAAATTAGTAGATATATTGCTTAATGCATTATCCAGCATGTATTCAAGTTATTTCCACCTATTTTTCTATTTGAAGAGTCTCATTTGCATATGGATCCGGTTAGCTTGATGGATATGTTTTCATTAAAAGTAATTTGGGACCAAACAAATGACTTAAGGGGCTCTGGACTCTCTTCATTCGAACATACAAGACCATGAACTAAAAATCCTTATTTACAAGGCAAGAAAAAGAACTTAATACAGACTTAACCCATTTGTGACAATCCCTTGATAACAAGAAGTTGGAGTTACTTGGGGCGTAAGTAATCAACTTAAAACTCCCTTGTTCTACATCTGCTATATTGAGATAGTAGTGACATGCCTAGCACTTAGTTAGTTTTGATTGTGAGCGTCAAGGCGTACACCTAAGGCCCCACAAAGGCACCTTTTAGAACTAGCTTTGTTCTCTTCTTGTAACATATCAACAAGCAAGAGCCCGACTACGCATTTAAAGTGCCCAATCCCTTGGGGAGCTATGTTGAGGTCCAAAGAGCCTTCTACAAGGACCATCTACTCTAGAGAACCCAACTTCATCTAAGAAGTCAGGAGGAAAGGTAACTAATGAAAACTTACAAGCCACCATGGTGCAAGTGTTGAAAAGTATGGAGAAGATTTCTTTGGAAACCAGAGGAGAAGTGAGTAGACTCTGTTCCTTCACAGGGAATCTACAAAGAAGATTAGATCTAGAGTACTCAACTCTAAAAAATGGTTATGCCAGGGAAATGATGAGAGAGGCAAGCCCTAAAAAAGAACCAGTTATTCCCCTATTTCCTTTACTTGAGGAAAAAAAGGGTAAAGGAAAAAACAAGGATTTAGAGTCAGTTAGCTAGTATTGGAGGAGATCCTGGAAACAGAATTACCCGACCCCCTATTATTCTCACTAGATAGTAGGGGGTAAAGCGAGAAAGAAAGAAAGAAGTATGAGATGCCCTAATTAATCGGAGAATCCAGCGGGAAAGGTGAGCTCACAACTGCGGATAAACCTCCCTCTTATAGGTCATCACCATTGGCTAATAAGGGAGGAGAGGCCAAATGAAGGAAGCCCGAACTAAAAAGGGAAATTTTCTCGGGCAACGATCATAACCCGAAGTGGGAACCTTCTCATACCCCACTTAATAATGTAGCCAACCAACAACTCACGGACGAGTTAGCCAAACTAAGAAGGATGGTGGTCTAGAATGCTCAACCTCAGGCTCACCCGCTATTCAGGATCACCTGCCAGAAGCCATATCCTGAGTATATCGATGAGCAGAATCTTTTTTCCCTCAACTTCAAGATGCCCGCATTTCCAACTTTTAGTGAAGAAGATGGCAGCATATCTTATAGAGACCACATTTTCAAGTTCTCTAACCATTGTGTGGCATTTGAAGACAATCCTAATTATAAGTTAAGATTGTTTGGGAACTCGTTAGTTGGCTTAACATCTTAGTGGTATTCTTTGTTGCCCCCCAATTCTATCGCTAACTGGGGGCAAATGGAGATGGCTTTTTATGAACAGTTTTATAGGGTGGAGCCCGAGATGACTATCAATGATCTAGTGGAGGTGAAGCAATATAAGCATGAGTCTACAAAAGACTTCATGATGAGGTTTAGAAAGACAAGGATGAGGTGCCAATTCCCTATTAATCATGCCCAACTTATATCCATTGCTCAGAAGGCATTAAGGTTACCTTTGAGAAAAAAGTTTTATGATGTACAGTTCAGTGAGTTATAAGAGCTGGTAATTGCTGCCACAAAATATGAGAAGATGTTGATCGAAGAATAACTAGTGAAACACTCATCCAAAGTGCTTTCTTTCTACAAAAATAAAGCTGCAATTCACCAAGTAGAGTTTGAATGAGCAGAGCCAAAAGGAAGTGATGGTTATGAAGGAGAGGGAATTGAGATGTGTGCAACAGAGATGAATACCTTTTTCAGACCTTTAATAGTAAATGGTTTAGTCCAGCCAGTCAATGCTTAGAGGGTGGTGAGGGCAAAAGTTATTCTTTTGATTTAACTAAGGCCTCAGAAATCTATGAAGAGTTGGTGCGGGCAAGAGTAATTGTGCCTAAGAGCTTCAAGAAGATGCCTAAGCCAGAAGAATTAAAAGGAAAGAAGTATTGCAAGCTGCATTATACCTTCAACCATTCCATAATTAACTATGTCCAGTTCAAGGAATGGATACAAGACCTCATAGTCAAGGGGAAATTGCTTTTGGAGAAACCCCAGTCTAATATGGTGATTGACACAGATCATCTCCCAAAAGCCCTAATAAACATGATCAACCTGACTTGGGCTGAGAAAAGGAAGGGAAAAGCTACCTAGGAAGTGAAAGTAGATAGGAGGCAGGTAGACAGACTTACAAAAGGAACTATTAAGTTGCCCAAGAAACCCAAAACAGCCATAGTTAAGGGGCTGATGTTGTGTAGCAAGTGCCAATGTGAATGTGAGCTATAAGTACCAGCATTATGAGCTATTATTGATCAAGAGTTGATCAGAAGAAAAGAAAATGAAGAACAAGAAACCCGCAATAACATCATGTGGGTACCTAAGAATGAGACCTCCAGAAATGTTTTCCAAAGATTAGGAGGAGATTCTGAACCAAAAAACTTGTATGAGATATTCAGGAACCACGAAACCTTAGAAGAAATGGAAGATAAAGAAGCCAAAATACCAAAATGGGTAGAGGTTAGGCCTCCCTAGCCAAGTTTTGAAGGTCGTGATGTCAGGGTAAAGGGAAGAACAAAGAACATAATATCCCCAGTCACCAAGAAGGATTCTGCCCGACTTGGGCGGAAATGGTATGTAGTTGGAAAGGATGGGAGACTTGTCAAGGAAATGGGAGCTTCTATGCTTAGGAGAGTCCAGAGGCAACATAAAGCCCATATGAAATCATTAAAAGTTCCTGCTACATCAGAAGCTTTTGAGAATGTGAAGTTTGAAAAAGTGCCTCATAGAGGAAGAAATCAACTTCAATGGAGGAGTAAAAAGGAGGTCGAAAAAGCTAATAGGAAGATTGAAGGAGAGGAAGATCATGTTGCCACAAAGCCCTCATCTGGGAAAGTATAGAATCTTGAGGAGAGCTCAAAGGATACGGTAATGATGCCAACCCCAAAATTAAAAGAAATTTTGTGAAAAACATGTTCATTTAAGCAACATCTATAGCATGCAATTAACAATTAAAAGGCGAAATCATGCTTGTATGCACTTAAAAACAAAACATTAACCATGAAATTCAAAGCCTAGTAGATTGGTGAACCTTGACTCAACTTAAAACAACATTTGTTAGTTGAGAAATTATACCTTTGTAGATTCCTCTTTGCATAAGCAAAGGCTAATCACCCAAAGAGAGGGCCTTCATTCCTTGCATCTTAGATCTATGGATTTGGATGGATGAAATGGTTCTCCAAGTTCCCAAAATTGAGAACCTCTAAGTCTTTTCACCAAGGTTAGATTGGAGAAGAAATGAGTGACCTTGGAGTACTAGGATTGCTAGCTAAACCCTCCAAGAAGGCCGGCCACTTTAGAGAGAAAGGAGAGCTTATGTACTCATCCTTTCCCCAAAAGAAAACCCTAAATGAATTTTGGCTATAAAGTCATATTTATACCTTAATTCATTGGAGTGGCAAACTTGTAAATAAGTCCAAAACTCACTCCATCTCTAAATGGCCGGCCTTAGGGTATTATTCGGCTAATTGGGCCTTTGTGAATCATTATTCATTAAGTTGTCATACAACTTAAGTCAATGGGCTTGACGTTCGAAGCCCATTGGGCCTTAAGGTCCAAAATTATCCCGAGGTCTTTAACGAACTTATTCGTTTGATTAATTAACATATTAATTAATCCTTGCCATAAATAATTAAACCATTTAATTATTCTTACTCATCTCCATTGTTTCTTTAATCTCCACCTTACACGGTGTACGATCCATTAGGTTCCTTTTAGCGAGGCAGTGGGCGATTAAAACCATTTCAAATCGATTGTGAATTGAAACTTACTTTCAATTCTCCCTTTAGTGATTATACACGTTTAGGGCTTCCACAAACCATGAGTGACACCTAGCAGCATATCATGGTTACCCAAGCTAATCAGAAGAGGTGGAGAACCTATTCAGTTTAGGATTACAAATGCAGTACGGTCTTTCTCTAATACAATACTCTTGACCACATTGTTTGGTTTGATAGTTTATTCATGTCTACTATCCAATGTGATTCGTGTGCTTATATGATTACCTTGAATGTGATTTGGAATAACTTCCTAAATCTCATTCATACTCTGGTAAGAGATTCTTAATCATATCATAGAGTATTCTCCCCCAAACGGTTTGAAGGTTAGAGATCCCTTGTTCCGCATTCACTTGCCTCCATGGCTAAGTGGCTTAACCCCGACGATGCCATGGACACCCGCGGATGGGGTGACTTTGACATAATCAAAGATTAAGTACCTAACCATAAGACAACTATGATGTCTCAGGTCAAATGACTACTTTGCATTATCCCAACCATGAGTTCTCATGTGACATGAGTATGAGAACTCCTCGTTGATCGTGTTCAGTGGACTCATTCGTTATTGAGCACCTACATGCTTGTCTTGGTGTCAATCACACCAATGACTCGAGACTAGTCATTCTCCCTAAGAGAAGACATAGCATGTACTGATCTTAACGGACTGTCAATGCCCAATTGGCAATCCTATGATCAGGAACGTTTAGGATATGTATACGAAAGAGAATGGTCTCATTAATCTAACTTGTTTAAATTACATTCTCTTAATTACATATTCCTTGGACTTATCGTTTAAGCATATAACATTTATATGAGACGGCTTAAAACAATAATCTTTGCCCTTGATATTAAACTAGATTAGTTTAACATGTGAAATGTCCGTAAAGTATCATCATATGATTGGTTTTAAGGCACATTTCCAACAAAAATGGAGTCCAAAACCAATATGTTTTGGAACTATCTCGCTTGAAAAGAGAATACCCTCACCTTTATTGGTTGATACTCTTTGAGAAGTTCCATGGCAAATGCCAAACTTTGGTATAGCTCGGGATAAAGGGTTGCTCGAGCTAATGTTACCAAAACAAGCACAGACCTGGTTAGATGAATTCATGGACCATATTAGGGGTAAAAATAAGGAGTTACCTTGACCTAGCAACTTCCACGTAAATATGACATATGTTTTATCTGCCATGTTTTGCGCTAAGCCTGATCAACCTTCCACAATAGAGGGTGATTACTTGGCAACAGAACCTATAATGGCACATGTAAGTATTGAGGAAACAGGAAAATGAGAGGCGGACAAAACAGGTTTGCCCAAGCTCGCAAAGAAAGAGCTCAAAATGGTATATTCAGATAAAATGGTCTTCAACTGCCCGAGTTTGGCCCTAGCTAACCATCTCAAGCCCATTTATGTAACTGCTCAATTGGGGGAGTACAATTCAAAAGGGTTTGGATCGATGGATGAGCTACGGTCAATGTAATATCGTTAAAACAGATGAAGAAATTAGGAAAAAATGAGGGATATCTTATTCCTACTGACTTGAGCGTCTCTAGCTTCTCTAGAGCCATTACCATAACTCATGGGATATTGCCCCTGGAGGTTGACTTAGGTTCCAAACAAATCATATTAGCTTTCTTTGTGGTGGACAGTAGTTCTACTTATGAAGCTTTGCTTGGTAGGGATTGGATTCATCAAAGTCTCTTTATACCATCAACTTTGCATAAACAAGTTGTTGTTTACCATGAGGAAATAGCTATGAGACCAGGATTTTGGGAGATGGTAGAGGCCAAATCACTACCATTCTTTCCTACAACCAATGTTGCAGAAGCTAGTTTCTACAATCCCAATATTGGAATTCTCCAATGCCTAGGAGCTGATGAGAATGGCTGCCCAACTAAGGTGACGGCCCAAAAGCTCTTAGAATAATGACTGTTTATCACAAGAGAGGAATGGGGTAGACCCGATATCGTCCTAAGTTCCCAACACCAGTAATGTCAGAAAAAATAAAGAATGCCCAAGTAGTTGTAATCAGGTCCTTAATTAAGAGACTGTTGGTGTATGGGAAAAGGAGAAAACAAGAAAGGGAGAGCTCAACCAAGGAAGAGAAGAATGGGAGAAATGAGCTTCAAGAAACCAGAACAGAAGAAAAGAAGAGTGTTTTTTGGAAAAGAGTTGGAAGCAGCCATATAAATAGCTGAATGTATATATGACTTAGATTGGCTAGAAGACTTGCCCGAGAGTCCAAAGTTAGTTGAATTTTTATGTGCAGAACCTGACAAGCCAGCACCGAAGGTATAAAACCCCTCAGAAACCATTCATTCGGGGACTAAGGAGGATCTATGGCCTATACAGATTAGTGGCATGTTGGAAGCTGAAGATCAGGCAAAGATAGTCAATCTTCTACATGAGTTTAAAGACTGTTTTACTTGCCATTACACTGAGATGCTAGGTTTAGATTCAACCTTAGTAGAACACAGAATGCCAATTAAGAGGGATATAAACCTGTAAAGTAAGAAGAATGTCAAAATAAATTGAAGAAAAAATGAAAGAAGACATTGAGAGGCTGGTAAAGGCTGGATTTATTAGGCCTGCCAAATATGTCGAGTGGTTAGCCAACATTGTACTTGTATTAAAAGCTATAACTAATGTAGTTCGATGTTGTGTTGACTATAAAAACATTAATGGAGCCATGCCTAAAGATAAGTATCTCATGCCCATGACTGACCTATCCATAGACGCAGTTGCAAAACACAAGGTCCTATCTTTTATGGATGGGAATGCTGGTTATAATCAGATAAAAATGGCTAAAGAAGATATACATAAAACAACTTTTAGGTGCCCATGCCATGTTGGAGTATATGAATACTTAGCCATGCCATTCGGGCTTAAAAATGCTGGTGCAACCAATCAAAGAGCAATGAATGCCATGTTTCATGACTTGATTGGCCATAACATGGAAGTAATCATTAATGACATCATGGTGAAGTCTAAGACTAAAGAACAGCACCTAGTAGACCTCAGACAAACCTTAACAAGAATGAGGATCCATAAGTTGAAAATGAATCCTAAGAAACTTGTTTTTGGGGTAAGGTTTGGCAACTTTTTATGATTCCTTGTTCATCAAAGAGCGGTGGAGGTCGACAAAAATAAAGCCCAGGCAATAATGGAATCACCTCATCCCAATAATAAGGTACAACTATAGAGGTTACCAGGGAAAATCAACTTCTTAAGGAGATTCATTGCTAACTTGGCTGGCAAGATTCAGCCGTTAACTCCTCTGTTAAGATTGAAAGACAAAGAAGAGTTTGGGTGGGGCCCACCACACCAAGAGGCTTTTGACAGAATAAAAGCATACTTAACATCACCTTCAATGCTCATGCCACCTCAGAGAGGGAAACCTTTAAAGCTTTATATTTCTGCCTCTGAAAAGTTAATGGGAAGCTTGTTGGCTCAAAACAATGAAGGAGGAAAGGAACAAGTGATATACTACCTCAGTAGAATCCTTACTGAGGTAGAAACAAGATATACCCCAATAGAGAAGTTGTGTTTGACTTTATACTTCACTACCTACAAGCTAAGGTATTACATGTTGCCTTGCCACATCCACATCATTGCCAAGATTGATGTAATCAAATACATGTTGTCAAAACCAATGCTAACTGGAAAAATTGGAAAGTGGGTTAGAACACTATTGATAGAAGCATATTTATGCGACTGAGTTAGCTTGTTCTCATGCATTTATGTTGTTATTTCTTAGTTAATTATGTATTTTAAGCTATTTTCGTGTATTTGTAGGTCCATATGCCTTATGAAGCAATCAGATGCATTTTGGTGCATTTTGGAGCAGTTTTGGGCTTGGAATGAATAGCACATGCATAGAGCAAAGTGGATGGATGAAATAGAAGACTAAAGAGGCTAAGAATGTGTTAAAGAGAAAGAAGAATTAATGTATAAAGGACAAAGAGCTCAGCCACAAAGGGGTGTCACTCCACCATTCACTTTTCCATCATTGATGTGCACCACCAATGCACTCCCTTTGGATTCCTATGTCGTGCATCATCATCCATGTTCCCTCCATTGACTCATTTGTTGCATCATTCCACCTCCCTTTCCTTTCTCTACCATGTGCATGATCATTCATGTTCCCTAGCGGCAACACCACTCTATTTTACCCCCATGCTTTGCATCATCACTTCACTTTCACCTTTGAATCATTTCAAACACCACTCATTACACTCAATTGCTACACCATTCCTTGTTCCCTCCATCATTTCACATTCATGTATCATACATTGAATCACTGCACTCAATTGCTACACCATTCCTTGTTCCCTCCATCATTTCAGATTTCATGCACCATTGCACTCAATTGCTACACCACTTCATGTTCCCCTCCATTGCCATGCACTTCCTCTATAAAAGGAAGTGTGTGTAACATAAATTTAGTTCATACTTTGTTAGATCATTCACTCCCATTTCAACACAACTTTCATCCAAACACATCCATTCCTCCATACAAACAAACCTTCAAACACTCACCAACACCTTATGCCGTAGCAAAAGAAGGGAATGAAAGTGCTTGGACGTGCTTGCTGTCCAACTTGGATCATTGGAGCATTTAGGTGTTTTCTTTCTTTTGTTTCTAATGTTTAAATTCATTTCCTTTCATTTTGTTGTAAATATGAGTGGCTAAACCCCTCTTGGCTAGGGGTGATTTCAAAGCCATGATTATGTATGCAATATAATTTGATAAATTCCAGTTATGAACTCTTGAATCGTGAATGCAATTGGCTTAACTATTTGATTGATAACTTATTTGTATTTGTTAATTAAGGGTTGACACTTAATTGGCATGCATAAATCCGTTGCTAGAATATAAGGAAGTTTCACATAATCGTTACAAACTTATATTCACATGTAGTGAAGGTTGCTTATAAACAATCGCGTTAAGTTCAATTCCTAGCATAAGTGACATGATGTCATAGTTGCAAGTGCTTTGTCAATGCTTATGATTTTCCTTAAACGTAATGATCTTTGATTGTATCTCTATTATGATGTCATGTAGGGAACTTTTGAAGAATGTTTTAGGTTGTCGAATGATGTCATCCAATCCAATAAAACAAGGAAAATCTGAGAGTTAACTAGTGATGTCACGGTTAATTTGGAGCATTGTCGTTCATAATTCAATGAAGTAGTAACTGGAAATGGAGTTGTTTGCATACATATCATGTGTGGAGAAAAAGCCTTTATCTATCCCATCCATCATCTTATTTCTCAAATTTGTTTTACAATCTGTCTAGTCTTTCATACTTGTTTGTTTGTTTCAACTTCATCCAAAACTCAATCCCCCTTTACTTTAGCGTGTCTAATTAGTTAGAATCTGTTTTAATTTGTGTTTTTAAATGTTTTGATTCAAGTAAAAGTAAATTTTCGTCCAAAGTCATTCCTAGTGTCTAGTTTACGTTTATTTAGTTGTTTTAAGCTGTTTTGAGTATTTTAAGTCTGCTTTGAGTCTTGTGAGTCTTGTTAAGTATTTTTAAGTTTAGTTTTATGTTTTTAAGTCAATTTAGAGGTTATTAGCAAGCCCTCCTAATCCCCGGTCCAGAACGATCCCTACTTATACTTATACTACAATTGTCAGAAGAGGGTTAAATTTGTGTGTTAAGATAATTTTTGCATCAAGTTTTTGGCGCCGTTGCTGGGGATTAGCAACTTTGCTAATCCCTTATTATTTCTTTTTGTTTATTTTCATGTGTTTTTGTTCCTAGTTGCTGATTTTACTTGTTTTCTTGTTTTAGGTGGTTTATGACTCGAAGTTCTCAACCTGTTCATAAGCACATATTTGACTTTGACGACGATTTTGAACGAACTTTGAGACGAGCAAGGAATCAACAAGATCCCCAACCATCTAAACCTGCACCAGATCTTAAAGAAGACAAAGTAGAAGAGCAAGAGGAGGCCACGGCAAGGACTTTTGAAGTAGTCCAAGATATGGCAGTAGACAATCGAACAATTGATAGGAGCATATTTATGCAACTTAGTTAGCTTGTTTCTTGGCATTTACTTAGTTTAATTCTAGTTATTTTAGTACTTTAAGCTATTTTCGTGTGTTTGTAGGTTCAAATAACAAAGTTAGCAACAAAGTGTTATTTGGAGCATTTTGGAGCATTTTTGGGCCAAGATTGGATAGTGCAAGCATGGAGACATGAGGATGGACATTTTTGAAGATTTGAAGGCTAAAAATCAGCATGTGTGTGTGCAAGTGTGTTGACCTACAACTTCAAACATCCATCCACTACACCCATTACATCCACTCATTACCAAACACTCATCCACTACACCCATTACATCCACTCATTACCAAACATCCATCCACTACACCCATTACATCCACTCATTACCAAACACTCATCCACTACACTCATTACCAAACACTTATCCACCACACCCATTACATCAACTCATTACCAAACATTCATCCACCACACCCATTACATCCACTCATTACCACAACACTCATCACTACCACCTTAATTAGATGGTGGTCCTCTCCCTAGCCTATAAATACATCCACCCTTCACCATAACAAGGGGGAGAAGACAATCCACCCATCCACCCTTCACCATAACTCACCTATATCCATCCACCACCATAATTTACCACTCATCCATCAAACCATACTTTGTGCCGCAACAAAAAGAAGAAGGAAGACCCTTGGACGTGCTTGCCATTCAAGTTGGATTGTTGGAGCGTTTTTAGGTGTTTTCATTCTTTTGTTTTCAATGTCTAAATTTGTTTATCTTTGCTTTGTGAGTATGAGGAACTAAACCCCCCTTAGCTAGGGGGAATTCGAAACCATGTTCATGCTTGCAATATGATTTGATTACCTTCAGTTGTGATTTCATAAGTTGTGAATTCAATTTGTTTAACTGCTTGATTGATAACTTATTCGTGTATGTTTATTAAGAGTGCACACTTAGTTTGCATGCATGAATATGATGCTAGAGTATAAGGGAGTTTCACCTAATAGTTACAAACTTATATTCACAGGTAGTGGAGGTCACTTATAAACGATCGCGTTAAATAAATTCTTGGCAGGAGTTTCATGCTCATCATAGTAACAAATGCCTTGTCAATACTTATAGTTTTCATAATGCTTAATGATCTTTGATTGTATCTTTATTGTGTTGTTCACGTAAAGAACTTTTGAAGAATGCTTGAATTGTTGTATGCGTTTTCCCATCCAATTCAATAACTTAAGGAGAACTTGAAGGTTAATTTAAGCAGACTTAATTAACCTGGGGTGTTGAGTTTCATGATTGATCGAAAGAACAACTAAAAATTGGTTTATGTGCAAGTATGTCATGTGTGGAGAAGAACCTCTTAGCTAGCCTTCCATCCATTCAATTTACTCAAATTCGTGCAGATTTCATTAGTTCTTTAATTTATTTGTTTTGTTTTCAAATTCGTCAAAACCAAAGCCCCTTTTACTTTAAAGTGTTTTATTAGTCAAAATTTGTTTTGATTTTTGTTTTTAGGTGTCCCAAAAGTGTGTTAGAGTCCAAATCTGCCCAGTTTGTGTTTTTAGGCAGATTTGAGCGTTTTTAGCTTGTTTTGAGTCCTTTGAGCTTGTTTTAAGTTCTTTGAGTCTAGTTTAGTGTTTTTAACTTTGTTTATATGTTTTTAAGTCAGTTTATAGGTTTTAGCAAGCCCTCCGAATCTCCAGTTTAGAACGATCCCTACTTGCATTTATACTACAATATGACAACAAGAGGGTTTAATTTGTATGTTAAGTTAAAATTCGCATCAACAATCAAGGAGCTTTCCGCTTCGGGATTGGACAATGCTCTGCCTTTATGCATTCAATATCCAAGGGCGGCCCAAAACAAGACCGACGAGTTCGAATTAAAGTCCAGTTTATTGCATCATATTCCTAAGTTCCATGGGTTGTCCATGGAAGATCCTAATAAACATTTGAAGGAGTTCGAGGTTGTTTGTTCGATCATGACCCCTGTGAATATTGATGGGAGCATTCTGAAAATGAAGGCTTTTCCCTTCTCTCTCTTGGAAAAGGCTAAAGATTGGTTGTATGAGCTAGCCCCCAGAACTGTCACATCATGGGAGAGTATGAAACGGGCATTTTTGGAGAAGTTTTTCCCAACTTCTCGAGTCATTCTACTACGCAAAAGGATTAGTGGCATTTAGCAAAACCAAGGTGAATCTTTTCCCACTTACTATGAGCGTTTTAAAACCCTTGTTGCTTCATGTCCACAACACCAGATGAAATAGGAGCTTCTTCTTCAATATTTCTACGAAGGGCTTCTACCAATTGAACGCCAAATGTTAGACGCCTCAACGGGAGGAGCTTTGGTGGACAAAACACCCATGGCTGCCAAGACCTTAATTGCTAACCGAGCATTGAATGCCTAACAATTTGAAGGCGTTGGTTAAAGAGACAACCCACAACAGCAACAAGTTAATGAGGTAAGTGCTATTTCCGAACTTCAAAATCAAATGGCTAATCTTACTACTCTTCTTTCACAGGTGGTTGAAAAACCAAAAGAACAAAGTGTAGCTGCTTGTGGCGTGTGCTCAATGAATGGACATCTCACGGATAAGTGCCCTCAATTGATCGAGAACGGAGGGTGGGAATCTGCCAACGCCGTGGGTTTTGGGAGTCAAAACCAACCAAGGAATGATCCGTTCTCGAATACATACAATCCAGGTTGGAGAGATCATCCAAATTTCAAATGGAGGGAGCCCTAACAAACCTAACAACAAAGTGCATTCAGACAGCAACCTTCGGGATTCTATCAAAGGCCGTATGCACCCGCACAACCCCAAACATAACCTGCCCAAAATAACTCAGGTTCGTCTTTTGATAATGCTCAAGTTATTCAGTTACTAACTACGTTGGCGAAGGGTCAGGAAAATCAAGCCAAAGATATGCACAATTACGCCAAGGAAATGCAAAATCAAGCTCGAAAGGTGACTGAATTGAAGAGACAAATGGGACAAATGGCGGAGTTCATGGGACAATTTAGTAGAGAACCAGGTAAGTTACCTAGTTCGACGGATGTGAATCCAAATGGAGGCTTCGAATCTGCCAAAGCCATCACCTTGCGAAGTGGAAAAGAAGTTGGATCTGATCCTAGCCCATCTAAATCCAATCAAAAAGAGGACGAAAATATGCAATCTGAAGAGAAGGAACAAGGCCTGCCCTCGACAAAGATTGAGCAATCTTTGCCGCAGCCACCTACACACCCTAATTCGACCACCAAAGGTAAGTTGGGTTCAAATTCCATGACTTCTAATTCCATTCCAACCAATGCACCCTTTCCTCACAGGTTTATGCAATCAAATAAGGATGAGAATGACAGAGACATCCTTGACACATTCAGAAAGGTGCAAGTCAACATTCCACTTCTAGATGCAATTAAACAAGTCCCCAAGTATGCTAAGTTTCTGAATGAGCTGTGCACTACAAGGAATAGGGCTTCAAACAAAGAGGTGGTAAGGGTAAGTGAGAATGTCTCAACTATGTTGCAACAAAAATTACCTCCTAAGCGCAAAGATCCCGGCAGTTTTACAATTTCTTGTGTTATAGGAAATACTCACTTTAAATCTGCCATATTAGATCTAAGTGCA
This sequence comes from Malus sylvestris, assembly GCF_916048215.2. Classification (NCBI taxonomy): domain Eukaryota; kingdom Viridiplantae; phylum Streptophyta; class Magnoliopsida; order Rosales; family Rosaceae; genus Malus; species Malus sylvestris. Next base: position 15,310,372 of record NC_062263.1, read on the forward strand.
TCAATAAATGTCATGCCTTATTCAATATATGCATCTATGAACTTGGGAGAATTAAAAAATGATGGAGTGATCATTCAACTGGCCGATAGATCTAATGCGTATCCAAAAGGTGTTTTAGAGGATGTTTTAGTGCAGGTGAATCAACTAGTCTTTTCGGCGGACTTCTACGTGCTTAAAATGGAAGACTTGAACCATTCCCCTCAATTACTAATATTACTTGGCCGACCATACATGAAGACTGCCCGTACAAAGATAGATATATTCAAGGGAACATTGACCATGGAATTTGATAGGGAAGTTATTGATTTCAATATTTCTGATACTATGAGATATCCTCATGATGGTCACTCTTGTTTCTCTATTGATGTGATTGACTCTTGGGCGCAGGAATTCCTTGATGATTTGAGTGAGGGTGCACTTGAAAAGACTCTCATGCAAAGCATTGGACTCAAAAACGAAGGGTTAGCAATTAGGCATGCACATGGCAACAACAAGGAACATCTTGCCGTGCCTATCCAAGAAGAATTGGTGGAGATGGTTGCTGCCCTAGAGTCAAATCCAAGGCATATTGGTAAGTCTCCTAACCTAATTTCAATTCCCAATTCGACTAATAAGTTGCTTCCTTCTGTAATCCAGCCCTCTTCCCTAGAGCTTAAACCATTACTGAGCCATTTAAAATATGTGTTTTTGGGAGAACAAGAGACGCTGCCTGTCATCATCTCTTCTTCACTCACTGCACAAGAAGAGGACAAGTTGGTGAAGGTGCTTCGGGAATACAAAACTACCATTAGGTGGACATTTGGCTAATATCAAGGGAATTAGCCCTACCACTTGCATGCATCGAATACTCTTGGAAGAATGAGCCAAACCATCTAGAGAAGCACAACGCCGGCTCAATCCACCCATGATGGATGTTGTGAAGAAGGAAATCATCAAGCTACTAGATTGTGGAGTGATTTACCCAATTTCTGATAGCCATTGGGTCTCACCAGTCCAAGTTGTTCCTAAGAAGTCCGGAGTCACTGTCGTAAAAATGAAGATAATGAGCTTGTGCCCACCCGAATCCAAACCAGATGGAGAGTTTGTTTTGACTATCGCAAGCTCAACGCTACAACAAGAAAAGATCACTTCCCGCTGCCCTTTATTGATCAAATGCTGGAAAGGTTAGCTGGTCATTCATTTTATTGTTTTCTTGATGGCTATTCGGGTTATAATCAGATTGTGATAGCTCCCGATGACCAAGAAAATACTACTTTCACATGTCCCTTTAGTACCTTTGCTTATCGATGCATGCCATTTGGGCTATGCAACGCATCAGCCACATTCCAAAGGTGTATGGTAAGTATTTTCTCAGAATTTGTGGAAAAGATCATTGAAGTGTTTATGGATGACTTTAGTGTTTTTGGTGACTTATTTGATGCATGCTTGAATAATCTTACTCTGATCTTACAACGATGCATCGAAACTAATCATGTCTTGAATTGGGAAAAGTGCCATTTTATGGTAAATCAAGGTATAGTTTTGGGGCATATCATATCAGAAAAAGGGATCGAGGTTGATAAATCTAAAATAGATCTTGTACGTCACTTACCCTCTCCCACTTCGGTGAGGGAGGTTCGTTCTTTTCTTGGTTATGCAGGATTTTATAGGAGATTCATCAAGGATTTCTCAAAAATCGCCCAACCCCTTTGCCTTTTACTTCAAAAGGAAGTAGCCTTCGAGTTCAATAAGGAGTGTGAGACCGCTTTCAAAACCCTCAAGGACATGTTGACTTCGGCCCCCATCATTATGCCACCAGATTGGAGCCTTCCATTTGAGCTAATGTGTGATGCATCCAATTATGCCATTGGTGCTGTTTTAGGCCAAAGGAGGAACAAACAACCCCACGTCGTCCACTACGTTTCCCGGACACTAAATGATGCTCAATTGAATTATTCTACCACTGAGAAAGAACTTCTTACAGTTGTATTTGCTTTAGATAAATTTCGTTCATACTTACTTGGCACTAAAGTGATTGTATATTCTGACCATGCAGCGTTGAAGTACCTCATCACCAAGAAGGAGGCTAAACCAAGGCTGATTCGTTGGATGCTCCTACTTCAAGAGTTCAACATTGAAATAAGAGACAAAAAGGGGAGTGAAAACGTGGTGGCTGACCATCTCAGTCGTTTGGTGCACGAGGAGGACTCCTTACCCATTCTAGCGACCTTCCCTGACGAGCAATTAATGTCCCTAGAGGTAAGTGAGTCATGGTATGCTGATTTGGTCAATTATTTGGTCACAAAACAAGTTCTTAGCACTCTAGATAAATACAAGTGTGATAAACTCAGAAATGATGCATGATTTTATGTGTGGGATGATCCATATTTATGGAAGTATTGTCCTGACCAGATTATTCGTAGATGTGTGCACAATTCCAAGTTTAATTCAATTCTTGCATTTTGCCATAGTTATGCATGAAGGGGTCATTTTGGCACCCAAAGGATAGCCCTTAAGGTTTTAGAGAGTGGTTTCTATTGGCCTACATTATTTAAGGATGCTAGAACATTTTGTATAACTTATGATAGATGCCAAAGAACAGGTACAATCGGTGCCAAAAACCAAATGCCGCAAACCCCCATCTTTAATGTGGAGATCTTTGATGTATGGGGTATGGATTTCATGGGACCCTTTCCGTCCTCATATGGTTTTACTTATATTTTGCTATCCGTTGATTATGTGTCGAAAGGGGTGGAAGCCAAAGCCACGCATACTAACGATTCTAGAGTGGTGGCAGATTTTATCAAGGCTAACATATTTTCCAGATTTGGCATGCCGAAGGTGTTCATAAGCGATGGAGGCTCCCACTTTTGCAATCGCACCATTGAGGCGCTGTTTAAAAAGTACAATGTGAAGCATCGGGTTTCCACGCCATACCACCCTCAAACAAGTGGCCAAGCCGAAGTCTTGAATAAAGAAATCAAGCAAATCTTGGAGAAGACTGTTGGGCCAAACCGGAAGGATTGGAGCTTGCATTTAGATGATGCACTGTGGGCATATCGCACTGCCTACAAAACACCTCTAGGGATGTCTCCATTTCGACTAATCTACGGCAAGCCGTGTCACCTACCTGTGGAACTGGAGCACAAAGCGCATTGGGCTATGAAAACATTCAATTTGGACTTAGATGATGCTGGAATGAATAGAAAGCTCCAATTGAATGAACTTGAGGAGATACGGAATGAAGCCTATGAGAATGCACGAATTAACAAGGAGAAAACAAAGGCGTTTCATGACTAAATGATTCGAGGAAAAACATTCTCAATTGGACAGAAAGTGCTACTATTCAATTCCCGTATACGATTGTTCCCTGGTAAGTTACGGTCTAAGTAGATTGGGCCATTTGTTGTCACTAATGTTTTTCCCCATGGTGCAGTCCAAGTTAAAAGGTTAAGGAACGGCGACAAATTCAAAGTGAACGGGCATCGCCTGAAGCTATACTATGAGAGTGATGTGGGACAGATTGTGGAAGAAATCCCACTCAGTGCCATGGGCCCTATCCAAGCTTAGAAGGAAGTTTTGTCCGGCTACAAGACGTTAAGGCAAGCGCTTCTTGGGAGGCAACCCATGTTTTGCGTTCCTAAAAACCTTCCCTTTTCTGCAATTTTATTTTGCCATGATTGTCATTTTTATTTGTTGCTTGTTTAATTGTTTTTGGTGTGGGTTTGTTTTTGAAACATTGACAGATATGCAAGGTATTTTACATTTAAAATTCATTGAAAATGAACAGGAGGCAGAAAAATACAAGAGGGAGCATTCACAAAGGCTGCTTAGGAGAAGTCTCAGTAGTCGGCGGAGCATCAGCAGTCGGCGGAGCCATAGAAGGGGGAGGTATCAGAGGTTGATCATTTGGAGCTTCACTACGCGGTACAGCCCTAGAAGACGAAGGCAAACGCTGTTGGAACAAACCCACAAACCTCTGATGATCAAGTAAAATCTTAGCATCAGATTCCTGCATCTGGTCAATCTTGCTCTTCATGTTTGTAGCATAGTTATGTGCAAGCTTGTGCAACTATTTATTTTCATGCTTGAGCCCTCTAATCTCCTGTTTGAGACTCATTACTTCAGCCGCCAATGATTCAACTTGACGGGTTTAAGCAAATAGACGTTGGGCCATATTAGACACAGAACCCGCACACTGCACACTGAGAGCCAGAGAATCCTTAACAGCCAACTCATCAGACCGTTTGGAAAGTAGTTTGTTATCTTTGGGAGTGACAAGGTTCCGGGCCACCACCGCAACGGTCATGTCATTCTTCATCACCGAATCCCCAACGGTAAGAGGACCAGTAGGGGATATGAAGGATAGGCGCCATATGTTGTCTGGAGAAGGCATGGATGCTTCTTCACCAAGGTTCAAGTCAAAACGACAGTCGAATGGGCCAAACATTTTCAAAGGTGTGGAAGAAAGAAGAGGTCGGACAAATCGAGATCTTAGAAGTGCAATGAAGGGAGTTTCTACGGGCAGAAATTCAAGTGTGCTTAGAAACGAACTGCTTATCCTCTATAAAAATCAGCACTCGAGGGATTTCAGAGATCGAAAGGGCGAGCTCAGAAATCGAATAGGCCAATTCAAAAATCAAAGAGGCGCTAGCTTTCTCAAAAGCTGGGCTTGCTCAGAAACCATGGGTCATCCTCTATTCCAAATTTGTCCGCACTTGTCACATGCAACCTCTGCACTTGACGGAGCTCAGAAATCGAAGAGGCAAGCTCAGAAATCAGAGAGGCATTCGCTTTTCCAGAAGTGTCAGCATCTGTCACATGCACACTCAGCTTGCGAAAATCACGGGCAATTTATTGAAGCACCGATTTCAGATATCGAATAGGCATTTGCTTTTCTAGACGTGTCAGCATCTGTCACATACATACTCAGCCTTGCAGAAATTACGGGCAATCTGTCGAAGATTTCTGGTGACGTAGAAAACACGTGAAGATTACTATTCAATCATCCAACGGTTGCCGACAAGAGTGAAAGAATAGTACCGATTATTAATTCATATAAATGTCGACCTTCACCCTCCATTACAAGGCAGACATACATAACCCTTCTTCATCTCCAAGAATGCCTTCCCAACAAAGCCTCTCAAGTCACTTAGTGTTCCTTATTCCCTGGGATACCTCTGCAAACAACCCATCAAAAGCAAAAGTATTTCATATCATAAAGGTTGAAAGCAAGAATATCTCATATCATGCTTTCTCCCTGTCCTTCTCCTTGTCGTTGTTTTTCACCTGCGGGACAAGGAGAAAGAGAGCAATCAGCCAGTACTTGGAATCAATCTTCCGATCTAGAACCGACTGCCTGGAACTCCTTCCTGATTGCTTACCTAGCCTTGCTCTCGAGTACTCATTTTCAACATCTTATGCTTCCTCAAGCTACCACATCTGCCTAGGGAACAGATAAGGAAAGTGAAAATGATACCTCGAAGCATGTGGAGACAATGTGCTAATTCATCCTCAGCTAGGGACAAGGAGAAAGAAAGCAAATGGTCGGCACGTGGAAAGATTGAAGAAAGAAATAGACCATCACCTCTACCTTGTGCCTGCCTACTGTGCAAAAGAAACAAACTGAGAAGAATGCAGACTGCACAACCAAGGAACTCTAATATTCCTCACTCAAAATCCAAACCAGTTCGAGATCAAAGCTGTGGAAAGTCAACAAGATCATCTATCTCCAAAACCAGATTTGCGTTCTTAAACTCTACTCTGTCTGGTTTTTACTTTGCTATACTTGTCATGTTTATTTGTTTGCTTGTTTTTGTGTGAGTTTATGCTTGAAACATTGAGGACGATGTTTGATTTAAGTGTGGAGGGGGGGCGGGTAACCATTGTTTTGCATGAAATTCGTAGGAGTTTATCACCCGTTACTTCTAGTGTTGTTCCTTACTGTTTTTAAGTGTTTTTAAGCTATTTTGGAGTGTTTTAGTGTGTTTTGACATAAAAATCCGAAAATCTCATAAAAATTTGAAAACTTGTTTTGAAAAACCCAAAAAGAGTTGTTTTTGTGTGTTTATTTGTGTCTTAAGGTACCTTCCAACACAATGATGAGGATTTGGTTATTAATTACATGACTGTTAAAAAGAGTTATAAACATGGATGAAAATATGATTTACTCTTTGGTGTATGCTTGGTTGTGGTTATAATTTATGAATTCACATGCAATCATAAAGGAAAAATCAGTTTTTGTAACATGCTTAAAGGAAGGAACTCAAATGAACGCTACAACCTTGTGAGACTTGAGCCTAAACGTTTATTTGGAGAGTTAATAATTTGTGCATCATTTTTTTCTAAAGTCGTTGCATGATCTCATTATTCTTTGCTTGGTTGCTACTTAGAAGGCGTTTCATCATTTAGTTCCAAATGCTAGAACTCATGCCTATTTCATTCAAAGCATGCTATTGATTTGCATAACACATATTCAAGATGAAGTTCTGTAGTGATCACCAAAGCTAAATTACCGTGCCCCTATTTCATTATGTGTTTAAGTTTAACCCCGTTCAGCCTTGTTAAGCCTATGTTCTTTGTTAATCCACACTATCCTTACCTAGCCTAGTTTTAGGACCATCCATACCCTTGTTCTTGAAGAATAGTAAAGCATAACTTAAAATGAACTCCTTTTTATCAATGTATTGCAGAAAGCAAGTGTGGGGGAAGTGATTCTTGTGTGTGTGTGTGTGTGCCAAAGTCCTTAATAAGGCACGAGTAGAAAAGAAAAAAAAATAAAGAGTGAAAAGAAAAAAGTTTGTTAAAAAAGGGTCCAAAACATTGAATTCGGCCCTAAGTGTTGCATGAATCTTCCCTTTGTATTTAAAAGTTGATTCTGCATTCTAAAATGAATTTCAAGTGTCTATTTCATTGCTTTGCTTGCTATCGCTTTAAGAACGTTTGTTATTCCTATCCTTTCTTTATTAGCCATTACCCACAAGCGCTGTTACAACCCTTAACTTCAATCTTGAGTGTTGTGTGTTTCAATTTGTGGAGTTCGAAATTAGTATGAGCATATGGTGTCGCTGGTTCTCATATCTAAGTAGTAGCATTCCATTCATGAGATCATATCCAAACATGCTTAATAACTCCAGAAAATTGCTTTCTTTCTTATAACATATGTGAGTCCTAGTCTTTCGTGTTTACATTAATCTTCTCACATATACTAGTGTAGGGTGTGTAGTCAGAAAATGTGTGTGAAAATAGAGAGTGTCTTGAAAGAAATTGAGCAAATTCTCTAAGGCATGTTACTACATTCAAAACATCGTTTTAATTGGTTAATTGTGTACTAGTAAGTGGTGATTGTGATTAAGTATCTGCTCAAGTGTAAAGATGACCAAAATATGTGGGAATGATGATTTTTAACATGTCATGTTTCATTAAAAATCTCTGAGGCAAATGTTGGAAGGTCTAGGTTGTGTTTTGTTTGTTTCGTTTGTTTTGTTTTGCTCGAGGACTAGCAAAAGCTAAGTGTGGGGGAAGTTGATAGGAGCATATTTATGCGACTGAGTTAGCTTGTTCTCATGCATTTATGTTGTTATTTCTTAGTTAATTATGTATTTTAAGCTATTTTCGTGTGTTTGTAGGTCCATAGGCCTTATGAAGCAATAAGATGCATTTTGGTGCATTTTGGAGCAGTTTTAGGCTTGGAATGAATAACACATGCATGGAGCAAGGTGGATGGACGAAATTGAAGACTAAAGAGGCTAGGAATGTGTTAAAGAAAAAAAAGAATTAATGTAAAAAGGACAGAGCTCAGCCACAAAGGGGTGTCACTCCACCATTCACCTTTCCATCATTTCCGTGCACCACCATTGCACTCCCTTTAGATTCCTATGCCGTGCATCATCATCCATGTTCCCTCCATTGACTCATTTATTGCATCATTCCACCTCCCTTTCCTTTCTCTACCATGTGCACGATCATTCATGTTCCCTAGCTGCAACACCATTCCATTTTACCCCCATGCTTTGCATCATCACTTCACTTTCACCTTTGAATCATTTCAAACACCACTCATTGCACTCAATTGCTACACCATTCCTTGTTCCCTCCATCATTTCAGATTTCATGCATCATTACATTGAATCATTGCACTCAATTGCTACACCATTCCTTGTTCCCTCCATCATTTCAGATTTCATGCATCATTGCACTCAATTGCTACACTACTCCATGTTCCCCTCCATTGCCATGCACTTCCTCTATAAAAGGAAGTGTGTGTAACATAAATATAGTTCATACTTTGTTAGATCATTCACTCTGATTTCAACACAACTTTCATCCAAACACATCCATTCCTCCATACAAACAAACCTTCAAACACTCACCAACACCTTATGCCGTAGCAAAGGAAGGGAAGGAAAGTGCTTGGACATGCTTGCTGGCCAACTTGGATCGTTGCAGCGTTTACGTGTTTTCTTTCTTTTGTTTCTAATGTTTAAATTCATTTCCTTTTGTTTTGTTGTAAATATGAGTGGCTAAACCCCTCTTGGCTAGGGGTGATTTCAAAGCCATGATTATGTGTGCAATATAATTTGATAAATTCCAGTTATGAACTCTTGAATCGTGAATGCAATTGGCTTAACTATTTGATTGATAACTTATTTGTATTTGTTAATTAAGGGTCGACACTTAATTGGCATGCATAAATCCGTTGCTAGAATATAAGGAAGTTTCACATAATCGTTACAAACTTATATTCACATGTAGTGAAGGTCGCTTATAAGCAATCGCGTTAAGTTCAATTCCTAGCATAAGCGACATGATGTCATAGTTGCAAGTGCTTTGTCAATGCTTATGATTTTCATTAAACGTAATGATCTTTGATTGTATCTCTATTATGATGTCATGTAGGGAACTTTTGAAGAATGTTTTTGGTTGTCGAATGATGTCATCTAATCCAATAAAACAAGGAAAATCTGAAAGTTAACTAGTGATGTCACGGTTAATTTGGAGCATTGTCGTTCATAATTCAATGAAGTAGTAACTAGAAATCGAGTTGTTTGCATACATATCATGTGTGGAGAAAAAGCCTCTAGCTATCCCATCCATCATCTTATTTCTCAAATTTGTTTTACAATCTGTCTAGTTTTTCATACTTGTTTGTTTGTTTCAACTTCATCCAAAACTCAATCCCCCTTTACTTTAGTGTGTCTAATTAGTTAGAATCTGTTTTAATTTGTGTTTTTAAATGTTTTGATTCAAGTAAAAGTAAATTTTCGTCCAAAGTCATTCCTAATGTCTAGTTTAAGTTTATTTAGTTGTTTTAAGCTGATTTGAGTATTTTAAGTTTGCTTTGAGTCTTGTGAGTCTTGTTAAGTATTTTTAAGTTTAGTTTTATGTTTTTAAGTCAGTTTAGAGGTTATTAGCAAGCCCTCCTAATCCCCGATCCAGAACGATTCCTACTTATACTTATACTACAATTGTCAGAAGATGGTTAAATTTGTGTGTTAAGATAATTTTCGCATCAACTATCAGATTTCAGTTTTCAATATGTACATTAGAGAGCAATAAAGGGGCAAGCAATTGCAGACTTCTTGGCTGAGCACCAAGAGGCTCAAGATGAACTTATTAACAGCCCAGGAACTTTAGAAATGGCTAGTCTCTAGATCCCCCCAAGCAAAGCCTTTTTGGGAAAAAAAAATGGATTCAGCAAGAAATAAAGAGGATAACCAGCCTCTGTATCATTCATTGGAAGCTGTATTTTGATGGATCTTGCACTCAAAATGCTGTTGGGGCTGGGATTGTTATCATTGATCCCAAGGGTGCTCACCACTGTTATTCATTTCTCCTGGATTATCAAGATACTACTAACAATCAGGCAAAGTATGAGGCACTAATAATTGGTCTGGAAATCTTGATAGAATTATGGGCAACTGAAGTTGAAGTATTTGGTGATTCAAAATTGGTGATCAATCAGCCAAATGAGGAATACAAGTGCATATACATTACCATGGCTAGTTATTACTTGGCAGCCACCCAATTATTGAGTTATTAGGTGACTGAAATATCAGTTAGCCATGTTCCCAGAGAATCGAACGTAATTGCCAATGAAATGGCACAGATGGCTTCTGAAGCACAGATCCAAGAAAGAAAATTCGAGGTAGAAGTGGAAGTGTAAAGGATAAATCTCCCTTTTATCTTAGAAAGGGAGTTCAGCCTATATGTAATGACTAAGGAGCTAGAGATAGAAAATTGGAGGTCACCTATTACTCAATACTTGAAAGATTCCTTTCCCTATAAGTAAGAAGAATAGGCAACAAGCAACTAAGTATGTTTTGTAGGAAGGGAATCTACTAAGAAAACCTCCACATGGACTTTTGTTAAAATGCTTAGGCCAAGAAGAGTCAATGAGAGTGATGGCCGAAGTACATGAAGAAATATGTGGAGCACGTCAAGCTGGAACTAAGATGAGGTGATTGCTCAGAAGATATGGTTACTTTTGGCCTGACATAGAGAAAGACTACAAGGCCTATGCCCGGGGGTGTAAGGAGTGTCAAAGACATGGTTCTCTCCAACATGTGCCTTCAGTACCTTTGAACCATGTGGTCAAGCCTTCGCCTTTCAGAGGATGGGCCATAGACTTCATTGGGCAAATTAATTCTACTTCTAGCAAGGGACACACATTCATAATTGTGGCAAAAGATTACTTCACCAAGTGGGTAAAAGCTTCATTTATGAAGAATATCACTTCGACTGCAGTCAAGAAGTTCATTAAAACCAAGATCTTACACAAATTTGGGGTGCTCGAGACAATTGTTAAAAACCGCAGGTCATCCTTTATTTCAAAAGAAGTAGGGGAATTTGCAAGTAAGTTCGAGATAAATATGATCCAATCTAGTCCTTACTACCCCCAAACAAAAGGTCAAGCAAAGGCTAGCAACAAGATCTTGGTGAACATTATTAAAATAATGGTGGCAGATAGTCCAGAAAAGTGGCATGAGAAGTTAGGAGATACTTTGTGGGCTTACAGACCCTCCAAGAAGGCAGGAATTGGAACTACTCCTTATGCCTTAACCTTCAAGCAAGATGATGTACTACCCATGGAGATTAATGTGAGTTATGTTAGGATTCAAAACCAGTTTGGGCAACACAGTGAAGAATACATTCAGGCTATGTGTTAATTAGTTGAAGATCTAGATGTAGCCCGAATTGAAGCTTTAAATAAAATTCTTGAAGGAAGAGAGTTGTTGCTTGAGCATACAACAAAAGTGTAAAGATAAAAGCCTTCAAAGAAAGGGAATTAGTGTGGAAGGCAAGTTTGCCCTTGAGAGCTCAAGTTAGAGGCTTTGGGAAGTGGAGTCCTACTTAGGAAGGCCCCTTCACTATCAATCAGGTACTGGAGAATGGAGGATATTGCTTGGCAGATTTAGAAGGAAACTTGCAAATGACATCCAATCAATGCTAACTTTTTTAAGAAGTGTCACCCAACCATGTGGGATGTTAAGGATTGTTATATTGAAAAAAGTCTAAGCATTGTGGGAGATTTAAAGTCAGCTTATGTATTCGCCATAGTTGAGTTTCAAGGAGGAAATACAAACTAAAGTGAAGTAAGAAGTCATTTTTATTTCATCAAATATTGAAGTTACATAAGGATTATGTTGGAAATGTGCCCTAAAACCAATCATATGATGATACTTTACGGACATTTCACAAGTTAAACTAACGTAGTTTAAATATAAAGGGCAAAGGTTATTGTTTGAGCCGTCTCATATAAATGTTATATGCTTAAACGATAAGTCCAAGGAATATGTGATTGGGAGAATGCAATCTAAAGAAGTTAGATTCATGAGACCATTCTTTCGTAGACACATCCTAAACGTTCCTGATCATAGGATTGCCAATTGGGCATTGACAGTCCGTTAAGATCAGTACGTGCTGTGTCTTCTCTCAGGGAGAGTGACTAGTCTCGAGTCATTGGTGTGTGTGACATCAAGACAAGTACGTAGGTGCTCAATAGAGAATGAGTTCACTGAACACGATCAACGAAGAGTTCTCATATTCATGTCACATGAGAACTCATGGTTGAGATAATGCAAAGTAGTCATTTGACCTGAGGCATCACAGTTGTCTTGTGGTTAAGTTCTTGATCTTTGATTATGTCAAAGTCACCCCATCCGCAGGTGTCCACGACATCGTTGGGGTTAAGCCACTTAGCCATAGAGGCAAGTGAATGCGCAACAAGGGATCTCTAACCTTCAAATCGTTTGAGGGAGAATACTCTATGATATGATTTAGAATCTCTGATCAGAGTATGAATGAGATTTAGGAAGGCGTTCCAAATCACATTCAAGGTAATCATATAAGCACACGAATCACATTGGATAGTAGACATGAATAAACTATCAAACCAAACAATGTGGTCAAGAGTATTGTATTAGAGAAAGACCGTATTGCATTTGTAATCCTAAACTGAATAGGTTATCCACCTCTTCTGATTAGCTTGGGTAACCATGATATGCTGCTAGGTGTCACTCATGGTTTGTGGAAGCTCTAAACGTGTGTAATCACTAAAGGGAGAATTGAAAGTAAGTTTCAATTCACAATCGATGTGAAATGGTTTTAATCGCCCACTGCCTCGCTAAAAGGAACCTAATGGACCGTACACCGTGTAAGGTGAAGATTGAAGAAACAATGGAGATGAGTAAGAATAATTAAATGGTTTAATTATTTATGGCAAGGATTAATTAATATGTTAATTAATCAAACGAATAAAGTTCGTTAAAAGACCATGGGTTAGTTTTGGGCCTCAAAGCCCAATGGGCTTCGAACGTCAAGCCCATTGACTTAAGTTGTATGACAACTTAATTCACAAAGGCCCAAAAGCCCAATAAAACCCTTATGGCCGGCCATGTTAGAGAGAATGGCCTTTTGGTTCTTTAGGTCACTTATTTGAAGTGACTATATAAAGGACTTTATAGCCTAAATTCATTAAGGGTTTCTTTTGGAGAAAATTGGTGAGAACTTGTCTCTCCTTTTCTCTCTAGGAGGCCGACCCCCTTGGAGGGTGCATCTAGCAATCCCACTACTCCAAGGTCACTCATTTTTCTTCTCCAATCTCTCCTTGGTGTGGAGACTTAGAGGTTCTCAATTTTGGGAACTTGGAGAAACCTTTTCATCCATCTAAATCCATAGATTTTAGATGCAAGGAATGAAGGCCCTCTCTTTGGGTGATTAGCCTTTGCTTATGCAAAGAGGAATCTACAAAGGTAAATTTCAACTCACTTTGATTTTGAGTTGAGTCTTGGTTCACCAATCTACTAGGCTTTGAATTTCATGGTTAATGTTTTGTTTTTGAATGCATGCAAGCATGATTCCGCCTTTTAATTGTTAAATGCATGCTATAGATGTTATTCAAATGAACATGTTTTCACAAAATCATCCTTCAAGTGGTATCAGAGCCTAGGTCTAGTAGTTGGTGAATCCTTTTGGGTTTTGTAGTTCATAGTTTGTGATTTAAAAGTTGTAATATGTTACAAGCTTTATTCTTGTTTCTTTGAATGTAAATTTTGTTAGAAAATTTGCCATCTCAAATGTTGTAGATGTAGTTCATATGAGCATGAATATTGGAGCTAAAATTTGGTGCCATGTTTTTGGGAATTTTCGGCCAAATCCAAAGGGTGGATTTTTGGGTTCTTGTTTGACTTGTTAAAAGTGTTTTCAAGTGACTTTTGGAACCCCTATGTACCCTAGTTTGGTTATATGTTATTTCCCTAAAGTTTGAATGGTTTTGGAATGTTTTTGGGTGAAAAATGTTCATGGAAATTTTTTGAGTTTTTCATGAATGTTCTTCATTGTTCTTGACATTTTTGCCAAGAACAAAAAGTTTTGTGTTTTGATTCAAAGTTTTGATTTATTTCATAAAGTTTATGTTTTATGTTTTTCAAATGTTTAAATGTTTTAGATATTTGTTTAAATGGTGTAAGAGATGTAAGAGATATTATGGTGGGTGTGAAAGGATTAATTCCCTTTCACACACACCACTTGCACCACTTGCATGCTTTATGTCTAACTTAGCAATCAACACACACATCACTCATTTCTCCTATCCAAAACCGGCCCTCCCTCAAGTGGGAGTACTTTTAGGGCTTTTATGCAATTACATAAAGTTTTGATACTTTTGTGTATTTGCACTTTGGCCCAAAAGTTTACGTTTTTACGTTTAGGTCCAAAAACGCTAAAGGACAAATTGTTTTGCTCCTTTAATGAAGTTTTTGCATTGTTTAAATTTTGGGTTCTAGTGTAATTACATGAAGTAGTGGACTTTTGTGTTCTTACAAAGTAACCCCAAAAGTTTATGTTTTTGCAATATTGCCCAAAGGTTGTGGTAATTGCATTTTGGCCCAAATTAGGTTGAGAACAAAATTGTTTTGTCTCTTTAAATGAGAATTGGATTTTCATTTCATTTAGCTCCATTTAAATCAATTTTATGGATACAAAAACCAAATGAAAATGTTGCATTCAATTTAATTAGTTAAAGTGTTAATTAATTAAAGGGTGATTATGAACCTAAGCCTAATATAATTGAGCTATGTGAAAGGCCGTTTCAAATTTGTTTAAACCATGGGAATGTGTAGATTAGATTTTGGTTGTAATTTGATTTGATCAAATGTTGTAAAAGGGCATAAGCCCTTCTTTACTTTAAAGTAATTTGTTTTATGCAAATGTTGTAATGAGCATAAGCTCACCTTTGCTTTGAAGTACTTCTTTCTTGCTTTATTTGATATGAATGAAAATGAAGTAGTTGGGTCCAACGCCCCTAAGACAACACGCCTTAATGTGATTAAACGCGTAACTAAAATCAATCACCATCCCTAGACTGAGATTCAACACAAGGCTCGTGTTGAATCTAAACAAAGGTTCATAGTCATCCTAAGGCCCTAAGGCAACTATATAGTCCATCAAATGAATGCAAAGTTTATGTTAGTAGTATCATATACTCTTGCTTTAAAAACATTTTATAAGCATAGTGGGAGTATTATATACAACTAAAAACAATCATATGGACCAATAGTTGTAATAGGACCAAAATTGTTTTAATAGAGATTAAAATGTATGTTTATATGTGATGAGACCTAAAACCCTCAACCAAACCATTATTAAGTTGATAAGCGTGAGAGTGCTTTGAACACTCTTTCGTGGCCTTCCACCATGGTAGGCTCCAATCGTTTATGACTTGTACACCGCCTTCACCCTATCATGGGGGAGTGCAAAGTGCATGCTTATACTCAGGAGGAGTCTATATACATACTTGATGAGGTGAGTGTAGGCAACGAGGATGGCCGACATCGTATCATCGTGAGGCTATTCTTGAACCCCTTCATGAACTAAGCATGGTGGGAATGACTTAACTAAGTGCAATGGAGCCAACATCATATCATTGTGAGGTGACATTCTCTAGAGGCCAAATAAGATGGGTACTTGCATTAGATGCAAATGAGTAAGCGTACTCTCTCATTATTATTAATGCTAGCCAACATCATATCATTGTGAGGTGGGCTTGGTAGTAGTGAGTCTCCCATACCCTACTAAGAGTTTCATCAAAAACTCTCGAATTCCAATGAGGGATATGGAATTTGCCAAAAATAGTGGGTGGTGCTATTTGATTTAAAGACCCGAATCAAATGGCTTAAAATCAATCAATTTATATTCGTTATGTATTTGTTTACCAATATATTTGCAAACGCTATCCAACACTTGACAAATAAAAGCCGAAAGCTTTAGTTTCCGGACTTGGTACTACAAAACCATAGATTGTCTTTAATGGCTTGTAAATGTACCTAAGTAGTCTCATCCTCACAATCTTCCTATTGATAATGTATCATTAGAAGAATATGTTAGAAAAGGTCTATCATAAAGAGGACAACACTTTTAATGTCATAATTCTTCAATTACAAATTGTTGTATGAAGAAATAAGAGTTGCTTTGAACAACCCTTAATCAATACAAACATTAGTGCTTGTTTCTTTGTTACATGAACAAGGAACTTTAGAAGAAAGCACAAAGGCATGGACACTTAATGTGCCATGATTCTTCACTTACAATTTGTTGTATGAAGAAATAAGAGTTGCCTTGTACAACTCTTGAAAGTTTGTAATTATGTTTAGAACATAATGGTTGGTTGACAAAAATAGTCCATTAACATGGACTTATGATGATTTTGAATCATTGAGTGTTGAAGTGATAAACCACTTAACGAGATGGAAACTAGGCAAGGACTTCACCTATGTGTCCCTATCCTAATGGTTCACTAAGTTTATTGTAAACTATGTAGTGAACAATAACCACATACTCTCCAAAATGTTTGATGTGTATAACACAATTGAAATAAGTTCAAGAGAGATAGTGGGAGTTTAGGGACCATGACTATTGTAGTCAAAGGAGAAGTCAAATAAAGAAGATAAAAATAACTCCAAGGGAACAAACTTTCTTTATGAAAGGATGGACATTGGAAGGGGTATTTGCAAGAAATGTCTTGCAAGTGTCAAGAACACACCTTTCGAAGGTGTTGTAAATTGTTCTTGAATAGTTCAAAACAGTTGGTTCTTCTACTTGAATGCTTGATTCCGTATTAGTAACTATGTTTTACAATCGTTGTAAAAGTGTGACTAATAAGAAGTGGAAGATATATGAGAGAAGAAAAGGTGCTTCACATTCGGAACGTGAATAAAATATAGATCTCTGCGAAGGCAAATAGTACTTACTTCCTCATATGAACTACCAAAGAAATTGGAAAAACCAAAGATTGTCTTTACATTCCAATTTTAAGGAATTTAATTCCGTCACTATAGTAGAGATGGATGAATGTTTTGTTTGACAAAACATTGTTCTTTATTAATCAATGATTGGATTATAGTAATCTAATTGATTGTCTCTATAGTAGAGATGATATGGTAGTGTTAACTGTTTAGAATATAACGATGCTTAAAACCCAAAAGGTTGCAAGGTAGTGACTAATCCCAACTAAAGTTATGATACCTCTAAAACATAAATTATGAGTTGGTCAAAGATGGATGCTTTGGATCGTTAGATCCGGATCCAATACCTTCTTGTTAAAATTGTATAAAGGCGAAATGTTCAAATCTTTATTCTTTTGGAAAGAAGAAAGAATCACAAAGTTGTTGAGGTTAATTCACTTAGATGTTAGTGGCACTTCTCCACAGCATAATACTACTCATGTTGGATGACATTCACCGAAGATCACTCTCGGTTGGACTATAGTTTATTTTGAATAAACACAAATCCGAATACTTTGCAAAATGTTTCAAAGAATTCAAGTAATGTAAGTTAATGAGTAAGACGTCTAAAGTATTTACCTCCTTAGATTTGATCCAAGATAAGGTAACACTTCAGAACAGTTTCCTTGAAAGATATCAAGGAAAGAAGCATCATAAGATAATAAATTTCTCCATTAAGGAGAAGAACGAACTCGAATAAGATTTAGTTCGTTAGATGTTATCAATTACCCATATATAGGATATATACTTCTAAAAAACAATATGATTGTCAATTAGAAGATCTTCCAAATTTTTCATGACTCCATAAGATGTAGTTGGAAAGAAAGACAAATCTTAAGCATGTTAAGATTTGGGGTTGTGTGCTAATAAGCAATATTTGTTTGATAACAATCTTATGGGATATCCTTAAATTAACTTTTGGATATCGCTTTTATAGACCAACTAACAAATGTTGTTTTGTTGGATAGTTCATTGTAATTCTACAATATGATTTACCTAAACGCAAATGGACGAAAGATAGAACTCAAAGAATGGGTTCTTTGAGAGACAAGAAAGTAATCAACAAATATAAACAACCTAGTTCCTATACCACAAGCTCCAAGGTAGTCGAGAAGGATTTATAAACCGTCTCAGTTGAATGGTTTGAACCTTATGACTATGTCATAGAGTTACACCTCTTAATTTGAAAGAAATAAGAATGAAAATCCTTATGACTACATTGAGTGTATATATATGATATATACTCAAGGAAATGGTAAAGTACCATTTGACCCGAAATAATGAAAACCCCATAGCTAATTGGTAGCTTAAGGTGACTGCAATCAAAAAGGATGGTTGACTTTGAAGAAACCATTTTTGACGTAGTCTTGGTTTCAATTAATTCGAAGAGGTTTCTTCAAAGTCAACCAAACACATTGGATAGTAGACATGAATAAACTATCAAACCAAACCATTTGACCCGAAATTAACCATTTTTTACTGCAATCAAAGAGGCCGGCCCCCTTGGAGGGTGCATCTAGCAATCCCACTACTCCAAGGTCACTCATTTTTCTTCTCCAATCTCTCCTTGGTGTGGAGACTTAGAGGTTCTCAATTTTGGGAACTTGGAGAAACCTTTTCATCCATCCAAATCCATAGATTTTAGATGCAAGGAATGAAGACCCTCTCTTTGGGTGATTAGCCTTTGCTTATGCAAAGAGGAATCTACAAAGGTAAATTTCAACTCACTTTGATTTTGAATTGAGTCTTGGTTCACCAATTTACTAGGCTTTGAATTTCATGGTTAATGTTTTGTTTTTGAATGCATGCAAGCATGATTCCGCCTTTTAATTGTTAAATGCATGCTATAGATGTTATTCAAATGAACATGTTTTCACAAAATCATCCTTCAACACCATGTAAGGTGGAGATTGAAGAAACAATGGAGATGAGTAAGAATAATTAAATGGTTTAATTATTTAATAATTTATGGCAAGGATTAATTAATATGTTAATTAATCAAACGAATAAAGTTCGTTAAAAGACGACGGGTTAGTTTTGGGCCTCAAGGCCCAATGGACTTCGAACGTCAAGCACATTGACTTAAGTTGTATGACAACTTAATTCACAAAGGCCCAAAAGCCCAATAAAACCCTTATGGCCGGCCATGTTAGAGAGAATGGCTTTTTGGTTCTTTAGGTCACTTATTTGAAGGGACTATATAAAGGACTTTATAGCCTAAATTCAAAAAGGGTTTCTTTTGGAGAAAATTGGAGAGAACATGTCTCTCCCTATCTCTCTAAAGAGGCCGGCCCCCTTGGAGGGATTAGCTAGCAATACAACTCCTCCAAGGTCACTCATTTCTTATCCAATCTAACCTTGGTGAAGATACTTAGAGGTTCTCTATTTTGGGAACTTGGAGAAACCTATTCTTCCATCCAAATCCATAGATTTAAGAAGGAAGGAATGAAGGCCCTCTCTTTGGGTGATTAGCCTTTGCTTATGCAAAGAGGAATCTACAAAGGTATAAATTTCAACTCATTTTGTTTTGAGTTGAGTATTGGTTCACCAATCTACTAGGCTTTGAATTTCATGGGTAATGTTTTGTTTTTTAGTGCATGCAAGCATGATTCCGCCTTTAATTGTTAATTGCATGCTAATAGATGTTGCTCTAATGAACATGTTTTAACAAATTTTTCCTTCAGATTAGCTCAACAGTTTTACATCCTTAGCTAGGGCAGCTATCCTAGAATGGTATGTTTGCATGATAGTAAAGATTCTGCCAGGCTTTGCCAAAGCAACATTACTGTTAGCTAATTGTGTTTCAACGTCCTCAACTTCAACATTTACTTTCTTAACTTCTTCAATCTTCTAGTAAAGTTGGTTGGATAAAGTCATGTGTTCAGCTTTGAGTGCAGATAGTTGCTCCTCCAATCTTTCAATTTCAAAAGTCACCTCTATAATCCTTACCTCTATGGCAGAGCCTTCTTCCATAAGCTTCTCCAAAGAATATGAGGTTCTTGAGTGCTTCTCCTTGTAGCATCTTACTTTATTGGCTTGCCTCTTTGCCCTCATATGCTAGTCTCTTAGTGTCTTCAAGTTCTCAAAGAAGTTAAGGAAGGACTAAAAATGAACCTTTGTCATATGTTGGGCTTTATAGAGTTCAGTCAGAGCCTTCTCAGCCTCTTGAAGACTCTTGAGGCTAAAAGAAGCATCGAAGTCCCTCTGCATCCATTCTTGGAAAATCCTGCGTTGATCTTAAAGTTGTTGAGGCTCAGAAGGGCACCTGGGAGACCTCAACTTTGTTCTGATTTGCTCGAACTCTTTAACAAGCTCAGGCAACAAAGTTGTAGCTGGAATAGGTGAAAGAGGTGGAGGCAGGACTTCACTACTCCCAGAAGCAATAGCAACAGTAGGAGCAACCTCAGTTGAAGGAGAAGGAGGACTAGAGGTTGAAAAAGTAGCAGCAACCCTTATTTTCTTCGGTTTGGGGATAGGAATTCCCATAACCCCAAAAGCCAAGAAAAGCCTTGGGAGAGCTGCTTTTTGTACCAATGGTGGAGGAGATTGATCCAAACCCTCTCCAAGACCCTATTGCAAACTAAGAAAAACAAGTTAAGAAGAAAGACTATAATTCAGATCAACTAAGTGTTGAATAAGGGAAGTAAATATACTTGAGTTGAGCCTGGAGCCTTGGAATGAGGGGGAAAATGAGTTGTTTCCCTTGATAACTGAGGAGGATCATTCTCACTTACTTAAGAAGGAATGATACTTGAACCCTTACCAAAGGCTTATAAACATCAAGAAAATGAAAGTGTATGTAGACCAACTTATGAAGAAAAAAGAAATAGAAATGTAAAAGCTCTCATACCTTAGCAGGACCCTGAGTAGGAAGAGAAGGCACCTCTGTAGTCACTATTGCCTGAGAAGAAATGGATAGATTGACCTGAGCAGCAACCTGAGAAACCTTCGGGTTAGTCACCTATGAAACCATAGGGATCTCAGGGACTATAGGCTTCCCAAATGCAGTTGCTGCTGGTAGATGCGACTCTTGTACTGGGAAGGACTGGGAAGAGTAAAAAGAAGATAAGTATAAAAGAAGGAGATGACTTTAAGCATAAAATGTCAAGACAAAATGCTCACCGAGTTGCTGTTGTCATCTACAAAGTGCAGTATCTCCCCAATACTTGGTTTAAATTGATAAGTTGGAGTCACCACCAATGCAGGAAGAGAGGCAGAAACAATAAAGGTTGAGCCTTGCCCGACTAAAGACACAGCTTCTCCAACCTTGGCCTACAAAAGAATAGAAGTCAATCATTAAATCCAAAAAGTGGTGAGGATATAAACTGGAAGCGAAAAGAAAAAAAAAAGTAAACATTTGAAGGCCTAACTCGAGAGGGGGAAGCATGAACTGATCGGGCAAAAGAAGAAGTAGGCTCGGGCTGAATAGACCCTTCACCTCTAATGTCCTATTTAAAAGTAAAAAATAAAATAAAATAAAAACAAAAGTGAACAATTAATACAAGTACTGGGAGAGATAATGATGAAAAAGTGAAAGAATTGAACTTTTGCCTCCAATTCCTTGATGGTAGCGTCAAGAAGGGGACTGTCTTTTTTATACATCTTTACCCCCAGCGACTCTTCCCTTAAAGAAAAAGTGGGCCTCTTGGTTGCTTAAGGCCCTGATTTCAAAGAAGATGGAGTTATTGGCGCTTAAAATGAAAAGGCAGGTAAGGAAAGAAGGTTAAAACAAGATTCACTTACTGGAAGATTTATGTTTCTTTCTGCTGGCTTAACTGGAGAGGCAATAGAGGTAGAGGGAACTTTAAAAGCTTTGGAGGTATGAGCCCTTGTTCTTTTCTTGGTTAGAGTTACTTAAGGTGCATCTTGTTCTTCAGCTCGGACTCTGAAGTTTCCACCATGGTTGTTTTTACCTGACGAATAGCCCGAACCTCAACCTCAAGCTCGGCCTCAACCTCTAAATCTTCAAAAAGTTCAGAGACATTTCCACCTTCCCCAGTTTTTTGTCTTTCAGCCTCAACTACAGTTTCTTGGAGGACAAAGGCGTCCACAGCCTTTTCATCTTGCCCGACATCCACTTCTTCAGTGTTGCCTTAGGCTGCAAAGTTCAAAAGAAGTAAGAGAAAGGTTAATAGAAAGTAGATTATAAAAGAAGTATACAAAACAAATGACAAATGACAAATGATACCTATTAGAAGAAGTTGGTTTTTCTGGTGGATCATTTACTTCTAGTTTTCAAGCTCACTTGAGCTAGGATAAGACTTGATTGAGAGTTGCTTGAAGAGGTGGTCATGAGCTTCTCGCAAATCTCCTCTGTACTTCTTGGTCCATTTAGCTTCCCACCAAGTAGAGAAGGTCAGAATACATTCGAAGTTTAGCACCACAGACTTATAAGCAATCTTACTCATCACATCCAAGTTATGTCGAGCTACCCGAAATGTGATTACAGATGGAGAGTGAAGACGGTAAGAAGTTCCACAGTGCATAGAGTCAAAGAAGGGCATTGGAACAGTTTGTCTAAATCCCAAATGCCTAGCATAGAAGTTGGGATAGTAAACCTCCAGCCCGCGATCGTAATGATCACTGTGCACCCGCCAAGCTAAGTCTCTTTGCTAGATGCAGCTGATAAACTTATCCTTGCATAGTTGACTAGCATCGTCCCCTACGGCGTCTTGAAAAAGCTGATCCGAGAACCACGGATATCTCCTAAGCACAAAGGCCCCTCATTCCAAATCTGCCCGAGTCCGGCATACTCTAAAGAAATACAGGCAGCAGAAGGTAGAATGATTGGTAGGAGAAGCCTCGGCCAAAATTCGAGCAGGAGCAACACCTTCAAGGAATTCCAGGTTGGGTGCCCGAAGCTCAGAGAAGTACCATTACAGCCATAACTAGATCATCCGGGTTGGCCTATTGAGATTGGTCTCGAAGGGCTCGCCTTTAGTCATCTCGTACAGAAGATGATAAAGATGGGCGAGAAGAAAAGGCCTTGTGGCCATGTCATCAAAGTGATGGAGAGCTTCCACCAAGGGGATCCACTCGACTTTTACTCTTTTGGATTTATTGGGGAAGACATACTTGTTGAGCTAGTATAGGAGGAAATACATGTGCTCCTTATCTCTATTGTCATTGGAGGAAGTCGAGCCAAAGTTTTTCTTGACAAAAGGAATGAAACCCGTGAAGGAAGTCCCGTAACTCTTGAAAGTTGAAGGGTTATACTCCAACCGAGTGATAGAAGCATCTAAGCCTTCGACGAGATGGGGAAGACCAATCATGGGTGACATCCACGATTCTGCCTGAGGGCCTTAGCCCGAAGACTTGGGCCATATCAAGAATAGTTGAGGACATATGACCCATCCTATAATTAAATGTGTTTGTCCCCGAATTCCAGAAAATGATGGCCGTGGTTAGTAGCTCAGGCTTGACAATCACAGTGGTCTTGGAGAGCATTATTAGCTCCTATATGCTATTGTTCATCCATTTCTTCTTGAAAACGGGTTCAAAATTTACCCAATGCTTCCAAGCTTCATCATTCATCAAAGGAAATCCTCTCTGATGGGTAGACCATTTAGAAAACGAAATGCCAGCTTTGGCCAGAAAAAGGTTGAGGGTAAACCAATTTGACTTGGGCATATTATTCTCTATGGCAACAGGGACCTTGGAATTCCAGGCAGGTCCCAAAGAATGTATGCCCCCTGCCTCGAAAAAAAAGAGAGGTATTTAGGCTTGCCTGAGGGCGATGAAGGTCGTCGAGCAAACGACGCACGGTGACAATGCCATTACCAAATTCATAAGAAGATTGAGTTTGAGGAGTTTTGGGTGCCATTGGATGGGATTTAAGAGAAAATTAGGAGAAAATTAGGCATAAGGAGTATGAACTGAGAGAACAAGAGAGTTCTGGAAAGTTAGATAATCTGAGGATTTTGGAATTTCGAAGGTTTGAGATTCTTAAGGTTACCTGAAGGGTTTAACTAGAGGTTATATAGTAAGCAATTAATTAATGTTGGAAAATCGTGGGTTAGTGCAAAGGTTTAGTTAACCAACAGATGTTTTAAGTGGAGCAAGTCCCGAGTAAAGATATGTAATGGTTGTTTAATCATCATTAGCATCTCAATTTGCAGACTAAACAATGATTAAAGGGGGCACTGTTTGGGTTAAAATTTGAATATTGGGCTTGAATGAAGGAGAGCCCAAAGATACCAAATTAGAGGAAGACTTGCCCAAAGCCCAGCATCGAGCCCATAAGCAAACTGAGGCCTTCTCAGCCAAGAAACAAGCCACGTGTCTATGAACAAATTGACAAGTGATGGGAACTAACCTACTATCATCTATAAAAGGAGAAGCAAGCATTAGAGACAAGGACACTCAACCAATCAAATAAACAAACATACAAATTCTGCTATCAACCCAGATTCGCATTTAAAAGCTAAAATCAACCCAGATTCAGTCTTTTTTAGCGATAGTTCTCTGAAAAAGCTATCTCTTGTCTAGTATAAAGGCTCTGCTACCTCCCTTAATGTTGTAGTATCGATTCCTTCATGTAAACTTGTTTATCATCCATCCATTTTTAGCATATAAACCCTGTAAATTCAAAGAGAAGTGATTGCAAGAGGTTCAATCTTGCCAAACAAAGTGAAATCTTGCCCGAAACTCTCTGTTTGCTTTCTAAATTAGTAGATCTATTGCTTAATGCATTATCCAACATGTATTCAAGTTTTTTTTACCTATTTTTCTATTTTGAGTCTCATTTGCATCTGGATCTGGTTAGCTTGATGGATATGTTTTCATTAAAAGTAATTTGGGACCAAACAAATGACTTAAGGAGCTTTGGACTCTCTTCATTCGAACATACAAGATCATGAACTAAAAGTCATTGTTTACAAGGCAAGAAAAAGAACTTAATACAGACTTAGCCCATCTGTGACAATCCCTTGATAACAAGAAGTTGAAGTAACTTGGGGCGCAAGTAATCAACTTAAAACACCCTTGTTCTACATTTGCTATACTGAGATAGCAGTGGCATGCCTAGCACTTAGTTAGTTTTGATTGCGAGCCTCAAGGCCTACACCTAAGGCCCTGCAAGGGCACCTTTTAGAACTAACTTTATTCTCTTCTTGTAGCACATCAACAAGCAAGAGCCCGACTATGCATTCAAAGTGTCAATCCCTTGGGGAGCTATGCTGAGGTCCAAGGAGCCTTCTCCAGAGAAATCTTTGCCCGAACATTTCCGCTTGTCAAATTCCTCTTCAATTATGTTGTACATCATTTATGTTGTATATAGTGTTGTAATACCATATATTTTCTCAATAACAATTGCCTTTTGTTCCCTAATCTGTATGGCATGTTAGTGTCACAACAGTGTAAGAGTGAACATAATCTGGTTATGAGGTACTATGTGAAGATATATAGATCGTCCACTAGTATAATATGCAATTAGATGTATCAATATTTCTATGCCCTTTACGTGGGGGGCCTTGAATTTGTTGTTGGTAAGATGCAGAAGTCATGTCATTTTTTTGTTTAGATATCATGTCACATTATTCATGGAGATCAATATATTTTGGAGAAAATCTTCTGTGCCAATAGAGATATACTATTTTTTGGGTCCATAACACGCATAAATCACCTAATGAGTATTATAGATAAAAATGATTATATCTTTGTTTGTAGAGAAGTTCTTCAATATTAACACATAAATTACCTGATGAGTGTTATAGATAAAAATAATTATATCTCCACTTGTAGAGAAATTATTCAATATTTAGAGTTGTGTTTTGATCGCGTTTTAAACCAAATTTTGTAAACTAAATGATGTGATTGTTGATAGATTATTGATTAATGTGCTTATTTTTTATTAGTGACGCATCATTTAGTTTAAAATTTTGATCTCCCTAACATTATCATTCTTATTTGGTTGTTTTTAGGGAGTTTTAATGAAATACTACCAGTATTGTTCACTTTTAACGAACATGACATTTTTACTCTAAAAAATCACTCCTGGTACTATTCACTTACAATACATTTTTGTCATTTTGATTAAAACTCAAAGTTTTCAAATCTTTTTCATTAGTCTTCCTTTGTTTTTTTATTATCCATAATGATCACATATTTTAGTTTATTACTCCATAAAATATCTCGTCTCTGGCACACATCTAGTGCAAGACAATTCCACATGTTTTGGTGGTGGTGGTAAGGGGATGAATATACAGCCCCTCTGAAAATATCATAGCAGACAGTGGACTGCTCTTTCAGCTTTTCACATATCACTGTGACTCCCATGTTTTTAGTTTCCAATCTCTTCTCTCTGGCATTCCATAAAGTGGCCTTCAAATGAGTTCATTTTACTTGATCTACACAGTTAAAATTTTGTTTTGCCAATTGTTTTTCACACTGAATATACTTGTTTCACTTTCTTTTTATATTACAGGAGTTGCATGTGACGAATTAACAGTTGTACGTTTTAGCCTAATAATACATTACTATGTATAAATTTTTATTAATGCAATAATGTGATATTAGACCGAAATCACACTATGCCGCCTTCCATATAAATTGCTCTACTGTTTATGTGATATAATTCACTCACTGGCTCGAAGCAGAGAACATGACCAATCATAAAAATGCCCCAATTTCTGTGGCAGTCATCCGGACACAGAAAATACGTACAAACAACAAGAAAATCTTCTCTCCCTTGCATTATTAAAGAAATGACAAGTGCTTCAGAGCAATGGGATTTTAATAAAATAAAAAGAAAGTACACTGTTTACCCACAGTTTTGTCCTCCATTTTTTTAGTTAATTTTATTTTTTGTAATTGCCACCAGTAGAAAAAATAAATAAAAAAAATGGAAAGCATGCATATAATGTACACCAAATGTTTCATGACAAAAATGGAGCACACAAACTTTCTTTTCTTCTTTTCGAGCCTTGGATGATTAGATTTCATTGCAACATGTCTTTGGTAAGTAAATGAGCCGTCTCAAGGCAATCTCACACACAATTTTCCTGCTTTTTAAATTTAAAAAAAAAAACCATAAATTAAAAAAAAAAAAAAAGGATGCACTTAAGTGAAGTGAAAAATGAGGGAACTTTCAATCTGTGAAGCTTGACGATTATCAGTATTAGCCCCAACACTCGGGTGTTTTGGAATGGTCCCTCTTGGGGTCCCTGCAATAGTCATATACCAAATGGTTGCGTTGAACCCATCTCATGGTCCTGTACTGCTGTCGCGTTAGCCCGCCGGACCGGAAGGGAGAGGCAGACACCGGGCGGCACCAAGCGGGGGAATAGGCAGAGCAACCACCGGCTTTGAAATTGGTATACTTTGCAACAAATGGTTGATATCTGTAATCAGCTTTGTATTTTCCATCTTCAGTTGCCCAAGATGAAGCATCCCAAATTGAACCATAAAGCCACATTGGCCTTAAGGGAAACGTTGCAACACTTTTCCTAGCATACCTCCTTATGGGCACATCATCCACCAAAAAGCTGTAACAATGATTAATCTGATATTAATTTAAACATAAGATAATTAAACCTACCTCAAAGCCGAATTTGAACCATATTATTGATTGCTCATTGTGAGACT
This sequence comes from Malus sylvestris, assembly GCF_916048215.2. Taxonomy (NCBI): domain Eukaryota; kingdom Viridiplantae; phylum Streptophyta; class Magnoliopsida; order Rosales; family Rosaceae; genus Malus; species Malus sylvestris. Next base: position 15,337,716 of record NC_062263.1, read on the forward strand.
TAGCCAATACCTCCACCTTTTAATATAAATAATATCGTTTGTTCAAAAAATAAAAAAATAAAAAGCTACCAAGGTAACATCACAATGCTTTGTTTGGAATAATATGGTTGTAAGTTACTATTCCAAAACGTATTTTATGATTAGCTTAGAGGCCAGCAAGAGGAAGCGTTTTTATTTTTTATTTTTTATTTTTTTTATTTTTTTTGAAAAGTGGGATCCAAAATGATCACCAATGAAGGGCTTTTATTAAAACAAACACATTTTGTTATTTGATTTAGTCTATTTTTTTCTTCAATTCTTTTGTCAATTTTATTGATAGCGATTATTATATAATGGAGGAAACTTTTTCTTTCGATACTGACATCCCCATACACTGTACTTGTCATATTTGAATACGGGGCCCTCAAACTTAAATTGAGAATCAAGAATAACTTATCTATAAATTACACATAAAAATGATATATAACAATTTTATATACGTTTTATCCTTAAGAGTAAATAAATGTCATAATACAGTGTTAAAAATTTGAGTTTGAGCACAAAAGAACGATAACACTGATCTAATCAACTAATTTTACTGACCTAACTAACTAAATCAACTGATGTCTTATTTCTGTATGTTGCTTACAAGTTTGTACATGAATATTGACCTTTCTTAATAATTTATGATTTCTCCTGTCAAATCAATTGGGCTTTCCTTAATTTTTGAGATAAAAGTAAAATGATTTCTCATTGTCATATTATCAATTTAACTTTAACAATATTAATCATAAGCTTTTCTTACAGAAGGTTTCTTTCCAGAATTTTTTTTTTTTTCTAGTAAAACTTTATTCAGATTAACACTTCCAAGTTACTCTTTGATTTCAAGTTTGAAAACTTACATGATCTCCTTGGGACTCCATAATATAGCATAGTGATGGAAATTTTTACTGGGATCAAACCACAAGTGAAACTTCATCTCTCTGCCAATAATTCTTCCATCCCCACTTCCTCTGATGTAAACATTGGTCTGCAAAGTATACGGCTTCCCAAATGTAGTCCCAAGAAACTCAATGTCCACTTCATCATGGTACCCAGGATGAGCTTCACTGTTTGAAAGCTGCAATAATAATATATTTGATCAGTTCACCAAGCATTTACTTAGTTTAGCACACCCAATTTTGCTTGGAACAAAACAATATTCTAAACTACAGTAATATACAGAGGAGGATTTGGAATTGGTGCAATTGCTTTTTTTTTTTTTTTTTTCTTTTACAAAACGATATTTCAAACTACTCTCATATACAGAAGGCAGGGGGTGTTCAAACTAGGTGCGAAGTGTCGGACACATAGTCTTTGCCAACTGACATAACCCAGCTTCAATTGTTTAAACTAAAAGTGGCATGAAATATGTTCATATAAATTCATTTATAGTTCTTTAATTATTCTCACATAGAAAGCTGTTATGACTCCTGCTGTGTAACCAGTTTGAAGCTTAATGGAGGCACCGAAGTAACCGGATCTAAATGGACGAACTGATTTGAACCCACTTCCTGTTGCAGTAAAATGGACCAGAATTCAGAAAACTATATGAACGAAATGAATAAGTACACTACTAACTAAGGAAGCATTAAAAATACGAAGTGAAAAGTGGGTGTAAGACCTGTGGTTCTGTCAAGCCAGATTGTTAATGCATTTTGGTATAAGCTTTGATGCTGAGCACCCCAGAGAGGTTTGAATCCTTTATTAAAGCTCATAGACCTGAACTTAGAGCTTGGCCAGTAGCCAGGCGATGGTGGCCAATCAGCATTGGTTGCAGGGACTAAAAGAATTAGGAGGTAGATGAAGATAGCCATGAATGGGGGAGAGGTAGGAGAACTGTATACAGAAAATAGAATAATTGGCCTCTGTATAAATGAGAGAGAGAGAGAGGGGGAGGGACGGAGGGAGAGTGAAGAAGACCAGGTGTATATAGATGAAGAGAGAGTATGGACACTAAATGACACAAACCAAAATTATTGGGAAATTGAATAACATGATTATTTAGAAATTTCAATTACTTAACTGATCAAAATTATATTCTCACGACATATATTTGTAACTTGGTCACGTTAGCAAATTAACTAAAATTATTTAGACATCTTAAATTTCTAAGAAAGCTAATCGAACAATCTATATTTTTAATTAACACATTGCCTATTTGATTATTTCTATTGAGAGTGTATTATTAGTCCAACAATCTCTTGTATTACTAGGGTTAATTATTTCTCATGGCTAGTAATTATTCACAAAACTAAATTAGACTCGTGAAATAACTGGTCAGAAGTAATTTGAGAATCAAGACGAAAACTGATATAAATCTCAATTTAAATAATAGTGTGATGGAGAAAATATTTAATTACCTAAAAAGGTAACGAGAAGAGAGAAATAGTAGAAAGTACTAATTGGTGTATAATTTTCATCTCCCACTCATCACAACTACTCCCTTTCACACCCTTAATGAGGAAACATGTTTGCTTTGGGTTGCATGGTTGGAAAGCTGGGAAAAGAGGATGTGATGCAGAATGGGTAGATGGTTGTCTCTTAAATGTGACCTCCCCTCCACCCCCCCTCCTCCGTGTTTTGCACCTGTTGTGAACTTGGGGCTTGTAAAAGTCTTTTATCCTCACTCAAGATCTGAAAGCCACATCCAATTTCTGCCTTTACCTTTAAAGCAAACCTTGTTGGATTACCCCTTATTGTGTGTTTTTTTTACCTTCTCTTTTGCTTCTCTTGCCAGTGTGTCAGCTCCAGATGCACTGGAAGATGAAGTGTCAAACGCTTGCTAGTTCAGCAGTAAATCTTACACAAAATCTTTCGTATAAGCCGAATGTGCCCCTTTATTTTAGAGGCTGTCCGATTATCATTTCATTGTCACTTTTTAGTTTTAGTTTTTATTTATTTTGAAAACTCGTTTAGTAATTTCTTTTATCAGTTTTAATATTTCAAAAAAATTGAAAATTAAAATCAAAAAGTGAAAACACTCTCTTGAGTATTTTAAATTTAACTTTGATTTTTCATTTTTCACTTACTAGTTTTCACTTTTCTTTTTCAAATTGAAAACTGAGGTAGTTAAGATTTACCAACAAGTTTTCAGTTTTCCAAAAAAAAATTTAAAAAAAAATGATGGTTATCAAACGACTTCTTAATTAACTATGTTTTAGAAACTACACTAAATTTCATGTTGGCCGACTTTGAATTCATAATGTAAACAAAATGATAGGAATTAATTGTTCCGCTTTGTGTCCTCATTGAAGGATTATTCGCCTAAATTCACCCTTCTTGAAAAAATTTACCAGTTTATTGTTATTATGTACATTTGTTGATGCACAAAACCGGGTCGGTCTTGGTACAACGTAAATCCAACCGTGAATCTGCAGGTAATGTAAATAACATAAGATGTATCGCGATTCACCCCAAGGTTTGGGCTACGTCCACACTGATTGTATTGTATTTCTCTGTTGAAGAGGGAGAGAGAGAGCTTAGAGTTTAGGGGGTGTGAGGAAGCTTAGGGTTTGTGAGGGTGAGGAGGCCCTTTTATAGAATAAGGGCTCCTCCCCTAATTACATATTTGCCCCTTCCTTTATTACATAATTACATTTAAGTCCCTCAAGTATTTATACGAGGTCTAAATATGAGGCCCTAAATATGGTATAAACAGTAGTCCCCCAAGTCTTCAGTCAAGAGAGTCTTTTGGCTGGAGACTTGAAATTCAGTCCATGTGTGGGCCGAAGTAACTAGAAGTTGTCTTGAACTGATGTTCGATGTAAGGCGGTGCTCAATCTAAAATGATGCTCAACCAGAAGTAGCACATGATGCGAGACTGCTCGGCTTGTGGCTTATGTTGCCTTGGTTGGCTCGGCTTGTGGCGTTTGAAGGTGAAGGAGTCCCTTTTATAGAATAAGGGCTCACTCCTCAATACATAGATGATGGGCTAGAGTTGATGCTCTCTAATGATGGTGAGGGAGTCCCTTTTATAAAATAAGGGATCGCTCCTCAGTACATGAATAATGGGTTATGAGTGATGCTCGTGGCGAGGCGGTTGCTCAGCTGACGGCGATGCTCTCTAACGAAGGTGAGAGAGTCATTTTTATAGAATAAGGGCTCGCTCCTCAATACATGAATAATGTGCTAGAGTTGATGCTCGCGGCGAGGCGGTTGCTCAGTTGGCGGCAATACTCTCTAATGATGGTGAGGGAGTCCCTTTTATAAAATACGGGCTCGCTCCTCAATACATGGATAATATGCTAGAGTTGATGCTCGCAGCAAGACGGTTACTCAGCTGGCGGCGATGCTCTCTAATGATGGTGAGGGAGTCCCTTTTATAGAATAAGGGCTCGCCCCTTCATACATAAGTAATGGGCTAAGTCCCCCGAGTATTTTTCATGAGGCCCAGTTGAGGCCCAATATATGGTGTATAGTGTAGTCCCCCAAGTCTTCGGTCAATAGAGTCTGTTGGCTGGAGACTTCAAATTGAATCCATGTATGGGCCGAAGTGGCAGTTGTTCGGAGACGGTATTTGTATACCCTGCACTAAAGCTTTGTAGGTGAAGCTTTGCAAGTGAAGCTTTGAAGCTAGAGTTCTGTAAATGAAGCTTTCGAAGTTGGAGCTTTTGTAAATGAAGCTTTGGAAGTTGATTGACATAAGTGATGCTCATAAATATTTATGTTGATTGACATGAATGATACTCATGAATGTTTATGTATGATTGTCATGAGTGATGCTCATGAATGTTTATGTATGAATGACATGAGTAATGCTTATGTATAATTTGAAGTACTAGGCGTACTTTTGATCACCTGGTTGGTGGCATGAAGGAGAGTACGGGTTGTACATTTCATCACCTGGTTGGTGGCATGAATGGCTAGTTGCCAAATGAGAGTACGGGTTGTATATCTCATCACCTGGTTGGTGGCATGAATGGCTAGTTGCCAAAATTAGAGTACATGTTGTACATCTCATCACCTGGTTGGTGGCATGAATGGCTAGTTGCCAAAATTAGAGTACGGGTTGTACATTTCATCACCTGGTTGGTGGCATGAATGGCTAGTTGCCAAATGAGATTAGAGTACGGGTTGTACATTTCATCACTTGGTTGGTGGTAATAGCGGCGGGTTGCCGAATAATTGTGGAGTACTGGGCGTACTTTTGATGGCCTGGTTGGTGTTATTTTGGGCTTATGGGTCTTCGCCCTCCACAACATTCCAGACCATTTATTTTGGGCTTTGCCGTTTTTTTTTTTTTTTTTTTTTTAACTGGGTATGATACCAGAGATACAGATGGTGATAACAGTACATATACCAGCAAAAAATAAAAATAATGTTTGCGGTGCCCGCGTATGCATGCATATCCTTGCTTTCTCCACTTTCTCTTCTTTCATGTTGTCCACTCTCTTTGTGCTTTTAAAGATACATCACAGATGACCCATCATCACACCCCCAAAACTGATACGAATGATTGCCCATCTCAAATGATTGTCCCATCTAGTACATCCATTATCATGGGTATGGGAAAGGCAGGCTGAAAACCTGGCTTCTTCAGGTTTCACCATTGGTTTCCACGAGAGGCCCACTTCCACACTAATATTTGAAGAATAAGTATAATAATAAAAATTATTAAAACTATCTTGCTTTAAGAAAATGTGGCCAGCATCTTGTAATAAAAGAAGACTTATCTTCTGTGGTTTGGAGAGTGGGATTATGGGCTGGCAGATAGTGGGATAGTGTCTAACAAGCAGATAGTGGGATAGTGTCTAACAAGCAAAGTTGATGCCGTTGATGCTTTGTCGATGTTACAAAGTTGATGCTTTGTCGGTGCTGCAAAGTTGATGCTCTGTCGGTATTTCATGAGCCCAGCATTGCAAGAAAACTCTTCTTTCAGTTCGTAGGAAAACCGATACCGCTTCGCTGCCTTCTCCATATAATATCCCGACATGTTTCTTATTGCCAATTAGTGGTCATCAGATCCATATATCTTGAACAATACGCACGGATGATTGGATCTTTTGCGCTAGAAGAAGGGTTTGAAGGTTTGGAGTTTTTTTCCTCCAGAAGATTAGGCTGAGCGAGGAAGATTTGGTGGGAGAAGACAGTTTCGAGGTTTTCAGCTTCTAGAACGCCGACAAGGAGCTGGAGAGCCATTTGCAGTGTGTGATTGGAAGAGGTTGAGAGAGAGCTATCATCGCTGTCAGCGCGACCAAGCTCCCAGCTCGGGGTTTAATGCGCAAGCGATGGGTTGTGGTAGTCATTGGCTGAGAAATAGGCCATCTTGCCATCGGAGAGGAACTTGAGCTTTACCGCTTCCTCATCCTTTGTTTCTGGTTCAACAACTACAGATCCCGCTCTTACTGCAACTATCAAAGCTGGGTTATCTTCAACCCTCATATTAGATCTCTCTTGAACCAAACCACCCTGCAACCACCACCATATAGACAGATCATCATTTTCTTCTATCTCTCTCTCTCTATCCATGGAAAGAGAGGCAGATCGTAATGAGATACCGAGAGCACCAAGTCAGTGGCTTCCATCTGATCTCAACGCTCGAGTTCTTCATCATCTTCCCGATCCAGGCCGTCGCAGCTATCATGCGGCTGAAGGTTGGTTAGAATCTTGAGCTCGGTGGATATCTGAAACGAGAAGAAGGCGGAGCCGAAGATGCAGGTGAGGGAGATTTTCGGTGATTTGGACGAACCAGAAATGGTGGAATCGGGACGAGATGGGACTTTATAGAGAAGTTTTTTGGGGGCAAAATCGAGAGCCTGAAGAAAATGAAGTGCCAGCATGCGGTGTGTTTGGTTAAGCACAGTTGTTGGGGAGATTGATCTTCAAAATGTCCGCCTCTCTCCTCAATTTCTCCGTTTAAGTTTTCATTGGTTGTCGTTAACTTGCACCATTTTGGGAATCATTGCAAACCTAGCGCGCAACACGCAGCTGCACGACTTGCAGTACCTTCCCATGCACTCGATCTGGTCCCCCGCACTGTCGTCAACGGCGTATCCGTACTGGCTTTCCCGCGCTGGTGTCGTGGTGGATCCCGTGGATGACGTGTGACATTCTCTGCGATGGTCGAACGACCAGGACGTTGGTGACGACGAACTCCAGTGGTGGTTACTTGACGGTGACGGAGGCGTTGGAATTTGCTTTTGAAGACAAAGACCCGAGCTTTTCGAAAGCTCTCTGCAGTCGAACCTTCTGGGTTTGGTTCAGCAAAAGCTGTAAATCTTTCATCTTTCTCACTGTGGAAGAGAGAGAGAGAAGCTGAGAATCCTAGTCTTATTTTGTATATCCAGAAGGAAGGAGGTAAGGGAAAGGAAAGTTAATTGCTCAGCTGATAGCATAGACCACTGATGCTTTTGGGTTGGTTCCCTTTTACTTTTTTTTTGGGTTTTGATGCTGTTGCCTTTTCTTTTTGGCGTGCTTTTGCTTTTAACTTTTGGTGTGGTGGTTTTCTGGAAAAGCCTAAGGAGTTTCTGGGTTTCTGGGTTTATGTAGATTTTGCAGTGTTGATTTTGCAGATTTTGCAGATTCACGATGGAGGTGAAAAAAATGAAAGAGAACCGACACAACTTTTCGTATCGATTCCCACAGACGGCGCCAAATGTTGATGCACAAAACCGGGGCGGTCTTGGTACAACGTAAATCCAACCGTGAATCTGCAGGTAATGTAAATAACACAAGATGTATCATGGTTCACCCCAAGGTTTAGGCTACGTCCACACTAATTGTATTGTATTTCTCTGTTGAAGAGGGAGAGAGAGAGCTTAGAGCTTAGGGGGTGTGAGGAAGCTTAGGGTTTGTGAGGGTGAGGAGGCCCTTTTATAGAATAAGGGCTCCTCCCCTAATTACATATTTGCCCCTTCCTTTATACATAATTACATTTAAGTCCCTCAAGTATTTATACGAGGTCTAAATACGAGGCCCTAAATATGGTATAAACAACATTAGTTTCATTAGACATTACTTTTTTACCAAACATTTTATTGATTTTTTATTAGAATGTTTGATTTGGTAAGGGATATAACTAAACCCTAAATCCTAAAAAATTGCAGGAATGACATGTCTTATCGAATAACTGAAAAATGAAGGGTTGGAATCATGAACCAAATTATGAAGTTGAATTCAACAAGTGATTAGTAATAACATGCATGCTTATGCAATAAATGAAATTCCTCTACTCTCCTTTGCTCACGACCAAGCACATATGCCTGGCCTTGACCTTACTGGTTCAGAGTTTTTATTTTTATTATTTTTCATTATTTAGAAGCTATTAAGTCTAAGGGCCTGTTTACCAACCCGTAATCGAAATGAGAATAAAAAATCTGATTCTGATTACGAAGTATACATGTGTTTACTACAATTGGAAGGGATAAAATATGCATGGGACCCACACAAAAAAATGGAATTCAGTTCCTGGGATTCGAGGAATTGGACTTCCTCTATGGATATGGTAATTGAATTTTGGGAGGCTGAGGGAATCGGGAATACATTTGCTCTTCCTATTATGCCCTTTTATCAATCTGCCGTTTAACCCAATAAATTAATCTCACAAGCTTGAATTCCGGTTGGGTGAGGGAATTGGAAAGTTGATAGGTTCAGGAGATCTACTGGTCGCATACTAGAGCTCATCCCTGAAAACTGGATCGCTGTCGTTCAGGAGACTATGGATCAACTGCTTCTACACCGCCGACAAGCACACACGGACGTAGCTCAGGGACAATGATGTCAACATCAGTATCTCACGGACGTGCTTCTCGCTCGTCAACCCCTCCTCCTGCGACATCGCTTTGACGATTACAACCTCGAGGTCTAGGGCCAAATTGCTCGAGTGTCTAGTCTTGACGGCTCAGTGCTTTCTGTTTCTAGGTTTTTTCTTCTGTGGGGAGAAAGATGAAAGTGGCTGGGTTATTTCTTGAGAGTTCTAACGAAAAGGACCTGAGACTTTTCATTCTTAATCAAAAGGACATTTTGTGTATGAAAAGTTCATAATGGATCATGTTCTTTTCTTTATTTACTCTTATGCCATTACAGAGGGGTCCACAATGATGTTGACATTTCTGTCTGGGAATACATTATTTTACATTATGCTATTAAACTTATGCTAATTTACAACTAGCTCTTCAGGCTTCCATCATGTTGTCGATGTTATGCAGCTTTTCTTCTGTCAAATTATTCCAATACTGTTCATCGCCTTCTGTTAACTCCGCATCTCTTTCTCTATCTTCTTTCACCTTATAGTATATTTCTGCTGTTTCTTCTTTGAAATTTTGGGGCTTCCAATAAGGCTGATAATTGATCGTTGTCTTGCTGTAAATATACATCTCTTTTTCTTCTGCTACTAGTACCATGTCATACCTAAAATCTTCAAACTCATCTAAGGCAAACATTTGGATCCCTCTAAATTTTAAAATATCTTTGTATGAAGGAGTCCACCTATGTGAGAAGATAGGGGTTAGTCTAAAGGACTCTTCATTGATCATGGCTATATGCCTAGCTTTCTCCTTACATACATACCAATCTGGAGGACTACTAATAAAATTTATGCAAATTTCTTTCTACCTTTCTACATAATCTTTTGCTACTTTTATAAGCTTTTCAGAAAATGATTCTAGTTGAGAAATACTGTTAATAAATATTTTATCAAGATAACCAAACTCTAATAGTAAGGCAGGGGTAACTTCTACCACATTATACTTTTTCTAATGCTCATAACTAAAATGCCATGATTTAAAATCTCTCATGTTAATCCTGGCCACAGCTACGCTAACCTCTGGTTTACAAATACAATTCTATGTACTATCAGAAAGATATAGAGGATACATCTTTGTAATAATATTCATCCCTGGTTTTGGATCAAAGATGAACTGATACAAGGCGCATTGTAATTGTAATTGTAACTCTTTCATGGACTATGATGCTCTGCTTAGGATCTCATTTTGCATATCTGTTGGCATTATTCTTAGTTTTGCCTTTGAAATTTCTTCTAATAAGACATCATCTAATATTAAGTCTGAAGATATATTCCTAAGAAAACTTTCATATTTTTCTTGTTTTTCTTTGTCACTCAGAACCTGATGCTGCTCATTACTTTGATGTTGCTCCATTTCAACGTTTTCTTCTAAAAGCTCAATCTTAATTTCTTCTATGGGCTCATTAGCCTCTTGCTCTATGGGTTCAGTAACCTCTTTTCCTTTATTCTTATGCTGATCAATTTCTAAACCTATTTTTAATTCTCTTTTCAATGTGTCACTTGCCTTTTGCTGCATTCTAAAAAATTGGAGTTCTTGGTTCATTTTGATAAACTTACCAAGTAATGACTCATGGTCCCTAAAGATGACTTGAAGGTTTTGCTCAAGAGAATGAATATGTTGTTGGTTTTGGTGAAAATTAAAATTAAAGCTATCAAACTCTTGTTCTAAGACCCTAATTAATTTTTCATGACCTAACCTCATGCTTGGCTGTTTAATTTGGATATTCCAAAAATTATCTTAGAGAACCTACTGCCTATCAAAAAGCTCTGATACCCTTTACCTATATCTCAGAGTTGGATGTTTGATTTCTTCAACAATATTGTCATTAAAGTTGAACGTAGGTACTGGTGGTGATGTTGGTCTGCTCATGCTATTTTGAAATTCACTGAATGGTGGAGGTTGATGGTGCATCATCATGCCATTGAAAGAAACTCTTTTGCCTTGCAACCTTGTGCTATTTGCTGATGATGGTCCACGATATTCCATACATGTTCAACAAATTAATCTTGATAAGATATCAGCTAATGTATTGTCATTACCTTTTATATGTTCAAAAATTGGTTTAAAATCATTTCCTGTAATTGAATCAACAAAATTAACCTATCTTCGGGTTGCCTATTTATTAGCATGTATCTTGTTATAATGAGAAACTATATTTTGACAATTTGTTCTGATCGTAAATATTTCATTATGTAAAAATAAAGAAAATGTTTCAAGTGAATTAATTATCCCGAAAATTTCTAAATCTGTTGATGGTAATCTTGACTGTACATCATTAAACTTTCCTGAGGAATATCTACAAACTTGTTCGTCAGAATTTGGAGACTCCCTATGCTTTTTCTGGTATAGTATACCTGCCCATCCTAATGATGAAGCATCTGTTTCAACTATCTTGTAACTATCATCTAATGGTAATGTTAATGGCTTAAGTTTGGTAATTTCTTCTTTTATTTTTTGAACTAATTTAATATATTCACTATTAAAATATTTTTGTCCTGTTTTGCTAGTTTTACTATGTAATATTGCTATTTTTCTTCCTAAATCAGAGATAAATTTTTTTGCATAATTTAGCAATCCTAAAAATGCATGTAATTGTTTCTTATCTTCTAATTTGTCTGGAAATTCTAACACCTTTTTAGCTATATGATCTTGTAATTGTATTGTACCTAACTTGATATATCATATACATTCCTAAAAATTTTATATCTTGCTTTTCTAATGCTATTTTATTTTTGCTAATCACAATTCCATTATTTATAAATTCTTGTAATATTATCTCTAAATGCTTCCTATGTTCATTTTTATTTTTACTATGTACTAAAATATCATCTACATAAAAACTACAAAAATTAACATATTTCTTGAAAATTTGGTCCATCTTTCTTTGAAAGATCGATTGAGCATTTTTAAGTCCAAATGGCATAACGAGCCACTCAAAATGTCCTTCTGGACAAGTAAAAGTTGTCCACTCAATTGATTCTTCTGCTAATCTTATTTGCCAAAAACCTGATTTACAATCAAATTTGCTAAAATATTTACTCTCTTGAATTTTATTTATAAGCTCATCCTTATTTGGTAATTTATAACTATCTTCATATGTATTATCATTTAATCTCTTGTAATTATAAACTATTATAGCCCTACCTCTCTTTAGTTCTGAGTGTTTTCTTACTATAAATGTTGTTGATCTATGTCTAGACTTAGATGGTCTAATTACTTTTAAATTTAACAACTCTTTTATTTGCTGCTCAAACTCTTGTTTATCTATTAGACTACAAGGCATATCAGTCATCTTAATGATTAAATCTGGGTTAATTATATCTAATTTTGCTAGTATTTTATTTTTACTCCAATGTAACTGTGGGTCTTCTCCTATATTCCTAGTTTGTTCTGCTAATTGTAACAATTCTTCTAAACTCTTTGGTCTATCTAACTGTAATATTTCTATACAGGTTCCTTCTTCTAAAATCGGGTATTCATGTTCAAATATGTCTTCATCAAACTCTTCTACGTTATTATGCTCATCATTTTCTTTTGAGTTTTCTAAATGATAACTATCTTGGCCATTAGGCTCTTATATACTTATGTTTTTGTATGCTTCTACATTATTACTTTGGTCAGTTATTGTAATGCCTCTTTTGAAAAATATTATGTTAGGGTTCATAAATAAAAAAACCTTGCAAACTTTTCAAAAAGTTTAAACCTAAAATAAATGGATATGATCCTACTGGTGAAACAAATGTTAATGGTAAATTAAATTGTTGTTTTTCTACTTCAATAAACTCATTATTTATACAATGTGTTAAGTAAACTGGTCTCATTGTGTTATTCTTACTGGTTTTGCTAATTTTTGTCTATATTTTTCTGGTACTAGCTATTCTCTTATGACACTCTTTGTACTCCCTGTATCTATCATAGCTATCGTTTGTATCTTATGTTCTTTTACTAATTCTATTTCGCAATTTATGGTAATTAAAGAACTATTCTTTTTCTATACTATGAACAATATTTCCTAATATTTCAGTATTTTCTTGTGGTTCTGCTTAATTAACTTCTAATAATTTATTATCATAACATTTTTCACATAATATTGAATATGTATTATAGTATTTATTTGCAACTAATTTACTACACTTATGACATTTTTCTAGCCAACCTAAATTGATGTATTTATATTCTTCTTCATGCTGTTCTTCTATGAATGCACACATATACTCTTCTAGATCACTATTTGTGTTACTTGCATCTTCTGAGTCTGAATCTATCATATTAATACTCTCTATACTATAAATATTCTCATTATCACTTAAATTATCTAAACTGTATATTGACTGAATATCCTCATCTTCTTCTAACTTAAACAACTTCATCAAATGTATTTTTTCTTTCGACTGTTTACCTAATTTTGGACATTTAGGTCTAATATGTCTAGCTTCTCCATATGAATAATATTTACAATTACTCTTATCTTTTGGTGCTTTATATTTTCTAATTCAAGGTCTGCCACTTCTTTTTCTAAATTGTTTTGGAATATATTTTCTTTTCCTATATGTTCTTGAAGGTCTTATGCTGAAATTTTTATGCTGTTTGTAGGGTTTATACGACTTATATTTCTTTTTGTATATTTTCTTATACTTTTTCTTATGGCAACCATACTGTTGTGGTAAATCTATATTTTTACAACACATGTAAAATTGTTTCCTAATTTGTCTCTCAATTTTTATTTGACTACACTCTTGTCTGAGTATATCATGTACATCATTCTAGGTCCTATAGCAATATCATTTTTCTTCGGATGCTTTTGCCATTCATTCCAAATCTTTTCACCTATTGGTCCTTTTATTTTTGTCATATAAGTATCTAATAAATTAATATCACTAATTCTACATGTTCTTCCTAAATATTTAAATAAATCTGTGGTATACTTAGCTTTATACTGTAAATCGCAAATTTGTAATTGTTCTAAATTTCTGATTGCTCTTATTTGTTCTTGTTCGCTTCTGCCATCTAACCTATTATGATCTAAAAACTCTTGTTTAATCAAAGTAACAAAACCATCAATATTAAAATGTGTTTTAGCTTCCTGATGTTGTTCTGGATTTTGAACTTTCTATGACTGGAAATAATAAAAAACTAAACCATCCAAAGTTTGCTCGAAGTAATCTAACGTATTTTGTGAATTACTAAAATCTAACATTAATGCTGCATGTACGCAACCTTTTTCTCATCTCTCAATTGTTCTTTCCCAATCTTGTGGATCTACATTATCTAAATTTAATATATTACCAGCTATATTAATTTGTTCTAACCCTTTCAAATATGGAATCCTATTTTTTCTTGGTTTTATCATACTTTTTTCCATATAGTCTACTTTTGCTTTTTCATTATATTGTTCATTTATTGATCTCAAAAATTATTGATCAGTTCTACTTGCGTGTCCTGGATTCTCTACTCCTGATGTACTACTTTCTTCTGCTGGATTACATTCTGCTTTCAATTCTAATAAATTATTATATTCTTTTGATCCTAAAATGTGTTCTACTCCTATTTCTAAGATTAAAATTTTCATTTCTTCATCTGAAATTTTATGTAGTCCTAAATCACATGTCTTATATTTTTCCAAATATTGTTCTTCATCTAAATGATCAATATCTTCTAAAAGTTTATCTACAATATGATCAAAATTTTGTTCAACTAAATTAATATCTAAATTATCAAAAACCATATGTATACTCTCATTTTCAATTTCACTCTCATCCTCTTCTATTTTTTCTAGTTGCTTATAATTACTAAACCTAATTGTTGCTTGACTTGTACTAGTTTCATATATTTGTACTTTATCTAGTTGTCTATTTGAAATTACTTGTAAATTAGGCAATGTCCACTGAGTTCCTTCTAAAAAGCTATTACCTACGGGTTTTGCTTCTATCATATTTACATGTTTACTGCCAAATGTTTGAACTAAAATTTGAAACTCTAAATTAAACTTATGATTATATCTATCAGACACTTTACCTATATACATTAAGCTAATACACAAATTTTTATATTCTCCTTTCATATTATAATTTTTTGTTCTTATGCTCACTTTAATATATTTACTAAATTCATTAATCATCATAACATAATTTGGAATACAACCTATAACTGCTAAGTTTGAACTTAAGTCTACTCCAGCTGTTACTATTGTTGCTTGTTGGTGATTATCCCATCTATCATCATATATGTATACTAAAGCTTTTGTACCTACGTGTGCTCTGGTTAATCCTGTTATTCCAATTAATATTGTTCCCATATGAATCTGACTAAAATGTGATTTTCTCAAATGAGTAACTGTTTCTTTACTAATTAGATTAAGTGTGACTTCTTTATCAATACAGCTAACTTCATGTTAACTGATGCTGCTTACAATTCTATTTCTGTTTTCAAATAAACCTAATTGATACAAGTTATATTTATTTTTCTGTGTTCTCTCAAAACCTCTTCGAATAAATTCTTGTGCTTCTTTTCTTCTTCATTTGGATAAATATCTTCCCCTCTAACTACTTCTTTTCCTTTTTTCCTAAAGAGTTCCATTTTCTATTATTAAAAGGATTTAACTTAGGTCTTCTATTATTATTTGCACTCAAAGTTAAGTTTTCTAATTTATCTAGTAAGGATGGTGGAAGTGATGAAGATGCGTTATGTAAAACTTGGTTTATTTCTGCTATTTGTTCTTCAACCTGATCTAATTTTTCAGCCAAACTTAAAACTAATTGAATAATCAAATTATTTTGCCTAATGGGAATATTACTATTGGATATTTGTGTTGAAAAATATGTTAAACCTACTGGTTCTTTATCTAACTTATTGGTTTCTTTCAAAGCTTGGATATATTTTCTGCTAGTTCTAGAATTTGTCATTAAACCAATAATTTATCTATTTTATTATGCAACTTATCTACTTGTTCACTTAACTATTTTTGTACTAATTGGATTTTTTTAACTTATTTTTAGCTGCTCAATTATTTCTAATGATCTAAGTTCTACTTACTTCGGCTTACTATATATAAGATCAACAAGCTCTTTTATCTCTCTTTTGCTAGGAAACCTTTAAATATTTTTATTATTATCTTCTAACTGAGATGTAATATAATCTAAATTTTGTCTAATTATTTTTATAGAATTTTTCTGAAAATGCTCTAACAACTAGTTTAACAAATGATTATGCTTATTATTTTCTAATTTTATATTTTCTACTTGACTAATAATAAGATCTACAATACTATTGACTTGTGGATTTTCTTCACTATGCAAAATACGATTATGCTTTCTTAATGGAAAATAACAAACTAAACTATTTTGGTCTAAAGTTATTTTTCTTTTTTAAGGTTCACTAATTTCTAAATTAAGATAATCTATCATAAACTACAGTCTACCTTTCTCTAGGGTTACGACTAACTGGTTTCTTAAAAACTCTCTTTTTTCTCTCAAGGTCTCTAAAACTTGATCTGTTGTTCTTTTTGCTTCTAAAATTTTATGCTGCACTTCTGTTTTATTATTTTTACGAATAAATGAAGGCTGTTCAAGATAGCCAAGATTAAACTTTTGCTTCTTCAAAGTACTGATAATTCTTTTGGATATATATGCTAATCTTCTCTTTATGCTAGTTATAGTTGAATGTCTAGGAAAATAAATACCTGGTAATTATGGTTGACAGGGTCTACAGGGACAATAATATCTGTTGTTCATACACAATAAACAAATATGATATCAGTTGTATCAATGACTTCTATCCTCAAGGTATTTTACTATTATAATTATACTATTAAAATGCTAAGCTTGGCTCTGATACCAAATTCGCAACGCATGCTTGGTTAAATAGTCGGATGACCATTATAACAATTAGACATAGAACCTTGCACATGGAACTCGACATGTTTCAGCATGACGACCACTCACAATACAAGTATAAGGCCTTAACGGCTGAACTCAGAGGTACCCTAGTTAATGTCCAATTATTTGTATGGCAAGCATTCAACTATAACAAAATACTCGAACAAAGTATGATCATCAGTTTAGCAGGTTAATAATATAATCACAATAGTGTTTCCCTGTTTTGGACTAGAAGTCTAATTAAACAAACACACTAAAGAAGGAAAAGAAAACTTACTTAAGACTTGGAGATTGCTTGAATATGTACACTTGAACTTTTATTGATATATGGAATGTTTACAAAGATAGTTGTTTACAAGAAAGTGATTACAAAGAAGTGTTTACAAGGATGCTATGAAGGCTACGAATGCTTGAGTGTATGAAGTGGGTATGGTGTTTTCAGATGTTGAGAGAGGTGTTTTGCATGGGAGGAAAAACTCTCTTATATACAAAAGCTGATTCCTAAACAAAACAGAATAACTTTTCAATATTTATAACTTTTTGGATAGTGACAACACATTGTTTCTGAAAGCTGTCAACACTGTTTTTGAAAACTGTTGAAAGCCACGTGAACCCATATTGTTGCTGTAATGTTTGCCACCTTAACTGTGCCATGCAAATTTTTTCTGAAAGTGTCACCTTCATTGCTGAGCAATCTTGTATGCATGTGTGAAGGGCATGATTGGCATTTTTGCTAAGTTTTGTCCTGATGATTAAAAAGAAAGTTTTTTGGGTGTTTTGGTTAGTTTTCCATTATTTCTTTGGCTTTTATACAATTGTGAACATTTAACTCTTTAATTTAACTAAATAACTAAAAATAAGTAGTTAAATGTTTTTAAAAATAAATATAGAATAAATAAAACAAAAGGGTATTTTAGTAATCATATCAATTTTTATTCCGATTCAGCTGAATTAGTAAACAATTTTTATGAATTCAGTTTTATTTCTATTCCGATTCCTGAACATTTAAGTATACAGCTTCAATAGGAATCCGATTCTAATTCCTCATCATTTCAATTTATTCTCAATTCAATTTCTCCTATTTTGATTACGGTTATTTAAACGAGCCTTAAATGAATTGGAAATAGCAAATGGTAAGATGACAAAATTTCAGAAGTTTTTAAAAGTAATGATATAATCCAGAAAATAAATGTTTAGTCTGATAGACTTATACAGTGGATGGATTTGGAACCTGTGAAGTTCATCAATGCATGTAGTGGTGGCATGGGGGGGGGGGGGGGGGTACGCAAGATGGGACCTGTGCATGATTTGATTACAGGGCATGGATCGATTGATTTGGACACATGAAGAGAACTATTGTACGGTCCTTCAAATTTAATTTATTCAAACGTTGATCAATTGATTGAAAGTGAGCAATTGTGAATCTTGGTTAATCAACAAAACCATACAAATATAATTATTATTGCATCCAACCAAAGTTTTAATACCATTTTCTTCAGAAAACGAATAGTACTTGACCTCATATGTGTTTTAGTCATGCACATGGAATTAGCAAGGATGAAGGGACGTTAAAATTTGTTAGTTAATCATTTAGTGACTGATAGTTAAATGAATTAGAAGACTGCATGCATATTGTAATACCATTCTGGAATGCTTGCTAGCGATAAACACGATTACATCGATCTTCAGTATGAATTCACATTCCATACCAACGAATCCAAACGAAATACAAACCTTTATTCTGAGAGCAATTTACATGGAATCAATTCACCGTTACCATGACAATTTGGTTCAATAATACAATGATATGTGAAGAGAAACTTAACTAAAATCTCGTTTTATACAAGTTATTTTCCTAAATTATATATATATATAAAAAGACGTGATCGATCAATTATAAAAGTATATGCAAGTTCAGCATTGAATGTGACAATATTCTCATTATAAAAAAATTTACAAGCAAACCATCCATGCTATGTTGTTCGGTCTCACCTTCTTATACATCTTAATTAAATGGGATTATTCACTATTGAAATACAATATATCTTAACTAGGAAGGGCTACACTAATGCACATTTTCTTTTCTTTTGAGAAAACAACATGGATCAATTCAGTTAATAATGCACTTGAATTTTGGATGAAATTAGTAGAAATCCAAACAGAAATTGCAGCTGCAGTATTAGCTGATGATTAGGAGAAGCTAATATATGTATAAAAGATAATAGAAGGTTACATGGCTTTTTTGTTTTTTATTTGTCAAACGATAGATTTATTAGATTAGGGAGCTAACGGGGTTCAAACTCATGTCATAGTGTAAGAGCAACGCTCCTCTCCACCATTGTGGTAGAGAGCCACTTGCAATAGAAGTCTAAATGTTGGTGTTGCCAAAATTTTGTGTTGACCTCGCCTAAAAGCACACCAAAATAAAGTTTATATCGTCGTCGACCCCTGACTTTGGTTTATGGTCGGCGGCAACTGATCTACAATCATTTTTTTTTTTGAGCTTTTTTTGTCCAAGTTTTTTGAGCTTTTGTCTCATAGGTTTGGGTGCTATGCCCATTTTGTGTTTTTCTTCTTGTTTGTGTTTTTCCTCACCCACTCTCTAGATCTGTAGATGAGAATATTCCTCCACCTCTTTCTTTCATCCTTGCCACTGATAGGAGTATTGAGTGAATGTCTGTGATGTTGCCAAATGTCAACAGATTAGCTTTGCAGTTATAAGTTTGTTAGAAGTTAGCTTAGCTTGTAAGCTAACTTAGATAGTATAAATACTCTTGTAATGAAACAGTTACAACTAATGAAATATACAATACAATTCAGATAACTTCTTCTCTAAGTTTTCTCTCTCAACTCTCTCTCTCTCTCTCTCTCTCTCTCTCTTAACCTTTTTCCTTACTACTAATTTAGCTTGGTTTATATGGTATCTTTGCCGAAAAAAGCATAAAGCTTAACGACTCATCGATCTGGGTTTTCTGTATCTGCTTCCACCTTTGCTCGCACAAGTCTGAGCACTGATCCTCGTCTCGATTCTCCAATATATGTCTTCCATTTCTGATTTAGGGTTCTATTCCCAAATTGGATTTCTGAATTCTTGTTTGGAATTACGCACACCAAGTGTTTAATACTTGTTCTCTGCCAGTTTCTGTGAAGAAAAGTTGCAACGATGGTAACCGCCTCTCAATTGCAGATCTTGCAATTGCCCATTACGTCTCTCATTTCCTCTGTTTCTACGTCTATGACTATGAAGCTTGATGACACCAATTACTTGACATGGCACTTCCAGATGCAACTTCTGTTGGAAGGTAATGGAATTATAGGGTTTGTTAATGGTTCTAACCCATGTCTTTCTCGATTTTATGATGAGAATTCTGGTGATTCTGATGTTGTTTATAATAATACTACTGTTAGGGTCGAGTCAGATACATACAAGATATAGAAAATGCATGACAAAGCATTGATGCAACTCATTTTTGCAACTCTTTCATCTCCTGCGATTTATTACACCATTGGGAGTACTAGTTCTTTGGATTTTTAGACTCGACTAAAGGAACAATTCTCAATAGTTACTCGCACCAGCATTTTCCAAATGAAATCTGAGTTGCAAACTATCAAGAAAGGTAATGAATCCATCACTTTGTATATTCAAAGGATTAAGGAAGCTAGAGATTACTTGTCTGCTTCTAGTGTTTGCTTTAAATATGATGATATTGCAATTCTTACACTGAATGGTCTGCCATTTGAGTTTAATACCATTAGGTCAGTCATTAGGGGTCATGACACTGTTATTCCACTAAAAGATCTTCGTTCTCAATTGCTTGCTGAAGAAGTAATGATTGAGAATATGAATGATGCACCTATGCTCACTGCTTTGGTTGCTCAACAATCTGATTTCAATTCCAAGAATTCTAGTTTTTCCTCTCAGAATAATTCTGGTGGTTTCTCATCTCAAAATTCTAACCCCAATTGTTAATCTAATGGTTACAGAAGCTTCAACAACAAAAATAAAGGCAGGGATAGGTTCAATTTTAATAACAGGTTTAGGAAATTCTCCACAGCAGTTTGGTTCTTCTTTAGCAATAACTTTTCAAATATGTGGCAAACATGATCATCTTGCAGACACATGTTGATTCAGAAATGCACTTGTTTCTCAAGGGTGTCAAATATGTAGGGAAAACAACCACTTTGCTGATACATGTCGATTTAGAAATGCTGGGCTAAATTCAGGATGTCAAATTTGTGGTAAGTCCAACCACAATGCTCATTTTTGTTTCCAAAAGAACTCTACTGCTCCAATGAATACCATGCATGCTCACACCAACTCTGGAACTCAGTCTTCATTGCCCATCTGCCCCACCTCAGCAAGTATGGCTCACTCATTTAGGAGCAATGAACCACATGACAACATAATTGCAAAATCTGTCTCTTGCAACACCTTATCCATCAAATGAGACCATACAAGCTGCTAATAGTGAAGGTTTAGCCATATCCCATATTAGTTCCACAATCCTTAAAACTCCATTAAATTCCCTAAAGTTAAATTCAGTTTTATATGTTCCCAAGCTAACACAAAATATGTTGTTAGGTCATAGAATCTGCTTGGATAATAAGTGTTGGTTAATATTTGATGCATTTTGTTTCTAGATTTAGGACAAAACCACATGGAGGATAATCTACAAAGGGTTATACAGTAATGGTTTGTATCCTATTATCACACCAACATCCAATGCTTTTTCAAAACATGCATATGCTGCTGCTTATCTTGGACAGCAAGTCAACTTAAGGTTATGGCATAACAGACTAGGTCACCCTTCTAATCCTATAGTATCCCAAATGTTAAGAAAGTCCAATGTGTCTTGTAATATTGATTCACTACCTATGTTGTGTTCTACTTGTTTGGAAGGAAAACTTACTAAACTTCATTTTCTCTTGTCTCAGTTTAAGTCTGTAAAACCTTTTGAGATAGTCCATAGTGATGTGTGGGGCCCAGCTCTTTGTTTGTCCGTTGAATGGTTCAAATATTATGTAACCTACATTGATGAGTGTATTAGATACAATTGGATTTTCCCAATAAGTAATAAAAGTGATGTTTACTCTCATTTGTCTCATTTTATCAATACATTGTCAATCAATTTGATGTATCTGTTAAAATATTACAAATAGATAGGGGAGGGGAGTATATAGGGAAATTTTTTCAAACCTTTCTTTTGGATAAAAGGATTGTTCATCACATGTCTTACACTCATACTCCTGAACAAAACAGCCTAGCTAAAAGGAAACATAGGCATATCATCGAGACATCGATCACATTTTTACAAACAGCATCCTTACCTCCTTCATTTTGGTCTTATGCAACTCAAGCATCTATCTAGCTTATAAATAGGATGCCTTCTCTCACATTGGATAACAAATCCCCATTTGAACTGTTATTTCATGCCATTCTAGAAATACAACATCTTAGAACGTTTGGTTGTTCTTGTTACCCATTACTTAGACCTTATAACAATACCAAACTTCAACCTAGAACTACAAAGTTCATTTTCTTAGGGTATGCTTCTAGGTTCAAAGGGTACATATGTTTTGAGGCTGCTAAGAAAAAGGTTTATATATCTAGATTTTCGATGAATCTGAGTTCCCTTATCCCAACTTAATATCTCCACTCAAACCAGTTAATTATTCATTACCAGCACCAACAGTCTTCAATCCTGTTTTAGTTCCAAATAATGATAATGTAATGGTTGTGCCTCCTGCTTATTTTCCAAATCATACTCAGTCTAGCCAATCACAGTCTGGTTTACATAGGTCAATGGAAACTAGACATCAACCTATACCTATAAATAGTTAGTCAAATAATCAACCTAGTATGTCTATGCCATCTGCAACATTAACTACTAGTCTATCAATGAAGCTGCAACTACACCCATTATTGTCACTACAAATCAGTCCTTATCCTTTTTTGTCCATGTGGTACCTGAATTGTAGACTAATCAACTTCAAGTGGTTCTTTCAATTCCACCACTCAATTTGCATCCCATGCAAACTAGATCAAAGAGTGAGATCTCCAAAAAGGTTGCATTGTTGTTTGTTATACATGAGCATGGAGGAGTTGATCTCACTTAAGTAGAACCAGTTACTTACAAGTTTGCCTTGAAATCTTCAGTGTGGTTTGATGCTATGAAAGAGAAACTTATAGCTCTACATAATCAAGTAACTTGGTCCTTGGTGCCTCTTCCTCGTCACAAAAATTTATTGGGCTGCAAATTGGTATTCAAAATTAAAAAAAAATGTTGATGGGTTCATAAGGAGATATAAGGCCAGATTGGTTGCAAAAGGGGTTTAATCAAGAAGAAGGAATTGACTATGGTGAGACCTTCAGTCCAGTGGTTAAACCAACCACTGTGAGGCTAGTAATTGCTTTGGCTACACACCATGGTTGGTCTTTAAGACAACTCGATGTGAAAAATGCCTTTTTACGTGGCATTCTCTAAGAAAAGGTATATATGTCTCAAAATATTGGATTTCTTGATTCTAAACATGGTGATTATGTTTGCAAGCTTCATAAATCTCTATATGGTTTGAAACAAGCCCCTAGGGCATGAAATGACAGGTTTACAAAGTTTTTGCCTTCATTGGGATTTCAGTTTACTTATTCTGATTCATCTTTATTTGTCAAGCATGTTAGTGGCTCTATTGTGATTATACTGTTATATGTTGATGATATAATCGTCACAGGCACTGCAATTCAAGTTATTAGTGAGGTTATCCATGCTTTGGCTAATGAATTTAACATCAAGGACTTAGGACCTTTACATTATTTCCTGGGCATACAAATTGTGAAGCAATCAGATGGGATAGTTTTGTCTCAGGATAAATATGTCATAGACCTTCTCACTAAGTTTGAAATGTTGTCCTCTAAACCTTATGCCACCCTTTGCTTGCCATACAATCAATTAATGAAGGATGATGGGAAACCATACAACAATCCAGCCTTGTATAGGAGTTTAGTGGGGCTCTCTAGTATCTCACTTTCAAACAACCTGATATTGCTTTTGTAGTACATCAAGTGTGTCACTTCATGCAAACACCAATGGAATCTCATTTCATGGTTGTGAAAAGGATTCTCATATATCTCAAGGCAACACAAGGTTGTTGTATTCATTATGTTAAGGGAGATTTGGATCTTAAAGCTTTTTATGATGCGGATTAGGTAGAGGATCCTAATGATAGGAGATCCATCACTGGTTTGGTTGTTTTTTCTAGGGTCAAATCCGATATCATGGTCTTCTAAGAAACAACAAACAGTTTCTCGTTCCTCCACTAAAGCCAAGAATAGGGCATTGTCCTCCACTGTAGCTGAGATTGACTGGATTAAGAAGTTATTGCATTTTCTGCAGGTTCCATTCTCTAATAAGCCAACCTTGTACTATGACAATCTTGCAGCCATTGCCTTAACTTTGAATCCTATTAAGCACCAACGGACAAAACATATTGAACTTGACATACATTTTGTCCGAGAGAGTGTGGCAAAACAACTTCTGCAAGTTCACTTTATGTCTTTTGCTGAGCAGTTTGCAGATATTTTAACCAAGGGATTGTCAGCTCCTTTGTTTCAAGGGCATTGTAACAATCTGCGACTTAGTTTCTCTGCCTTTGGGTTTGAGGAGGGATGATAGGAGTATTGAGTGAATGGCTGTGATGTTGCCAAATGTCAACAGTTAGATAGTATAAATACTCTTGTAATGAAACAGCTACAACTAATGAAATATACAGTACAATTCAGATAACTTCTTCTCTAAGTTTTCTCTCTCAACTCTCTATCGCTCTTAATCTTCTTCTTTATTGCTGCATTTAGCTTGGTTTATAGCCACATCCACTCTATGTCCTTCTTCTCTGACCCCCCTCCTATTTTGCCTCTTCCCTTTCCATCACCATTCAAATCTCATGCTCTAGGTTTTTCAATTTATGCTCCCGCTTTGCCTCAAATTACTACTAGTGCTCATCCTCGCCCTTACTAGATTTGTGGAATTCGAATCTACGATGGTCGGTTAGGTGAATTGAACTTCAATTTTGACCCCTTCTTAAATTGCATGAGAATGACACAGGTTGGCTAGAGTATGATACTCAAACTTCATCTTCTACAATTCTCTTGTGGAGGGTTGTCCTTTGTCTCTTTCTTGGTTACTGATGGTGACAATAGTGATTCTTGCGGCAGACGAGTAGTTAGAGTTTTTAGGGTTTGTTCTTTTGTTTGGGCCTAAATCCTTGACCCTTTATTGTGTTGCTCAGCTAATCCATATCTTTAATTTGTGCTGAAATTTGCATTGGACCTTTGTTTATGATAATAAATGATCATTTCCTTAAATAAAATAAAAAAGAAATGCCAAATCGGATAAATGATCCTTGTGGTTTTAAGGTATTCTAAAGATAGCCCTTGTGGTAAATAATTCAGATTTAAACCCCTGTGGTATAATCCATTATTAAATTTAGTCCAAAGTTGATTTTTTCCGTTAAATGTAGGTAAAATGCATGGTAAAATCGTACTTTGACTTTTGTATTTTGGATCCTTTCTAATCTCAGTTCATGTCTCTTCCCCCTCTTTCTCCTTTTGCTTTTGTATTTTAGATCCCCTGGACTCCCTCACCACCTCCTTCTCCTCTAATCTTCTTTGGCCTCACCAATTCCTTCTTCTTAGTTTCCCATTGATTTCTTCACCGCCCATGCCTCTCGATTTACAATCGTCATAGTTCTTCAGTATTTATTTCAAAATTTCAAGTAATCTCTAATATGTTCATCCCCAAAATCATGATTTTTAGACGAAAAATTCATAAATTCTTATTTTTTCCAACACTGGATTCTGGGTTCTTCTCTGTTTCTGAAAATTTGCATATAATCCCATTTAAATTGTGTTCCCAACCTTATGTGAAAATTTTGGTGTTCAAATTTTTGGGTTTCTCTAAAAAATGGTGACTGCGAATCTGGGAATGCTTCATTGTGTGCCCCCAATTTTTTTCAAGAATCTGGGAATGCCTCTTGAGAGTCACAGTGCAAGAGTTGGGTTTCTTGTTCCGAAATCAGTTCCACCTCAGAGGATGGTCTGTGTCAATCAGGTATTCCAATTTACCATAGACAAGTCGGAACAATCAGGCAGTCCCAGACAAATAAAAGTCAACAAATAAAAATAAAATCCCCCACAATAAAAATTAGTGGGTGAATTGGAATGAAAGGCATTAATTGCTAGTAAAATATTGCTTTTCACATAATACCAAAGTAGATGTACAATTTTATCCATAGATTTACAGAAAAATCAACTTTAGATTAAATTTACTAATGGACTATATCATAAGGGTTTAAATCCGAATTTTTTTACTATATGGACTATCTTCTGAATATCTTAGGACAACATGAACCATTTATCCGATTTGGCAAAAAATAAAAAAATAACAAAATAGAAAGCTGCTTTCATTTATATATATTTGGCCGACAGAAATGTTGGAACCCTTTATTGCTGGATGGTGGCCAATAAGCACTAGATCCACGTACCATTAACGACATCAATCTTCTTATACCATGCATATATGTGTGTGTCTATATATGTGAGGCCTTTATATATTGGAAGGGAATTTCAATTTTTTTTTAAATGGGGATTGGTTATAGAGCTTACACTATATCAAACTTTAACGATCTGAACCGTTTATTTTTCAAGTTGGACCTTATAGATCATCCTTGCAAATTATTAGCCAAATTGGAAATAATTGAGACATCTAATTGAGTTTAAAGAAATTGATGAACACTTTATTCTACAAGAAATAATGAAATTTCATCGTGATAATTAAATGGGCAAATGGTTTCAGTTAAATTGAATTTTGAAAAGATCATTTATGAATCGAAATTTACAAAATAGACGGTTCAAATCGTTGAAGTTAGGCGAGAAGTAGACCCTACGACTAATCCATTTTTTACCCAAAAATGGAAATCCCTATGAATAAAGGGATGTTTACCTGAAAAATTAGATGCTGAACAGCCCAATATATCTTCCTTGTCTTACATAATATAAAGACCTGTAGAAGTATCCCCCAAAATCAAACACTTGATTTTGTGGACCATCTCACAAAAATGCTAAATGCTAAAACATAAATAAACTATATTTAATTAATCTCAAATTTATGTAACCTTTGATCCCAAAAATATAGTGCAGAGTCCATAACAACATTAATTTTGAAACTTTAAAGACGAATGTATATGTGGGCTAATGGGCACAATTCAATAACAACATTAATTTTGATTATTAAGCACCAATTATTTAATTTTTTTTTATTTTGGTTTCTTGGGTCAATAATATCAAAGCTAATTAATTTCAAAAAAATAAAGCAAATAATTTCACACACACACACACACACACACACATTATATATATGAGACAGGATCAAGGAATAAAGATTTTGACAAATACTTTTACACTCCATTTAAACCCTTAGATCAAACCCATTTTAACGGTTAGAATTGCTACCTCTGCAATGATGAAAATTATTATGATAATATTTTGATTTCTCTTTCTTCTCGTCTCTTCAAATTCGAAAATAAAAACCGTTTATTCCTACCTAGTCCTCCTGATGGTGTGGAGAAGAAGAAAGAAATAGGAAGAGAGTCCAAATGACATGGGATTCAACTTGTATGATTCATGGAGTTCTTGTAGTCATGTATCTTATTTTCTTTTCTATTCTTTAGACATTTGAGGATAAATAAAAAATCAAATTTTAGATTACAAACACCAAAAACAATTTTTTATTTTAAAACACGTTTTGGAATTGGCATGAAATGGAGGAATTACAAACACCATCACCATGAACCCGAACAACACCAGAATGCTCCAAATCAAACTAACGACCTTCACCTATATTTAGATCAACAATGCTCATACTTTGTTTTTCTCGAAGGAAGCCGCCGCTTGCAAACCAGTTGGTCGAAGTAAATTCTATATACTTTGTTGCGGAGGAGAGAGAAATACTAATAATAATTTTTCACAATTAAAAAAATTTATCCCTTGATCCTATCCCTATATATATTGATTCTGTAATCCCCACATGGAACCAAAATTCAACGGCCTCTGTTCCTTTTTCTATGACAAAAAAATAGGGCAAGTCCCATATGGTGGGGTTGCACTATTTTGTCGGTGAAGGCCAGCCAAGGTTGAAAGGGGTGGGGTGGGGCTCACTTGACCGACAAGTAAGAAACTCATGAAACTGGTACGTACCTGTATACGTACCTTTGTAATTAGGGTAAATATATAGGACATGCTTCTGCTTACTTCTATTAGAAATCTAGGTCACGGGTCATGTCAATATCAATTAAACAATTACTAGTTAAGAAGTCAATCCAGTCTAGATCGTGATTTATCAATTATCATGCCAAAATCTTGGCTTTTCTTGCTATTATTATATGTATTATTTAACATTTTAGGCATATTAGTTTGAAGAAAAAGTCCTGAATCTATCGGCAACTAATTACATGCACGCTTTGATTTGTATGCTATTAAAGTCCTCGGAAGTTAATGATAAGTTCGATGTCTTTTTTTGACAATGGCTTGTACAAAGTATCAGTTGAAACTTAGTCTATAAATAGTAATGCTACATTTATCATCTATTTGTACTATTAATTGTATCATCTCTCTAATAGAGGTAAAGTTCGTCAACGCATATGATCCTTATCTCTATCAAAGAAATTATATAAATAATGGTACAACGAGATGGTTAGAAAAACATTTTGGTCTATAAAAGTTTGGTATATATAAGTGTCATCGTGCCACTCAGTGGCGGATGCATTGAGGGGCAGGGGGTGCTGACCTCCTGAACTTGGGTGAACATCTATGGATACCTTGGGTGCTGACCCTCTGAACTTCAGTGAATGTCCATGGATACCTTGGGTGTTGCCCTTTTGAAGATTAGAGTTAGCTTCATACATGCCCTCCAACTGTTTGATAAAATGTTTGAAAAAAAAAAACGAATCAATGAAATGGTGATCTCGGTAAATAACAAAACATCATCATTCTTGGACAAACATATTAATGGGATGCAATGATATCAAACATTGTTAGTGTGTTCAAGAAAAGTGTCTTTCTTTGTTAAGCATTCACATGGGAGCAGTTTTGAAACATGTTAGTTACTCTCGCAAATGAAGCATTAAAAGGTGTGCAATATGCATTTCCAAATGACTTCAGACCTACCAAGACTCGATGAATTGACGATATGCATGTTATTTCTGGTAAAAAAAAAATTACGCCCTGCATGCGCTATTCTTACTGACCCTCATAATATTATTTCCTGGATCCGCTACTAGTGCCACTATTCGGCTTGAATCAACTGGAGCAGAAGACGAACGATAATATACGGTAAAATTGCAACAAATCTAATTTATATACAATCGACAGTGCGTGAATATCAATCCAAAGGCATGCATGTCCAAGCCATAAACGTTATGGTCCAACTCAAATATTAGAAGTGAAGTTGCAGCTTGTTGATGCTTCAACATACTGGAACTTAAAGATCAAGAAAGTAATCATTTCAATTGATTTTGTACTAGTACTCGAACAAACTGAAACTTGAAACTCAAGACCTACGAGGATGTGGGGTTTGTTAGGCTCACATTTGATGGCATGACCCACGCGGCGACATGGGAAAATCTGTTTTAATGAATATATGAAGGTCTACGAACACTATTTGAATTGTTAGAGTAACTTGTACGAATACAATTTGAATTGCTGGAGCAACTTGAATTAGAACAACTTAATTAAGTTGCTATAATTAACTATTTTAAGCAATGTTTTTACGCATGATAACGAATTTTACAACATATATATCATCGTTATTATGCATGTACAAAAAAAACAAAGACAAAAGATAACACAATATAGGTTCTATGTGACCAACAATGTTATACACATGACCTCACTCCATGCCATAACAACATAGTAAGAAGAGCTAGCTCTTATTGACTCTGTTGTCGTAAGTTTGATGCTGAACAAGTCACTTAGGGGTGGTTTGGGAGTGAGGTGCATAAAAAAAAGGGAACTTTAACGAAAAGCTCCCGGTACTGTTCACTTTAACGAAAAATCACATTTTTACATTAAAAAGTCAATCCTGGTACTATTCTCTTTACCCTTTATTTTGTCCTTATTATTAAAATTCAAAGTTTTCAAAGCCTTTTCATTAGTTTTCCTTAAAAAAAAAGCACCCATGAAAAAAAGCTGTGAGGGTTTTAGGTGTTTGGTAAACTGAAAAAAAAAAAAAAGGTTTGTTTTGGAAGCTGCTGTGAGAATAAGCTGAAATCAAAGAAAAAAGCTGAAGCTACTATTTGCAGCTTTGGAAAATTGACTTTATTTCAAAGCACACGGAGCTACAGTGCTCCTTTAATGAAAAGACCCACTATCAGACTGCTGTTTTTTTCCAAAAGCACTTTTACAAAAAAGTTTACCAAACACTCTGCTGATTTATTTCACAGCCGCTTATTCTCACAGCACAGCCGCTTATTCTCACAACAGTTTTTTTTCAAAGCACAGCAATACCAAACCAGCCCTTAGTACTACAAGTCCAAACAAAATTTTTTAGAAAAAGCCGAACAGTACTGTACTAAAGGCATCAAAATATTTTTGTCCTAGTTAGTTACAAGAGGATGTTGCAAAATAATCGAGAATAACTATAGAATAATGTGCATAAGTATATATAAATAATCGAACTAGAGCTCATCCAACCAAGGATAATGCATAATTGTGTGGTGAAATGAAACGTTAAGCATATAATACATATGGATTCAGATGGAATTGAAATATTGATTAGGATGCACTTTTGGTCGATGGCAACGTTGAATATAAATAATACTAATCTATTACTTATCTCAACGAATTTTTTTTAGTGTTCTCAGAATACGAAACGGTGTATCACATATTATTTTACAATTAATGGGACATTGAAAAAAATTACTTTCCTCCAATTATAATGATATATAATATACCATCTCATGTTCTGAGCATACTGAAAAAAAATTTCATCTCAACAATCTCCTAACACATCATGTATAAAATAAGAAAGGGACTTTGGATCTCTTCTACCTAATCTTTCTTATCAAAATAATCCGGACACTTGAAATTTGATCCAACTGCTAAAGTTATTATAATTTTTAGAGTGGACTCCTGTTTTTAGCCGTTGGATTAAATTTCAAAGGCCTAGATTGTTTGATAAATAGGATTAGGTAGAAGAAATCCGGAGATATGATCCCTTTCCCATAAAATAGGACAATTGTGAGACGGATATGCATGCTTTTTTGTTCTACCGACACTTTGATTGCTTTTGGAATATATATATATATAATATTTGTATTCAAACTCAACTACTGCTCAATAATACATGGAATTTATTTTAATTTTCAATCATAATTTGACTTTGCTGAAATGTGGGATTAAGGGCACGTTTGGGGTAACAGATAGGATATTTAGTGTTTAGGTGGTTAGGCTAAGATTAGATTGGACATGTTCGGTTTTATGTCTGCTGTTTGATGTAGACCGCCGCAATAGGATAGGATTGGATTGGACTGAATTGAACTGGTGGAACAAAATGGGGAACTCGCGACTTACACACTTACTAACACCTATAACGCTCGTTCTTAACCCGCCAACAATGCTGCTTGCGCCCCACGACGCCGCTCACGACTGACCTGACAACACCACTGCTCGCGACACCTTGACGACGGTGACGACGCACCCTCACCCAGAGGCTGACGGTTGCCACAAATCAACGATGCCAGATTCGACGACCCGAGAACGATGCTAGCAATCCATCCGATAGTTGTAAAAACCTGGACACAAAGAGAGAGAGAGAGAGAGAGGTGTTGATGAATGAGATACGACGAAGATGATAACCAGAAAGGAGGACGTGCCATGGATTCGTAACCCATGTCCACCAACGGGTTATGAATCCTATCCAATTCTGGACTTGGGTCCAAATTAGGAATTCAGTCCATGATGCTCTTTAAACGCATCATACAACGGACTTGGACTCAATTTTTTTTTAAAGTCTCGTAACGCGTCTCATCCAGCCACCAAACAGGCCCTAAAGATATGAATAGTTGCATTAAAACAACATATTCTTATTAACAAGCTTCTGTATAATGAAAATGGCGTTTATCTTTTGGATAGAACCATTTTTTCTGCCGCTTAAAATGTGTTCCTATTTGATTGTTTGATGGGAGAGTGCACCAATACAGCGAGGGGGAATTTCACTTTGTAATTCATGTATTTGTTCCTTTCCATATTATTTGGTACGAAAAAGTCCATGTAACTTCAGAGCTTTCAAGAGATATATACTACACAAATGACTATTTTGAAAGTGTTGGACCATGATTTTTTTGGACCAATGACACGTGGCACTCCAGGTAATTAGAATAACTAGAAAACCCAATGAGATTGGAGCTACCTATGTATTCCGGATCAGACTACTACATGCCAAGGTCGTTCAGCACATCTCCACTAGCTCTAAACCCATGAAAGATAATACTTGTCTCCCAAGTACGGAAATCCTAGTTTATGTCAAATTATGATATCTTTGGGATTAGGCAACATAATCATAATCATTTGAGAAATGGATATCTTATCATAGATTCCCTCCAAGATAGTCTCGTGATTTAATTGGAATTACTCTATAAGAACCTTCGTCTGAGTATTTATCTCGCTAAGTCTGTTATGATCCAAGACTCTCTGATCATCTCTCTAGTCTATTATTATATACACCTAACATAGGCTCACATAATCTCTACATGCCATTCGTCTACATGTTGACATAGAGAAGCATCTCTTACGTGCCTAAGCCAAGGCACCTTCGCCAATCATGTATTTCAATGATTTGATTCTCCATTCCCAAAGATATGTAGGCAGCCCGATCTGGAAATTACACCCATAATCAATCCCATTTTCCATTCGTCGGAGTTCATGGGCAAGTCTGACTGAAGATCGCCTTCGTCCACGGATGTATGCGATTTTGGTTCCAACAGATAGTACAACAACATTTTAAAAAATTAACTTCTCAGATAGCCGACGTGTATGACACGTAAAGTCAGTGAGCATTTTAAATGGTTGGGATGAGTGTTATCGTGTACCACCTCACCTTGCAACGTTTATCATAAGAACACAGGGTACAAGTCTTTTCCATCGACATGCTTTATAGTAGTAGTGGATTGGATAGGCATTTCTTCGGCTTAGTGAAAGCTTTTTCACATTCGTCAATCCATAATAGCTCATTGTTTTTCTTGATGGTAGTGAAAAATGGCTTATACTTGTTCATTGATCGTGAAACAAATCTATTTAGAGCAGTTGCTTTTCCGGTTAAGCTTTGGGTCTCCTTCAATATTCCACGCAATTTCATCTTATAATAACCTTGACCAGGTAACCTCTTAACTTTCTTGATGCTACTCCGGATGTAGATCTTTTTGGGTTGACTTTTAGGTTGTACTAGCAATAGTGCCCGCGCGTTGCTGCGAGTGTTGAACTATTGAATGTAAAAATGCATAAAAAAAACATGAGAATATGGTGTAAAATGATATGTAAGCCAGTTTACTACTGAGAAGGCAGGCACACATCTTAATCAAAGTGAAAAATGATGTCTTAAGGATTAGATCTAGTATATTTCAGCTAATGATACAACTGCCTCTGAATTCCATGTTGCAAACTTGCCTATTGAAAAGCCTCTGAATTTATAGCCTAAATCAGCATCGCACCATTAACTCACATTATTAAATCGGAATAAAAACACTGAAAAACATATGAACTCATGCCCAACTTTGATATCTGAACAAAACAAAGCCTTCAGATCAAAGCAAAAAACTGAAGATGGTCACCTGAATTCAATAAAAACTGAAATATGATTACTCTTAAGCATGCTTTTTTTCAGGAATAAGTAAAACTTGAAAATATCCCAAACAGACTCTTATACCTCATGTATCCAATAGAGCTTGAATTTCTAAAGGAAAAACTTGAAATCATATATGTAGGAGTTGTGTTCCCTCTGCCAGATAAAAGTGAGAAAGACAAAGTTTTCCAAAATTCTAATAACTTTACATATTATCAATTTCGCAACAAAACACATTGGTTCCAGCATTAACAACATAAAAAGTTTTAAAATTGCAACAAAACACATTGGTCCCAGCATTATTAAACTTGACCCTACACTACATATGAAAATTTACTCATTGCTCTCACAAATCACCCTCACAAATCCAAAATAACGTAAATATCACTCTTCTAATTTTATCACGACTACCTCAAATCTTATGAATCAAGCATAACCATCACAGCAAGTCAAATGAAAAAAAGCAGCTGTGGATTTAAATAAAATTGCTAGCACAAAAATCAGCAAGAAAATATGCATTACCAATTAACAACCCAAACATGCACAAAAAAGGTCCCAAATCACCAAAACAAAACAAAAAAAATAAAATAAAATTCCGCCACAAAGAAAATAAAGGAAAAAACAAATAATACATTTATATACCTTTAGCACAGAGAGTTCCAAGAATCAGAATTGAAAATCCAAAAATCTGAAAGGGACGGTTTTCCAGATCAGGAAAACAAAATGCATCAGACACGCAAAATAACGATCCAACGAAAAACAAAAGATCGAAACCATATAAGCTGATAAACATGCAAAACTCACCTGGAAACACCGAATTAGATCAGTCTCAACCAAGTTCGAAGCGAACCCAAGATGGGCACAAAATTTCTGAAATCAAAGAGCAAAGCCCATGAGATAGTAACAAAAAGCGTCCAAAGGGCTTCTTTAGCCAACTCACTTTGCAGCGCACACATCTTAAGTTGAAGTATGTAAAACTGAAATTGCAATTTAACCATTCTACATCACCGCCCTTCATTTTTTTTTTCTTCTGAGTTTCTTTCAAATCAAACCTAAAGCAACCAAAACCCAAAAAGAGCATGAAACAGAGTTTACTATCTCTGTCTGCAATTTAATCCATGCGGTCCAATAGAAAATCAAATAAGCAAACGAAATGAAAACACCAAACTAATTATAGAAATTTAATTAGTACAAAAAACCCAGGGACAATGTCAATTCATAAATCACATGTACTCACAGATAAATAACAATCTTGGTATTTGTGAACTAAGGATAAGCTGATTTAGAATCACGATTCGTAATATTAGTCTTCAGACCTGTAAGCGACCAACAATCAGTCAGAGCAATACCATTTTGTTTTTCCACTAATCCACATGAGATGAAACCCAAACATGTCAAAAAAATTTGTGCCTTTCAACAGTCAACACATGGATTAGTCCATTGACATTTAGCTTAATGAACCATTGTTCTTTAGCTTGAACACATGGCTGCAATTTTTATATACAAACATTAGTCATTTAACACAAATTTTCAAGATTGTCTGCGTGTTCACCAAAAACACAAAGGCTTCCAAAATTCCAACGACCCTTTTAATTTCTTCTCAAAAATTCAAAATCCATTTTAATCCAAACTGGAAAAAAGCAAAACCATAAAAAAGCACACGCAAATAATTTTAAAACAACTGCACTCACACAGTTTATATCACCAAGAACATATAAAAAAAAATTTAAATCACAATCTAAACTAATGTTTCCTCTCCTCCTCTCCGTGTTTGTAACCCCTTGCAGCATAAAACCCAAAAAAACAAACCTTCACACAACCTCAACAACTCCTCTCATAAAAAACTACGAATCCATTTAAATCCAATAAGTACCAATCCATGTCCGAATAGGAAAAAAAGCAGAAGCACAAAAAAATACCTAAAAAATTACAGCAACGTTGCAAATACCAGCAAATCACAGATTTGCCAACTGAAGAACAAAAACGCAAAATTCTCCTTTAACAGGGAAAACCCAAGAGAGCACCACAATTGACAATAAAAGGAAACGATTAAGGTTTCATCAAAACAAGGGAAAAACCAAAAGAAAAGTATTATAAAATATACCTTAGTTGGATCACACTTGTTCCACAGCGGGCTGCAAAGACACCACCCTTGAAAAGTGTAAATCGGCCAAAAACCCAGCCACAACCCAGAAATCCCAAACGGAAAAAAGGGGAAACAGCAGGAATTCTTTACCTCAATTAGAGATGTCGAAACCATCGGAACGCAAAAAATCCCAAATCTAAATAGACGCACAACAGCCTGGCAACCACAAAATCCCTTAAACCACGAAAATCAGCAACCCTTTCCGCGAAAGAAAGCACGGATATCACAGGGAAACAGAGGATTGGAAGAAAGAACGGCAAAACGAAAAGAGCAAAAGCCGAAATCAGGAAAAGCAACGAAGGAACAAAACCCTAACTCGTTAAGAAGACTCTCGAAGCCGAGAGAATAAGATGAGCGATGCGTGGAAAACAGGGACACAAACGGAAAGAAAACAGAGAAGCGAGGGCAGTTCCGTCCGAACATTGGTGATCTACAGTGCCGGGGAAACTCACGTTTAGTATATATAACTAGCAAAAATGCCCACGCGTTGCTGCGGGTGTTTAAAATATTTTGATAATATGTACATACGGAAAACAGAATTTATTGAAATTATATACCTAAGATAGAGATTGGCAGTGTGCAATTCCTCACTGTTATAAAGATAGAGATGCTATGAAAGCTATATTCATGTACAGAAGTTCATAATATCGAAATCGTTCAAATACGAAAAATATTCATGTCCATATCAGAAGCTTGGCACCAGACATCTGCTCAGTGTTTATGATTTTTCTTGGTCAATCTTTTGGTCTTGCTTGTTTGGGAATGACCATCTTTTTCTTGGTCATCATGTTATTTTTTGCTTTGTCCATAATTTTTCTCTTGCTATATATTAAGAATTGGAATCAGTAAGTATTGAATATAAAAAAACTAATTTTTTTCAATCTATTTAACCAATGAATTGATGGAAGAGCGAAAAAGAGAAACAAAAAAAGGCCATTATTCAATTATATGGAGAATTACTTGATACGTACAAAAGGTTTGAAAATTAAATTAACATTAAAAAAAAATAGAGATGAGATGGAGTGGAAATCACATACCAACATCAAGCTGAAAATTGTAGTGCTCATTTGTAGTGCTATCTGCAATTAGTCCTATCAGGAGCTTCTGCACTGGTTGATGTCTCGGTCTTTTCCTAAGCTGTATGTACATTGTAGACTTGGGTAGATGAGAAGCAGAAGAACATAAAAATATAAGTTAAAGTTACAACTTAACTATCTATGATTCATGTCCAACACATAATAAGAATGGCGAATCATTTTTCATCTTGTGCACTGGTTTGTCATTGTCACTCGAATTCGCAAATTCATTTACTCCGAATTTCTTAGTTATGGCCAGGGAAAGAATGTTTAAGCAAAAATATGTTTCTATGTTTTCCCGTTAAACCAAATCCAAACGTCAAAAATTAAAAATTAAAATAAAAAATAAAAGATAAATACCTTCATCAAACCTCTTGGGCTTCATGTCCACCGACTCCACCCCAATACTCTGGCGCCTCAGATATTTTTCCACCTTTAGTAGCCTAGATCATCCATGTATCAGTATAAATACAGAAAAAAAAAAAAGCAAATGCAATTTATTAGAACAAAGAATTTGGGATCAACAAAGTTTGTCCAAACTTACAGCGAGGCCAATAAACAACAACTGAGGATAATTTTTCGTTTTGCTACATTGAGAGGGAAACCCAAACCTGATATTAAAAAACAAAGTATTCAGTAATAATGCAAACGATTCAATATGTAGTATCAGTTAAGGATGTATAATTCAAGGTTCTAAAGCATTGAGTATGACACCAAACCTGTTGGTATGGCACAACTAAGGATGCAAACTTTGTCCAACTGAGCAAGGGGCTTGATTTTGGAAAGACGGCCAGAAGGAACAACAATGTATTCACTCGAAGTAAATGTGCCTGGAAAACTCTACTCAGTTTACAAATCTGCAATTCTCAAAGCTTAATCATATTAAATCATATATATATGCACACACACAGACAGATTGCTTAAGGGGAGGGATCCCCATTTTTCTAAAAAAATGGGGACACGCTCCCCACCATTGGATTTAACTTTAATGAAATTGTGTGGTTGAGATTGTGTGACCTCTGTTTTAATCTCAACCACACAATTTCATTAAAACCAATCTAACGATGGGGAGCGTGTCCCCATTTTTTTGAAAAAATGGGGATCCCTCCCCTTAAGCAATATGTGTGTATATATATATATATATATATATATATATATATATATATATATATATTATGTATATTATATGTATGTAGTAGATATTATTGTTGACCTTCGGTAGAAGCAAAGTTCAGTGTGATAAACTGAGGTATATTTGACCTTTATCCTCATTTCCATGGCCTTAGGTGGAGCAACCTTCACCCTCTCCATCACCAACAGCTTCCCTGTGTCTCATGCAATCGTTGTTGCAAAATCTACAACACAGAAATCCGAAATTGAGGAGTATTAAATCTCTATAAAGACATGCAAAATGAAGAACAATGGACCTAGCGGGCAAAGAAGCTGATTGGTGTTCATAAAAAAGATATTTTAGTTTTAATTACCTTATATCATGAATAAAATAAGGATAGATTGTGTTTACCCATTTTTTTGTGCAGGAAAGAAGGCTGGTTTTGCATGACTTGGGAATGACCTTTTTTCTGGCAATTTTATACGATGTGATCAAATTTTTGCACGTTTGTCTTTTTGGAATGTACATTAGATAAAATTTTGATTGAACATATGAAAAAAATAATGTTGCAGTATGGTGTAAATACAAAATTACAGGTGTGTATTAGTTGGGATAGCAAAAGCTTTACAAATGAGATTATAATTGAGGGTTAAACTGCTCAGTCATCATAAGCATTCACAGAATGTAGACTGATTGGTATGTTTAAGCAGTAACGCAACACTTTTGGTTTAGGATAGTTAGCAATATGTGTAGTACATGTATGACTCTAATTGTTTCTTAATTATTAACTATTATAAGACTAAAATCTCTTCTCAAGCTTGTAAAGAAGCTTGAGTTTAAATTGATTTTTCTAATTCGAACAAAACTCTACTCAGATACTTCAAATAATGGAAATCATACAAAAAGCAAGCATCCTGGTAGCTAGTTAGTACATGAAATCGTGTTATTGTTAATAAGTTAAACATATGAGAGATAATTTTATCAAAATAAATAAAAGATAGTGGAAGAATGGTGTACCTTCAAATGAATGATGATTGGAGGCCATGCTATACAGAAAAGCTGGTTATGCTGTAAAACAACAATAAGCAGCAATAAATTTGTATGCATCAAATTGTTTTCAGAACTGGAAAAGTCAGGAATATTGCTAACTACTTGCTGGGAGAAATTTTTAGGTGTTTTTGTTTAAAACTGGCTCTACAAACATGCATCAAATAAAGTATGTAATTCTACAAATAAAGAGCACGTATGTAATTTATCAATCTGCCCAGTTTTCATAGATTTCATAATTTATCAACCTACAAACATGCTCTTCATAATCCGATTGACTTTTCTGGTTCATTTGAAATACCCCATTAATTGAAAAACAATTATCAATTACAAAATAAGCATGTAATCCGATCAAACCCAATATCCAAGCAAATGAAATCACACAAAATTAAACACTAAAAAGAAAAACACAAACTCCACTGATCCAAATAGAAACGGAGAGACAATTGTGAAAAAACGGAGGCAGGGACGGCATACCCAAACTAACAGTAGCGTTCCAGCTCATGCGAATTCTCAGACTTGTCAGTAGAGGAAGCCAAACACAAAATATGCCTTAGCCAACAAATTCTCAACAAACCGCTACAACTCACTGCAAAACGAAACTGTTAGGGTTTCATTCAAACGAACACAACAACAACAACAACAACAACAAAGCCTTTTCCCACTAAGTGGGGTCGGCTATATGAATCCTAGAACGCCATTGCACTCGGTTTTGTGGCATGTCCTCCGTTAGATCCAAGTACTCTAAGTCTTTTCTTAGGGTCTCTTCCAAAGTTTTCCTAGGTCTTCCTCTACCCCTTCGGCCCTGAACCTCTAACCCGTAGTCACATCTTCAAACCGGAGCGTCAGTAGGCCTTCTTAGCACATATCCAAACCCCTTTTGTGTACGTGTTGGTGCTTCACCGCCCAACATTCTGTGCCATACAGCATCGCCGGCCTTATTGTCGTCCTATAAAATTTTCCCTTGAGCTTTAGTGGCCTACGACGGTCACACAACACGCCGGATGCACTCTTCCACTTCATCCATCCAGATTCTATGGTTGAGATCTCCATCTAATTCTCCACTCTTTTGCAAGATATAGATCCTAGGTAGCGAAAACGGTCGCTCTTTGGTATTTCCTGATCTCCGATCCTCACCCCTAACTCATTTTGGCCTCCATTTGCACTGAACTTGCACTCCATATATTCTATCTTTGATCGGCTTAGGCGAAGACCTTTAGATTCCAACACTTCTCTCCAAAGGTTAAGCTTCGCATTTACCCCTCCTGAGTTTCATCTATCAACACTATATCGTTTGCGAAAAGCATACACCAAGGAATATCATCTTGAATATGTCATGTTAACTCATCCATTACCAACGCAAAAAGGTAATGACTTAAGGATTGTTGATGCACAAAATCAGTGAGGACTTCGGTACAACAGAAAGTATTAAGTTTGTGATCTTCGCTAGATTGCTCTGGTCATTAGTGTGGATAAGTATGTAAATGGATAGAGATAGGAAAGCAAACACAAGATGTACGTGGTTCACCCAGATTGGCTACGTCCACGGAGTAGAGGAGTTCTCATTAATTGTGAAGGGTTTACGCAAGTACATAGGTTCAAGCTCTCCTTTAGTAAGTACAAGTGAATGATTTAGTACAAATGACATATGTTCAAGCTCTCGTCTTCACTTGCCTTATCTGTCTCATAGGTAGATGTGGCATCTTCTTTGGAAATACGCTTCCTCCATCCAGGGGTGGTATCTTTAACTGGTGGAGATGCACAAGGTAATGTATCAATTTCACTTAAAGCTTACTTGTAGTTTTAGGCTTGGTCAAGCGCGATACAAACCATGTAGTGGGAGTCCCCCAAGTTGCCGAGCTAGGGGATCTGCTGAAAAAGGTGACAGACAAGGTAAGCAATCAGAGCTCCAAGCAATCAGTCCCAGATCAGAAGTTTGATTTCGAGTTCCGACTGATTGTTCTCATTCTCCCTATCTTGCAGGCAGCATGAAGAATAAAGAGAAGAAAAGGAGAATAGATGATATGAGATACTTTTGCTTTTAAAGAAGTAACTTTCCACAGGCTTATTCTTGAACTGGGCTGGAGGATTGTCTAGTTTCCTCCAGAGTATAAGGCCGACTGAAGAATTTGAGGGTCAAAACAAGTCCATCAAATCTAGAGTATGTTCGACCCTGCTGATATGGGATACTTTTGCTATTGACAAAGTAGTGGATGTATCGGCACGTGTTCTATTACGCTTGTCTCCACATGCTTCCTTGTATCCTTCTCACTTTCCCTATCTATTCTTCAGGTAGATGTGGTATCTTCCCTGGAAGCATAAGATGTTGAAGATGAGTACTCGAGAGCAATGCCAGATAAGTAATCAGGTAAGGGGTTCCAGGCAGTCAGTTCCTGACTGGAAGCTTGATTCCAAGTGCTGACTGATTGCTCTCTTTCTCCTTGTCTTGCAGGTAAGAACAAGGCCAAAGGAAAAGACAGGGAAAAAACATGATATGGGATACTCTTGCTTTTAACCCTGATGATATGAGATATTCTTGCTCTGGTGTAGCTTGTTTGCAAAGGTATTATCGGGGGGAAAGAAAGCTGAGTATTTCGAGAGGTTTCGTTGGGAGTGCCCTCTCAGATATGAGGAAGGGTTGAGCATTTTTGCAGGTCTGCCTGTCCGTTGAGGATGGAGGTCGACATATATAGGAGTTTACCTAACAACAAGTAGTAATGCTATTCCTTTACCCTGCTTGGTCATAGCACGGTAGTGGGAGCTGCCAGCTTCACGTGTGTCAGAGCACTTTGAAAAAGTGGTATGTGGTATCGGGAAAGCTGATGTTGCGTGTGAAGATTACAGACAAGCTTTATCCAAGGAGATCTAGCTCTCGAAGTTGAGAAAGCGATGCCTCTTCGATTTTCGTACAAGCAATCCTGTCGGGGATCTGGCTCTCGAGATTCGGAGGACAGTGCCTCTTCGATTTTTGACAGAGCAATCCTGTTGGGAGTCTGGCTCTCGAGATTCAGAGAGCGGTGTCTTTTCAATTTTTGAGAAAGTAATCATGTTGGGAGTCTGACTCTCGAGATTCGGAGGACGATGCCTCTTCGATTTTGGAGCAAGCAATCTTGGTGGGAGTGTTTTCTCGAATGTAAGTAAAGGTTGGGCATGTTTGCTAGTCTACCTTGCCACGGAGCACAGAGGTTGACACACAGGGACTTTCCAATTATCCAGCAACGGTGCCGTTCCTTTACCCTTGTGGGTAATAATATGGTAGCTAGACCTTCAAAAGTTATGTGTCTAAACTTTGTTAGTGCTGTTTCTTTGCTATTCTTTTACCCTTCTTGGTCATAGCGATGTAGTGAGAGCTACAAGCTTCACGTGTCTAAACTTTGTCAGAGATCTTTAGCAAAGTTATCTGTGGTACCCATGAGCTGATGGTGCGTGTGGAAAGTGG
Source organism: Malus sylvestris (assembly GCF_916048215.2). Lineage (NCBI taxonomy): Eukaryota > Viridiplantae > Streptophyta > Magnoliopsida > Rosales > Rosaceae > Malus > Malus sylvestris. The sequence continues at coordinate 15,380,060 of NC_062263.1, forward strand.
ATGATTGAACAGTAAGATTCACGTGCTTTCTACTTCACCAGAAATATTTAACAGAATGCCCGTAATTTCAGCAAAGCTGAGTGTGCATGTGACAGGTGCTGACAAGGCTGAAAAAAGCAGGTGCCTCTTCGATTTCTGAGATCGGCCCTTGTGGTCTCTGAGCAGCCTAGCTTTTGAGAAAGCAAGTGCCTCTTCGATTTTTGAGATCGGCCTTCGTGGTCTTTGAGCAGCCTAGCTTTTGAGAAAGCAAACGCCTCTTCGATTTCTGAGATCGACCCTCGTGGTCTCTGAGCAGCCCAGCTTTTGAGAAAGCAAACGCCTCTTCGATTTCTGGGCAGGCACCTCTTCGATTTCTGAAGCTCCGTCAAGTGCAGATTTTTATAGAGGCTGGCATTAAGTTCAAAAGCACACTTGAATCCTCACCAGTAGAAGCTCCCTTCTTGCACTTCTAAGATCTTGATTTGTCCGACCTCTTCTCTCTTCAACACCTTTGAAAATGTCTGGCCCATCCGACCGTCGTTTTGACTTGAACCTTGTTGAAGAGGCAACCACGCCTTCTCCAGACAACATATGGCGCCCATCCTTCTTATCTCCTACTGGTCCTCTTACCGTTGGGGATTCCGTGATGAAGAATGATATAACTGCTGCGGTGGTGGCCATGAACCTTCTCACTCCCAAAGATAACAGACTACTTTCCAAACGGTCTGATGAGTTGGCTGTTAAGGATTCTCTGGCTCTAAGTGTTCAGTGTGCAGGTTCAGTGTCTAATATGGCCCAGCGCCTATTTGCTCGAACCCGCCAAGTTGAATCATTGGCGGCTGAAGTGATGAGTCTCAAACAGGAGATTAGAGGGCTCAAGCATGAGAATAAACAGTTGCACCGGCTCGCACATGACTATGCTACAAACATGAAGAGGAAGCTTGACCAGATGAAGGAATTTGATGGTCAGGTTTTACTTGATCATCAGCGGTTTGTGGGTTTGTTCCAAAGGCATTTATTGCCTTCGTCTTCTAGGGCTGTACCACGTAATGAAGCTCCAAATGATCAACCTTCGATGCCTCCTCCTTCTAGGGTTATGTCCAGTACTGAAGCTCCGAATGATCCCCCTCCGGTGCCTTCTCTTTCTGGGGCTCTACCGACTGCTGAGACTTCTTCTAAGCAACCTTTGTGAAGACTCCCTCTTGTTTGTTTATTTTGACTCATGTATATGTACATATTTGTAACTTATCGGAGATATCAATAAATAAGCTTTGCTTCATTTCAATGTATTGTGTTAAATACACCAAAGTCTTCTTCACTGAGTGGGGTCGGCTATATGAATCTTAGAACGCCATTGTGCTCGATCCTGTGTCATGTCCTCCGTTAGATCCAAATACTCTAAGTCTTTTCTTAGAGTCTCTTCCAAAGTTTTCCTAGGTCTTCCTCTACCCCTTCGGCTCTGAACCTCTGTCCCGTAGTCGCATCTTCTAACCGGAGCGTCAGTAGGCCTTCTTTGCACATGTCCAAACCACCGTAACCGATTTTCTCTCAATTTTCCTACAATTTCGGCTACTCTTACTTTACCTCGGATATCCTCATTCCTAATCTTATCCTTTCTCGTGTGCCCACACATCCAACAAAGCATCCTCATCTCCGCTACACCCATTCTGTGTACGTGTTGATGCTTCACCGCCCAACATTCTGTGCCATACAGCATCGCCGGCCTTATTGCCATCCTATAAAATTTTCCCTTAAGCTTCAGTGGCATACGGCGGTCACACAACACGTCGGATGCACTCTTCCACTTCATCCATCCAGCTTGTATTCTATGGTTGAGATTTTCATCTAATTCTCCGTTCTTTTGCAAGATAGATCCTAAGTAGCGAAAACGATCGCTCTTTGGTATTTCCTGATCTCCGATCCTCACCCCTAACTCATTTTGGCCTCCATTTGCACTGAACTTGCACTCCATATATTCTGTCTTTGATCGGCTTAGGCGAAGACCTTTAGATTCCAACACTTCTCTCCAAAGGTTAAGATTCGCATTTACCCCTTCCTGAGTTTCATCTATCAACACTATATCGTCTGCGAAAAGCATACACCAAGGAATACCATCTTGAATATGTCCTGTTAACTCATCCATTACCAACGCAAAAAGGTAAGGACTTAAGGATGAGCCTTGATGTAAACCTACAGTTATGGGAAAGCTTTCGGTTTGTCCTTCATGAGTTCTTACGGCAGTCTTTGCTCCTTCATACATATCCTTTATAGCTTGGATATATGCTACTCGTACTCCTTTCTTCTCTAAAATCCTCCAAAGAATGTCTCTTGGGACCCTATCATACGCTTTTTCCAAATCTATAAAGACCATGTGTAAATCCTTTTTCTCATCTCTATATCTTTCCATCAATCTTCATAAGAGATAAATTGCCTCCATGGTTGAGCGCCCTGGCATGAACCCAATTGGTTGTCCGAAACCCGTGTCTCTTGCCTTAATCTATGCTCAATGACTCTCTCCCAGAGCTTCATTGTATGACTCATTAGCTTAATACCCCTATAGTTCATGCAATTTTGTACGTCGCCCTTATTCTTGTAGATAGGCACCAAAGTGCTCTTTCGCCACTCAGTTGGCATCTTCTTCGTTTTCAAAATCCTATTGAAAAGGTCAGTGAGCCATGCTATACCTGTCTCTCCCTAGACTTTCCACACTTCGATCGGTATATCGTCTGGGCCCACTGCTTTTCTATGCTTCATATTTTTCAAAGCTACAACCACTTCTTCCTTCCTGATTCGACGATAAAAGGAGTAGTTTCTACACTCTTCTGAGTTACTCAAATCCCCTCAAGAAGTACTCCTTTCATGTCCTTCATTGAAAAGATTATGAAAATAACCTCTCCATCTGTCTTTGACCGCATTTTCTGTAGCAAGAACCTTTCCATCCTCATCCTTGATGCACCTTACTTGGTTTAGGTCCCTTGTCTTCTTTTCCCTTGCTCTAGCTAGTTTATAGATATCCAACTCGCCTTCTTTGGTATCTAGTCGCTTATACATGTCGTCATAAGCCGCTAATTTAGCTTCTCTCACAGCTTTCTTCGCCTCTTGCTTCACTCTTCTATACCTTTCACCATTTTCATCGGTCCTGTCCTTGTATAAGGCTTTACAACATTCCTTCTTAGCCTTCACCTTTATTTGTACCTCCTCATTCCACCACCAAGATTCCTTTTGGTGTGGGGCAAAGCCCTTGGACTCTCCTAATACCTCTTTTGCTACTTTTCGAATACAACTAGCCATGGAATCCCACATTTGGCTAGCTTCCCCCTCTCTATCCCACCCACACTGGGTGATTACTTTCTCTTTGAAAATGGCTTGTTTTTCTCCTTTTAGATTCCACCATCTAGTCCTTGGGCACTTCCAAGTCTTGTTCTTTTTTTCTCACTCTTTTGATATGTACATCCATCACCAACAAGCGATGTTGATTAGCCAAGCTCTCTCCCGGTATAACTTTGCAATCCTTACAAGTTATACGATCCCCTTTCCTCATTAGAAGGAAATCTATTTGTGTTTTTGACGACCCACTCTTGCAGGTGATCACATGTTCTTCTCTCTTCTTAAAGAAGGTGTTGGCTAAGAAGAGATCATATGCCATTGCAAAATCCAAGATAGCTTCCCCATCCTCGTTTCTCTCCCCAAAACCATGGCCACCATGAAAGCCTCCATAGTTGCCTGTCTCCCTGCCCACGTGTCCATTTAAATCTCCTCCTATAAATAACTTCTCCGTTTGGGCAATTCCTTGCACCAAGTCTCCAAGGTCTTCCCAAAATTTCTCCTTCGAACTCATATCCAACCCTACTTGAGGTGCGTACGCACTAATCATATTGATGAGTTTTTGTCCTATTACAATCTTGATTGCCATGATTCTATCTCCTACCCTCTTGACATCTACAACATCTTGTGTCAAAGTCTTGTCCACGATGATGCCAACACCGTTTCTCGTTCTATTTGTGCCCGAATACCAAAGTTTAAACCCTGATTTTCTAGATCCTTTGCCTTAAGACCAACCCACTTAGTTTCTTGTAGGCACATAATATTTATCCTTCTCCTCACCATAACTTCCACTACTTCCATAGATTTTCCCGTTAAGGTTCCTATATTCCACGTTCCTAAACGCATTCTACTCTCTTGAACTCTACCCTTCTGTCCTAGCTTCTTCACCCTCCCCCGTCCAATAGGATCAAAGTACTTCTTTTGTGTGTCCTGTGTAAAGTTGATAGGAGCATGTGCTCCCAAACAACTTTGAGTGGAGTATTCAAACGAACACAAATTTGAAAAAAAAAAAATAATTATTATGCAGCAGTTTTGGAAGATACCAGAGTTCAATACAATTTGCCCGACGATAATTTAAAGGCATGCCGTGCTCAGTCCCAACTCCGGGATCGCCGATGAAAACAGAGACCAACACTCTGAAATTCTGGCACCAACGGTCGCGAACGCTCGAAACCAATTTTATAAGCTTCGACAAAACGTTGTTGTCAGTTTCGACAAAACCTTGACTACCTTAAAATTTTGATCCCGACGATGGCAAGATGAGAACAAAACGCTGACCAACAAAGGGTTCGTCACCGGAGAAGACCGGAAACAAAACACCCAATAAAATCAAACAAAGGGTTGCACACCGGAGAAGACCCGAAACCAAATCCAAAATAAAATGAAAGTCAGGATCTCTTCTAAGACTATTCTGCGAAGAAAGAGCAAAGATTTGGCAGCAAAAGAGGGTACGATGAAGAGGGAGAAAATCGCACAGCAAGGAAGGTGAAAAACAAAAAGGAAAGGTAAAGTAGAAAATATGCGGTCCAAGCAGAGAAAGAAACAATGAAAGACGCGTGACCGGGAAGAGCAAAAGCGACTTTTTACTGTATAAAAAATGAAACAGTAGCGAACTCGAGGGCATTTCCGCCCTTTCCGTTCACGAACAGTGAAAAACAGTGCCACCAAGTTTGGGTTTTAGTATATGCATAATTTCCAGAGTAGATTGAAAGATTTTGTAGGTGATTTATTCTCCTTACTTTTTTTTTACCATCATATCGTCCACAGATGGGTATATACCTAATTTAAAATGGAACAATGATTTTAAAGGTCATCAATGTAAAAGAGGATGAGTACCTATGAGAATCTTCATAGCGTATCAGATTCAGGAAAAAGAGCCTCAATTGGACACATTGTCAAAAGGAGGAAGGTTGTTCCAACAATTTTTTGTAGATTCTTACACAGCACTTGAAGAAGATCGATTGGATAACATAAGATTATTTTTTTTTTTTTTTTTTTGAGAAGTGAGGTTTACAAAGGTATTTTTGATGCAATATCAAGGGGTAATAATAATGCGGATAATGCAAGACAGAGTAATATTGCTTAGCTCACATACCAAAAGCCCTAGATACATGCTTAACAGTTATCAAGATGCTATTGCAATTTGCAAACAATATGGGCACCCTTATTTGTTCATAACCTTCACTTGCAATGTCAAATAGCCTGAAATTGCAAAAGGGCTTGATAGCAAGCCTGGATACAAATCAAGGCGTGGGACCATGAACTTTTCAGGACCTGAGTAAAGCAGATCAGAATACAAGCACCTCCGTAGTCCGGTCAAGGATTAACCATCCTCATTTAATGCTATCATTAAGAGCCAAATTCCTACTCCTACAACAAGTGAGTGTTCAACATGTCCATCAGTCGAGTAGATAGCTGTGTCAACACTAACAACCAAGACAAAGGTAACCTATTTTTGGAGAACCCAACTGCTCCAAAAAGCAATACTGCCTTGGCTGAAGATTCTATTCCCATCATAGACCAAATTATAGGAATCACGTTGTTATAGATAACCTCCAGAAGACATCGAAGGCCAGCCAACCCGAAATCCTTCTAGTTTTGTACATATGGAGTAGCTTATGAAAGCTTTGGAAAATGCTCGCAGAACTACTATGCAGACCCAGATTTAGATCTTGGGATTCGGAGTTCTGAGCACTTCTACTTTAGAAGTACGGCTAGTCGAGACTCCTCATCCAGTTTCAACAGAGTCTCATTCCAAATCAGCACGTAAAGCATCACAAAGATCAGATCGTCACTCACATTACTGAAGGTTCGAGTTAAACATAATATCAGACTTCCAAGCATTGTAAGGGCTTATCGTATGTAACCCATACGCCTCGACTTTGATGAACTAGAGTCCCTTGAGGACCAAGAACGCGGCAGACCTCTAAATCACAATAACTCTAGGGATATTCCAAGAGAAGTTTGGAATCAAGTCTCAAGCAGGGTTTTTGTTGAGGTCAAAGGCGATATTTCCTCTGCAATAGAGGCCACTGCTCCTCCGAAGAAGTTTACTCTGCCCCAATTAAGTATTACTACATACATACTGATATGGATAACTATATAATGGCAATATCAGAATGCTATGACTTTGTATAGCAACAATGATGCATTGATGTGCAAGGTGTTTCCTTCCATACTAGAAGGACTTGCTATGAGATGGTACTCGAAAATACCAATACGGTTAATCAAAAACTTCGAAGCATTGGCTAAAGTTTTCACTGCCAATTTCTCCGCATATCGAGATGTCTGGAAGCTCCATAAGGCTGTGTTTATCATGGAACAAGAATCCAAGCAAGAAAGTGTCAGAAAATACCTCAAACTGTTCGAAGTAGAACTAGCTGAAGTGGATAGACCTAACGAGAGACTCGGTTTTATAGCCTTCAATAAGTACTTTATGTTCACTTCTATCGGTGCCAAAAACTGAAGAAAATGAAGTATGATGGCGCTACCCTAGCATAATGTTTCCAAAATGTGAATGACATGACAACTTAGGACAATGAAGCTCGAAAGCAGGATTCAGAGTCTGATCAATAAAACTATATAGCTTTTTTTGCAAGCAAACAAGTATGTGTTCACCTGGTCCACTCAAGACATGCCTGGAATAGATCATTAAATTATCTACCATCATCTCCATGTGGACTCAATCGAGTCGTCTAAAGAAAACACAACAACAGAACCCAACAAAGTAAAATAATCGAAGCTGAGATTGATAAGCTTAAGAAGCCAACTTTATTATTGAAGTTCATCATCCATATTGGCTGTCCAACGTGGTCTTTTTGCAGAAAATGAACGAAACATGAGTTTGTGTAGACTTCACGGACTTGAACAGGGCGCGTCTCAATGATCCATATCCCTTACATGGGATAGACTTGATTGTCGATTCCATCACTGGACATGAACTATTAAGCTTTATAGATGTATATAACAGATAAAACCAGATCAAGATGTAGCCGAACATGGAGGAGAGACCTTTCGTTATTGATCGAGTTACATATTGTTATCTTGTTATTCCATTCAAACTTAAGAATGCAGGGGTAACCTATCAACGATTGGTAAACCAGATTTTCAAGAAGAAAATTGGGAAGATGATGGAACACGTTTTAATAACCCTCCATCCAAACTTAAATTTGTAACACATTTTAACCTTCCATTTTTAAATTCTATAACAATATCTCTATTTGAATAAAAAGTCCTATATCTCCCAATATTAAACCACCAATTTTGTCTCATGTTGGCTATCTATATTGTTCATTCAATTTCAAATTTACATGAATTTTGGACTTAAATTTGTAACATATTTTAACCCTCAATCTTTAAATTGTATAACAACATCTCTGTTGAATAAAAAGTCATATAGCTCCCATTATCAAACCACCAATTTTGTCTCATATAGGTTGTCCATATTGTCATTCGATTTCAAATTTACATAAATTTTGGACTTAAATTTGTAACATGTTTTAACCCTCCATCATTTGTAACATGTTTTAACCCTCCATCTTTAAATTCTATAACAATATCTCTATTTGTATAAAAAGTCCTAATCTCCCATTATTAAAACACCAATGAGCATGAGAACCGTTTTCAGATTTATCTTTGACTATTTGAAAAGGTTTAACTAGTTCATTCGATTCATTTAAATTTTTAATCAAACTTTCCACAATGTTTTCATCAACCATTTCATTCTTTTGGTACAATTAACTGCATCAAGGCGATTCATTGCTTTATTATGGGTATCATATATATTTATGAGGGATTCGTCAATTACCCCCGAACTTGTAAGGATTTGTCAATTTTCCTCCTCATCTTTAATTTTAGCCAATTTCCCCTCAACTATCATAATAAGTAAATTTTCCCTCCTGTTGTTAAATTTTCTGAATTTTCTATCTCTTCTTCCATTAAAGATGTCATGTGCTATCCACATGATAGCCTTTAAAGGGTAAAAATGTCATTTTGCTCCAAATTTTCTATCTTCTTCCTTTTCTCCACCCTCGTTTTCTACTCCCCATATCTCTTCTCAGTTTGACCTCTCAAACCCAAGGGGGAAAGCTTAATTTTCAATGGCTTTCGAGGTGGTTTTGATTTAGCTCTCTCTTTAGCGACATGTTTGAAGAGGGAAGCTTGCATTGAGAATTTGATGATCTGCTTTTTAAAAAGGCATTTTTTGGGAATCTTTGTCAACAAAAGAGAACATTCCTCTTGATATAATAAAGAAATTAAAGTCAGTAGGATTTAGGAAGCTCTGAATCAAATTTGCCATTATTAGATAAAGTTGTACAAAAACATTGAAATCTCCTTTTTTTTTATTGAGAAAAAGTAGAAGGCGATGGGTAGAGGGACCCACATACTAGAGGCTTGGGCCTCCTAGAATTAGAGAGCATTCCAACTGCGGCTGCTGCATCTCTGGCCAAGAATGCAATTCAAGGAGAAATAAAACATCATATTCCTATAGGACAACTTCGTATATTCCTAACTGAACCCAGAAAAGAAATTGTAAGCAATGGTAAGATTCACTAGGCTTTTCAATGAACACACCAAGTCTGGCAACACCCCTGACCGCTTGTTATACGCCAAGTTTAGAACTTCGATGTCTTTCAATCAAGAAATCATGTTGGGAAGATGACCCATTAGGGAGTTATGGGTCACATAAAAAATATTAATATATGTGAAGGATGTTGGATTTGTGACCAAGTGGACAACAAACCAAAATACCTTTCGGCTAATAAAATAGAATAAGGAAAAGGGGGACATCATTATGATGTCTAGCCCTTGATTTGTGGCTTTTACAAAGGCAAAGAATATGTGGCCTTGTGTGATGAGTGCAGCCGAAAGAGAGAAGAGAAGGCGGGGCCTTTTGTTTATATTAAGGCATTTGGTTATGCCTTTGGAAGAGGGGGAGCGGCAGATGAGAGAAACCAGGGAGAGCATTCGGCTCTCCCATTTGAATATGAGCTGCTCCTTCCCACCATTTGTAATAATCCCATTTTGTTAGTAATCACTCGATCAAAGATGTTGGTGCTACTTGTGTAGCTTTTGGGAGAGAAGGATTTTGATATGTGTTTCTTCTTCTCCATTTGTTTCTTAGTTTGAGTGAGAGCCATTGGTTGTATGTGGGATTTGGGTTTGAGAGTTAAAACTCTATTTGTAATCTCCTTTTGATATTAGTGGAATTTCCTCGCCGTCTCGGAACTGGACGTAGGCTTACACCGAACCAGTATAAATCCTTGTGTTTTGGATTATTTGTCTTGTCATATTTTGCCGTTGTAACTTATTGGTTTCATATTTGACACTTCCGCACAACAAGTGGTATCAGAGCTCTGGGTTTTGACTTGGGGTTTTGTATTAGTATGTCTATGAAATCTTCGAATGACGGTGAAATATGTTTTTTTGAAAAAATCGACTGAAGGAATGACTTTGGCATTTGGTCAATTGGAGATGCAGAGTTTGACTGCAAAATGCGTGGCGTTGAAGAAGGATAGTAAGGGACTATGCTGCAGTCACTGAGCTCGCAGATTGGAGAATGGTTTCGGAAACAGCGTGTCAGCTACAATGTTGTTGTCGATGTTGTTGAAGTGTTGGTGTTCGACGGCTGCAGGTGTAGTGTACTGCTTTTGGTGGGTTTTCCGTTGGTCATCGTTGCACCGGAGGTGTTTATGGGTTGTTGTCTACGAGTTGAGTGGGAAGGAGAAAAAGTAAAAGCAGTTGAAAATTGGAAAGAAAATGTTGGTTCTTTTTCTTTCGGCATTTGTTTTGGTAGAAGGACATCATGATGACAAATGATGTTGTTGGTTAGAAGAAAAGGGAAAAAGGCTAAGGCTAAGTTTTCTTTTCTTTGGCATTTTTTCAATGGCAGAAATTGTTTGGTTGTTTTTTCACTCCCATTGGTTGCCTTTGGAGCAAGTTGCTGGAGACATTGGAGGAGTTAGTGAGGGCCAATTTGTTAAGTTCTGCAAGTTTGGATAGTGAGACACCACACTATTTTGGAGACACCACATGCACTGCAGAACATTTGTGTGGAACCCTCTTGTAGAAGGCAAGTTATATGCTTTCTAACTTTGTTTGGTCTATGTACATTTGGTTGGATTTGTTTGCCACTGCTATTTGGTCTGTTGGTCTCCATCATCTGCAATTAGTTTTCTTGAAGACTCCAGTTGAGGTATGGTTTTGGATCTCCTGCTGATTATTTGAATTTGAAATTTTGGTTGTCCTGTTGGTGCTCATGTGATGATGGTAAACTTGAGTGAAGGGCATATTTTGGTATGTGGTATGTGAGACCTTGTTGCCAAATTTGTAATCAATTTTGACTTGGAGAATGTGCCATGCTATGTGAATGAGTCTATTGGTGCAGTTTAAGACCATGGTGTTTGTAAGCAGGTGGAGTTCGTTGTGTGTCCAACTTTGGTATGGTGTGCTTGATCTTTTGTTGGTAATATTGAAGAATTTCAATTCTTCGTTTGAATCACTTTTGTTTTGGTCAAGACACTTATGGTTTGGAAATCTGGAGAAGACGGTAGAGAAATGTTCACTTTAGTTGGCTTTGGTACAGTTTGAGTCGAGGTGGAAATTGTTATGAGCACTGGTAAGTTTGGGGAATTTGATTTAGTTTCCGTTGTCTTTAGTTTGTACTTTGGGTGCTTATGGTGATTGTTGATTCGATTCTCTGTGATGCTTTCGGAACTTGGTCAAGGTGGAGATTGTTGGATTTGTGACCAAGTGGACAACAAGCCAAAATACCTTTCGGCTAATAAAATAGAATAAGGAAAAGGGGGACATCATTATGATGTCTAGCCCTTGATTTGTGGCTTTTACAAAGGCAAAGAATATGTGGCCTTGTGTGATGAGTGCAGCCGAAAGAGAGAAGAGAAGGCGGGGCCTTTTGTTTATATTAAGGCATTTGGTTATGCCTTTGGAAGGGGAGCGGCAGATGAGAGAAACCAGGGAGAGCATTCGGCTCTCCCATTTGAATATGAGCTGCTCCTTCCCACTATTTGTAATAATCCCATTTTGTTAGTAATCACTTAATCAAAGATGTTGGTGCTACTTGTGTAGCTTTTGGGAGAGAAGGATTTTGATATGTGTTTCTTCTTCTCCATTTGTTTCTTAGTTTGAGTGAGAGCTATTGGTTGTATGTGGGATTTGGGTTTGAGAGTTAAAACTCTATTTGTAATCTCATTTTGATATTAGTGGAATTTCCTCGCCGTCTCGGAACTGGACGTAGGCTTACGCCGAACCAGTATAAATCCTTGTGTTTTGGATTATTTGTCTTGTCATATTTTGCCGTTATAACTTATTGGTTTCATATTTGACGCTTCCGCACAACAAAGGATTCTGATTCTTTTGGGAATTTGATTAATCGATGAAGACTGGAGCTTCACACCATCGTCCAAATTCATGCCTTGGTAGAATAAACTGAAATTAAATGTTGGGTTTGGAGATTGGAAGGAGAAACAGAGAGAAATATTGGGTTTGCGAGGTCAAACGGAGAAGAATCTAGGGAGTAGAAAACGGGGGTGAAGAAAATGAAGAAGATACAAGGTTCGGAGAAAACGAAGAAGGTAGTAGGTGTGGATAAAATGATGTTTCTGCCATTTAATGGCGGTTACATGGATAACACATGACATACTTAACGGAAGAATAGATGAAATATTCAAAAAATTAAACAGCAAGGTAGAAAGTGACTAATTTTAAGAGTTAAAGGGGGTAATTGGCCAAAATTAAAGTCGAGGGGGGGAATTGGCCAATCCTTACAAGTTTAGAGGGCAAATTGACGAATACCTCTATATATAAAGCTGAATAAATTTTGGACCTTCACCGTTAGGGGGTAACAAGAACCTATTAAATGATGAACTTGACACTAATTTAAAAAATATAAGAACTTGTTCCATTGTTAATTGATTGATCAACTTTGGCTCCCATGGAAATAAATGCAAGCATAGAATTATACACCTTGATATTCTCTCTGAACATTAAACTTTTTTGGCCTTTAATTGAATCAAGTAATTTTTCTAAAAATAGGGATCTCGACTTTGGAATGGAAGTTTGATATTTCCTTGTTGACAACAAAGAGTAGAAACAAGCTCATTGTTTTTGTAAGCTTTTGCTACGCATAAGGCTCTAAAACTCACTATTTTCAGAGTTAATGACTTAGACATTGAAAATCCATTGGTCAAACACCCTACCTCTTGGGATCGTGTGGCTTTGGCCTTGATGGATCGTGTGGCTATTTCACATATCTTTCGATTTTCCCCTGAAGTTTTCTATTGGAAAATTAAGGACTCCAACTAATTTTGTAGCCGATTTCCCCCTACTGTTAGTTTTTCATATATTCTATCCATATTTCTGTTAAATGAGAGCATGTGCACAACATATGAGGGTAATTAAGTCATTTCACTCTTCAAAATAACAAAAAAACTTAAAATAGAACAAAAATTGTTGCAATCATATTTAGAATATGAATGTGATTGTGTAAATCCTAGTGGATATAAGAATATCTCTTATATTCTTATTAGTAGTTAATTACCTATTAGAGTTGTAATCCTAAAAGGGTAAAGATTCTACCTATTTTACTACTGTTGATGCACAAAACCGGAGGTCTTGGAACAACGTAAATCCGACCGTGAATCTGCATGAAATGTAAATAACACAAGATGTATCGTGGTTCACCCCAAGGTTTGGGTTACGTCCACACTGATTATGTATTTATTTGAGGGAATAGAGAGGGAGAGGGTGAGAGCTTCTGAGAGCTTCTGAGGGTGAGAGAGGGGATTTCAGGCCTAGGAATTGGCCTCCTCCTAATTGTGAGGATGAGGAGTCCTTTTATAGAATAAGGACTCCTCACTTATTACATATTTGCCCCTTCCCTTATTGCATAATTACATTTGAGTCCCCCGAGTATTTATACGAGGTCTAAATACGGAGGCCCTAAATATGGTATAAACAGTAGTCCCCCAAGTCTTCAGTCAAGAGAGTCTTTTGGCTGGAGACTTGAAATTCAGTCCATGTGTGGGCCGAAGTAACTAGATGCCTTGAACTGATGCTCGATATGAGGCAGTGCTCAATTTGAAATGACGCTCAACTAGAAGTAGCACACGCTGTGAGTCTGCTCAGCTCGTGGCTTATGTTGCCTTGGTTGGCTCGGCTTGTGGCGTTTGAAGGTGAGGGAGTCCCTTTTATAGAATAAGGGCTCGCTCCTCAATACATGAATGATGGGCTAGAGTTGATGCTCTCTAATGATGGTGAGGGAGTCCCTTTTATAGAATAAGGGCTCGTTCCTTAATACATAAATGATGGGCTAGAGTTGATGCTCTCTAATGATGGTGAAGGAGTCCCTTTTATAGAATAAGGGCTCGTTCCTCTATACATAAATGATGGGTTAAAGTTGATGCTCGCGGCGAGGCAGTTGCTCAGTAGGCGGCGATACTCTCTACTGGTAGTGAGGGAGTCCCTTTTATAGAATAAGGGCTCGTTCCTCAATACATAAATGATGGGCTAGAGTTGATGCTCTCTAATGATGGTGAAGGAGTCCCTTTTATAAAATAAGGGCTCGCTCCTCAGTACATGAATAATGGGTGCTCTCTAATGAAAGTGAATGAGTCCCTTTTATAGAATAAGGGCTCGCTTCTTAATACATAAATAATGGGCTAAGTCCCCCAAGTATTTTTCATGAGTGCAATCTAATAAAAGTGAGGGAGTCCCTTTTATAAAATAAAGGCTCGCTCATCAATACATAAGTAATGGGCTAGAGTTCCCCAAGTATTTTGTATTTTTCATGAGGCCCAGTTGAGGCCCAATATATGGTACATAATGTAGTCCCCCAAGTCTTCAGTCAATAGAGTATGTTGGCTGGAGACTTCAAATTGAATCCATGTATGGGCCGAAGTGGCTGTTGGTCAGAGGCGGTATTTGTATACCCTGCACTGAAGCTTTGTAGGTGAAGCTTTGCAAGTGAAGCTTTGTAGCTAGAGCTCTGTAAATGAAGCTTTCGAAGCTGAAGTTTTTGTAAATGAAGCTTTTGGAGCTAGAGCTCTGTAAATGAATCTTTTGAAGCTATTTGACATGAGTGATGCTCATGAATGTTTATGTTGATTGACATGAATGATGCTCATGTATGTTGTCATGAGTGATGCTCATGAATGTTAATGTATGATTGTCATGAGTGATGCTCATGAATGTTTATGTATGAATGACATGAGTAATGCTCATGTATGATTTGAAGTACTAGGCGTACTTTTGATCACCTGGTTGGTGGCATGAAGGAGAGTACGGGTTGTACATTTCATCACCTGGTTGGTGGCATGAATAGTTAGTTGCCAAATGATATTAGAGTACGGGTTGTATATTTCATCACCTGGTTGGTGGCATGAATGGCTAGTTGCCAAATGATATTAGAGTACGGGTTGTACATTTCATCACCTGGTTGGTGGTAATAGCGACAGGTTGCCGAATAATTTTTGGAGTACTAGGCGTACTTTTGGTCATCTGGTTGGTGATAATAGCGGCGGGTTGCCGAATAATTTTGGAAGTACTGGGCGTACTTTTGATCACTTGGTTGGTGGTAATAGCGGCGGGTTGCCGAATAATTATGGAGTACTGGGCATACTTTTGATCACCTGGTTGGTGCTATTTTGGGCTTATGGGCCTTCGCCCTTTATACAACATTCCAGCCCATTTATTTTGGGCTTTTGTTGTTTTGTTTTGTTTTTTTTTGTTTTTTTTTTTTTTTGTTTTTTTTTGTTTTTTTTTTTTTTTTTTTTTTTTTTTTTTTTTTTTTTACTGGGTATGATACTGGAGATACAGATGGTGATAAAAATACATATACCAGCAAAAAATAAAAATAATGTTTGCGGTGCCCGCGTATGCATGCATATCTTCGCTTTCTCCACTTTCTCTTCTTTTGTGTTGTTCACTCTCTTTTTGCTTTTAAAGATACATCACAGACGACCCATCATCACACCTCCACTTTTCTAACAGTGCTGCCTTCTTTCTTTTTCCTCTTCCTTTATGGTAAGGCAGAATAAGTGGAATTCTGAGTAATGAACCCATCCACTGGTTTTTTGGGTCAGGCACGGGAGGCCCACTTCCACACTAATATTTGCAGAATAAGTATAATAATAAAAATTATTTAAACTATCTTGCTTTAAGAAAATGTGGCCAGCATCTTGTAATAAAAGAAGACTTTTCTTCTGTGGTTTGGAGAGTGGGATTGTGGGCTGGCAGATAGTGGGCTAGTGTCTAACAAGCAAAGTTGATGTTGTTGATGCTTTGTCGGTGTTGCAAAGTTAATGCTCTGTCGGTATTTCATGAGCCCATCAACTTTTCGTGTTGTTGCTTGGCCAAAACAGCGATATTTCTGAGCAAATCAGCTGACAACAGGCCTAAATCCCCACCTCCGCCTTTCTGTGAGTTCAGTCGACTCTGCAACGACTCACCGCCGTAAAAAGGCATCGATTTCCGTCGCTAAATCCGTGATCACTTGATGGGTAGTTCAGTGCCGGCCCATTATTGTAATCATCGCCGTTAATGCATGAAATCCGCGGCTGCTGGCGGCTGAAAACTGACACATTTAGGCGAGAAAAAGCAGCCGTTTCCAGGAAAATGCGAAAACCCTCCATCCTCTGCCTCGACAGCTATGAAATTCCGACGATGAAGTTTTGAGAGTGAGATAAATCTTCGAACTTTCTGATATTTTTTAGAGAAGAGGGTTCTAAAATTGCCCAGCGAGAGACTGAAATAGGGAGTGAGTTGTGACTGTGGGTCCGATTCCGACTCAGACAGATAGTGGGAGGAGGAGGATAACAAGAAAGTGAAGTACTTAGCAGCAGCAAACCTAACCCATTTTTGTTACTTTTTGCAGTCGGTGTGTTTTTCATGGAGCGGGTGATCAAGTAAGCCAGGGCCTTGCAGTCATCGAGAAAGAGCACGATGGCCAGAGCTAGAATAGTCGTTGGGAGGAGTTGAAGAACAAAGAGAACATACCCGTCGGAGAAAACCCAGCAGACCAGTACATATTTTCAGGGCTCTTCGAGCTCTTGTAACCAGCAAAGCCCTCCGACCAGGTCTTCAGAGCGAGCCCAGAATCCTCGCTCATTCTCACGGCCCACAGATCTTCTCGCTCCCCGACCTCCCTATGACTATGGCGCCTGCAATCAGCGGCGAGATTTCGCAGATCCACCACCAGAAGCACCACCTGGCTTACATCACCAACTGCAAAAATCGATGTCGGCGGTGATCCAATGGACGACGGTCGGGATGGTCGCCGCCTGGTACGGCTCCAACATCGGTATCCTGCTTCTGAACAAGTACCTGCTCACGAACTGCGGCTTCTGGTTTCCGATCTTTCTGACGCTCTGCCACATGACGGTTTGTTCGGTGCTCAGCTACGTCGCCATAGCTGTGATGAAGGTGGCCCCATTGCAGAGCTTGAAGTCAAAGGTTTAGTTAGCCAAGATCTCCGGGCTCAATGTCGTTTTCTGCTTCTCCGTCGTTTGCAGTGTCCTTTTCAGTCTCCCTCATCTCGAAGCCGCCAAACTCTCTTAGTCCGAAGCCATTGTCGGTGCAGCAACGTAGCGAGCCGCCGCCCTCAACAATTCAGCCACCGCCTTCCTCACTGAAAAATGGCTACCTTCTTCCAGAGGCTTTCCAAGGCCGCGCCATCTGTGGGTCTTGTGGTTCTGCTGCAAAGTAAGCAATCCAAGATCCTAAACCAAAGATGTCGGACACGTGGGTAGACCCTAATGGTGTAAGCTCTTGATTCGGAGAAGAGTTCCTCCATGGTCTCCACGAATGGGTTTAGGCTTCTGATTTAAGACACGTAGAGAGTGAGAGGCACTGCAGAAAAGGCCAGTGTGAAGAACACATGCAATACCATCATCTACCTATCTATCAATTTAAATCAAAACCCGCAAAAATATGATCTCAAAGATTGGATTTTGATTAAAACCCAATTCAGTTTTGAAGATTGTGATGCAGAAGAGAAGAGGGTTTTGGAGAGAATATTTCTCGAAATTGGAAGAAAGAGCTGGAGAGTGGGTGGAGAGAGAGAGAAGCTCCGGTGGTCGGCAGAGCTTCCAACGTGAAATCTCTATCTTCTCCTTCAATTCTCAAACTGTTGCCCCATCATTTACAGAGAAAGAATATCGAACACCCGTCTCGAAGGCTTTCGTTCTTCATGGTGTTCTTTAGCTTGCAGTTGGACAAGTTTCCTTCACTTTGAAATGGGTTCTGGTTGAAAAAATGCAGCCTTTTCACGGTAGACACAAACATGTGCCATGGGACATCCCCAACAAGTATCATATCTCCTTCCTGATCATCTCCTTCATCACATCCAGGAACTCCGAGTTGAAAAAACTGTTGATCGTGCCCCGCCACCAAGCTCGTGAGCGCCACCCAGAACGTCATGGAACAGGTGTTTACGGCAGAGAGCTGGAGCGCGGATCTTGGAGAGAAGATGGTGTGGAGAAGATGACGAGGAAAACAGGTGTGTGGTTTGTGGTGCTGAATCCGAGAGAGGACGGAGATGATAGTCCTTGTTAGTGGGCTCTGGGAGGTGGGTGCGGGCCTGGGTATATGTCTGGGCTCGCAGCTGCTGAAGCCTGAATCTTTTGGTTTGGATCTGCTGAGGCGTGATGGGTGTTGAAGCTGGATAGGTGTCAGATCCGGATCATCGGGCGAGTTAGGCCGGGTTAACGAGTCAGCAGGCTCGGAGGTGGAGGGAACGTCTAAGAGAGACGGAGGGAGAAGCTGAGACCGTGCAGCCGAGAGATGAAGAGATGAGAGAAGCTGACGTTAAACTGGGTTTTCCTTCTAACCCATTTCTGGGTTTCTAGAGAGAATAAGAGATGGGGTTGGCTTTTTTTTTTTTTTTTTTTTTTTGTATCTCAGAGAGATAGAGAGAGTGATCTGATGGAGAGTTGTGATTTTTGTTAGGAAAACGGGAGAGTGTTGGTGCACTCACAGAGAGACGCAGAGATCTGATGAAAATGAGATGATGGTTTGATGGGTTTTTTCTGGGTTCTTTTTGCAGATACACGGGGAAGATTGTGAAGGTTTCACGATGGTGTGATGAAAGATTGAAAGAGAACCGACGTAACTTTTCGTGTCGATTCCCACAGACGACGCCAAATGTTGATGCACAAAACCGGAGGTCTTGGAACAACATAAATCCGACCGTGAATCTGCATGAAATGTAAATAACACAAGATGTATCGTGGTTCACCCCAAGGTTTGGGCTACGTCCACACTGATTATGTATTTATTTGAGGGAATAGAGAGGGAGAGGGTGAGAGCTTCTGAGAGCTTCTGAGGGTGAGAGAGGGGATCTCAGGCCTAGGAATTGGCCTCCTCCTAATTGTGAGGATGAGGAGTCCTTTTATAGAATAAGGACTCCTCACTTATTATATATTTGCCCCTTCCCTTATTGCATAATTACATTTGAGTCCCCCGAGTATTTATACGAGGTCTAAATACGGAGGCCCTAAATATGGTATAAACAACTACTATAAACAAAGGCACAATGGGGTGATACAACACACACCTCACAATTAAATCTCTCTCTTTTCTTTCTTATTGTCGTCGGCCTTCCCCTCTCTATTCCCCTAGAATAGTTCAATCAAATAGTCCTACAACAAAAATAAAACTTTCCCACTATTTTTTTCCCGCTAATTCTTATCCTCAATTTCATTTTCCCCTCATTTTCAATCAATACATGCCCGGGCATGAGAAATGACGTATGGTGTTGTTGTCTTCATAAGTAGCTAAATTATTCTTTTTCTTGGAGAATGAACTACCATTTTTTTTCTTCTCTAACAAATAATAATATGACCAAATGCTCATGGTGTTATTGTCGCCAAAACAGTGCATTAATACAAGAAACTTGTTCATAATACTTCTAAAAGAATGCTCCTAATAATTACAACTTTTCATAAATGTCATAATAATTCCAAAAAATGACCACTAAGAAGTTGGAAAACAAAAGAGATTTCACCATCCATAAGGTATATAACCCATAGAATCTCGATTACAAAATATAGGCATTCCACTCAATCAAACACAAGCAAAATAAGGTTTTAGTTATCAAAATAAGAGCACAAGTGTTCCGTTCAAAAGCCGCATGACATGTTGAGATCAACTACACTTTCCATGACTTTCCTTGTTTGGCTGGAATCTTGTACCTAAACCTATTTTCATTTCTGGTGGCTTAGTAAGGTTGAGGTTATGATGTAGAAGTAGCAACTTGAATCGTGCTTGAGATACATGCCCTCCTCTTGTAACCTAAAAAAGAATCAGTTAAAGCGTTATCATAAATCCAATTGAAATATAAAAACTTCACTTGAGATACATGCATTCCTCTTGTATTTTCATTTAAATCTATAGAATAGAAAAGGGTGTACTTACAGATAAAATTGTCGTCCTTTGAGCTTGAGATTGAGATTGAATTGGAGATTGACATTGAGCTTGAGTTGGAACTTGAGATTGGGTTTCACCTTGATCTTGCTTACCTCCTAAACCCAATGATGTTAACAATAGTTTATTTCAATTTAAATAAAAACAAGAACTTAAGTTGATGCTTTCATTACACCTATTAACTTTAGAGCTTCTCTGCCTTTTCTTGCTCCTCCATTTTGTCCCTTTGCTTCTCTTCCTCTTCTACCTCCTTGTCCATCCATTTGCAATAAAGTTGGGAATTTGAATGAAATGCATGTGAAACTACAAGAACTAAATTAAGTTCAAGTGAAAAATATGTGAATAAGAGAAATCGATTACGTAAAAGTGAAATACATGTTCATTGTTGCGGCAAGTTGCAGAGTTATGATCATCAACCTCACAAATGTTGCAACTAGTAACAATGCCATATCTTCTCAACTTTATTGCCCTTTTTGGTATCTCATCAGCTTCCTTTTTTCTACTAGTTTTAGGTCTCCCCGGTTGTTTGTGATACATAAGGAGCTTGATGGGCACAAGGGTTGTTTTCCTCCACTCTTTTGAACCAGGCATAGGAGAAATGTATCCCTCATAGGCCTTGTCATATGCTGGCCTCTTATAACAAGAATGAATATAATCAAGTGGGTCAGGCTCTATATTGCCTATTGCAGCAATAGCATTGGACATGGGATTCCACATAAATCCCACTTTTGACAAGAACATGTATGACCTTCAAGAGCAACAGCATACATACCACCATGAAGATGGTTCACTTGCTGCTTTCTCACCAATATATGAGGCTATGCATAAAAAAAAAAACTTTCAATTTTATATTTCTCAACAATTTCAAATATTCTGGGCCCAACTTCATGATTCCAAACTGTCTCTCGAACCCTAGCCATCCTAAGCATCAAGTACGACTAGATCCTTTGTAGCAAAGTGAGAATAGGCTTATCTTTTGTTTCCAAGATAGCAACATTAAAAGACTCGCATAAATTGTTGAGTAGTAAATCACACTTAGCATTAGTATTGAATGCGACCTACTCTAATTATCTACTGGCTTATCCTCAAACCAACCAAATGTTGACTTAGATTGAGCAAACATTTTATCTGGTTTAGCCTCCCATGTAGGGATTGTTGTTGCCCTTGCCGCAGCCTACAATCTTTGTTGCAATGCAAGACAGTGTGACCTGCAATCTTTAAATTATTGTGCAAATGCCTAACAAAATGCCTATGTTCTGCATTTGGCATCAAAGTGGTAATTGCATTGCCATTTTCAATCCCAACATTAGCAAAAAATATTTCCATAAACCATGTCCATATCTTCGTATTCTCAATCTCTATCACGGCAAATGCAAGTGGAATCATCCTATTATTTGTGTTGATTCCATCTACACTTAGTACCTGCCCAGGATGAGATCCTTTAATGTGACAACCATCAAAACCTACAACGGGCCTACATCTTTTCGCAAATCCCCTATTCAAAGCTGCAAAACATATATAAATCCGTTTAAAAACAGGATTCTCATCTTCAATACTACCCTGTATCCTCCTTTTAGCTTTTCTCTTGGCTTTATACACAAGTTTCATGAATGCACCAACACTCATATGTGGATGATCTCTAAGCTCTTCATCAAATCTTTCAGCTAGCCAAAAAGAAGTGGCATACTTTGTCTTTTGCAATCTTCCATAAGTATGTCCTGGTACAAATTTGTTAATCCTTGTAGTTAGCCCCCTCCCTACATGAGCTGCATATAGTAACCAAGGACATTTTATATTAGGAGTTCCTAAACATGATACTCAAAGCCTAGTTCAGTCGTTATTATCCCAATGCAATGGCCTACTGATAGCAATTGAATAATACCTTACAGCCTCCCTGCATGCCTTCATGTTAGGAAACTCCATACCCAAATAAAAGTTTGGATTTAACAAGTCAGTTTCTCTTCTGAATTGTTTAAACCTTGGAGCTTTTCTCTTTCGTCTAACCTTTTTCACAACAATACCTTCTTCATCTGAAGGCTCATCTTCATCAAGACTTACCAACTCCTCTGAGTTGTACTCATCAAAAGAAACTTCACCATGCTCTTTATGCGATGCCTTAGAAGCCTCATCAACCACAAACCTCTCAAATAAATTATTATTTTTCACAGCTTCAATATCACTTTTAGACTGCATATAATCAAAGTCAACATATTCAAAGTCATTTTCACTTTCCTCTCTTGCACCATCCTCTTCCTCCATATTAAACTCTGATCCCACTTGATCATCATCACCATCTTCATTTTCATTTTCATTTTCATATTCATCATCAGCATCTACATCAAGTATTTTTATGGAGAGTATTGGAATCTACAAAGTAAACAAACCAAAAAAATGTAAACAAACAAAAAAAATAACACAACACATCCCATGGAGAGTATTGGAATCTACAGAGTGGTATTATAAGTTTTTTCATCGAAAACTCGTAAAGAAATGATATGGGAGGACAAAACTAACTAGAGCAGCTGCAAGGTAGTAACCAACCATCTCATAAATTGTTGAACACATCGTCTACAATTACAATTGTTGCCGTGGTAAGGTGCACATACTTTTCTTTAAGACCACATATGTTTGATTACCATTTGAAAACCAGAAAGAAATCTCATACAAAGCTATACAGTAGAGAAAAACCATGTAAAGTCGACATCTACCTATTAAACAAATAATTACAAAGGGGATATAATATACTTACACTACTTTGGACGATTCCCCCCGTTTCGCATGTCTAAAGGCATCTTCAACACTCAAAACTTTTTGTAATCTTACTGATTTTGTCGAATCCACCATTAACTAACCATGAAATCGATAAAGGTAATGTCAATTTCCCCCAAGTTTTAGTGAACACCCACCTTGCAAATAGCCTGAAAACTCTAGATTATAAACAGGGACAGTGCAAATACGCTATTGGCCCTCAAAGAATTGTCACATGTTGTGCACGTACTTCCATTTAACATAAATTTAGATAGAACATATGAAAAATCTAACGGTAGGGAGTAAATCGGTTTAAAAAAATACTAGTTTGAGTCCTTAGTTTTCCAATAAAAAAGTTTAGGGGGAAATCGGTAATTTATTCTATTATGTTGTAGGCACAAATTCGTTAAGAGTGAAGACAACGAATTCTTTCTACCACTATATTAATTTTAAAAAGTCAACCAGAAATGAGAAAGTTTCAATCATGGTACAACCTTTCATAATAACAAAAAAACCAAGAAGGTCCGACTAGGAAGAACGATTGGTCCTTCCATCTATTCAAATTACACATTAATAAACACGTCATTAAATTAAAGGGAACTTTAATGAAAAGCATCCGGTACTATTCATTTTAATGAAAAATCACATTTTTACACTAAAAAGTCAATCCTAGTACTATTGATTTTAGTCTTTATTTTATACTTATCGTTAAAACTCAAACTCGTCATTAGTTTCCTTAAATTAAATTGGGACCTGCAAGACTCTAATCCCTTTCGCTTTCATCTACATGTCTAAGATCATGTGCGGAATGGCTCTCCAAATGGATGCCCCAAATCCCAAGTCCCAGTCCAAGTTCAGTCCAATGTCACCAAGTTCGTTATCAAGAGAAAATTACAATTCTCCACACCTTGAAATCATCGGAGAAAGTCACATCCTTATTGAGTTTTGTCTCGCCAAAACCCAAACTCTTGAATCTTCAAAGGCCTTCGATTACCTTCACTGTTACTCGCACCTCAGCAAAAACCCCTCCCTGAATCCCTTCTCGGTACTCACCTACACTCACTTCACAGTCCAAGAAACCCAGGTACGTATGGCCTCCTCCACCTCCCTCCTAATCTTTTTCTGTTTTTAATTTTTGGGTTTTTCATCTTGTGTTATTTGAAACTTTGGTTGATTCAAAGTACTTATCTTGGAATATGTAAATGGGCATTTTAATCATGGGATTTATTGCTTGAAGTTGGTTTTGTAGAATTTCTGGTTTATATTTTGTTAGGAATGATGGATGTTAACCGTGAATATATAAGCAAACTGCTGAATGCAACACTGAATTTGAATGACCGAGAGATGTATGTTGTGGTGAGGTTATTGGATTTCTTGGAGTGGTGCAATTTATTCTAGAATATTTGGTGGAAGTAAATTGTAACAATAGTTCTTCAACTTTAACCCAATTGGAGCAATGATCCCTTAACTCATGAAAATATGCAGCTATGGTCTTTTTCGTCAAGCTCATTAGAAATTCGTCAAAATGAGTCACGGTGGGAGAACCATTACTACAATTGGGTTAAAGTTGAGAGATCATTGCTCTAATTGGGTTAAAGTTGAGGAACCTTTACTACAATTTTTCTTATTTAGTTTTCCATATTTACCCTTTGATTCAGCCTCACATGCATGACATGTGACTCATTTTGACGGAAGTTCTAACGAAGTTGATGAAAAAGACCATAGATGCACGTTTTAATGAGTTAAATGTTTTTAGTTGAGAGACCATTACTCCAAGTAGGTTAAAGTTAAGGGATTATTGCTACAATTTTCTCTATTTGGTGGACATGGGGTTACTGTGAGCTAAATTATATTGCATTGGTATCAGAATGGAGTCTTATGGGTATAAAGGAATGGGGAATTCTTGGAATGAGTTAATAATTGTGAAACATGCAGGTAGAATTTTAGGTGAGTCGATATCAATAAATCATGTAAATGTTGGTGGAGTCAAAGATAGAAAGGAGAGAATACTAAGTTAGCTACTTTCTTGGTCCATCAATCTCTGCCATGACCGGCAAGGAACTGAATTTGGAAAAAGGGTTAAACTTCTTTGTTCATCTCGGGATGAAGCATCCTTGTTGAGTTTTGTATGAAAAGTGTAAACAATAATGTTGTACTTCTTAGGGCTGATTGCTCCACTATAAGAAAATAGAGGCAAAGAAACTTCAATTGGAGTTGAAGGGCCATATGGACAAGGGAGGGCCCAAGACACACCTTTGGTGTTTCCGAACAGAATCGCACAGAAAGAGAGGAAGGGCATTGCTGGAGAACCCATGTGGTTGATATAAGATTCATGAGTTATGTTGCATGTGATGTTTATGTATCTATAATTTGAATGAGATTTTGTATGCTACGGTGGTAGCATATACTGGAAATGAAAATGCACTAGAAGTTATGATTGCATGAGTTGTTTCTTTTAATTTTTCTTTTCCGCTTTTATTTTTCTTCATTCACTGATGCTTAAGATTGTATCTCTTGTCAAGCTGATGATGTATCTCGCATGGAGACTAGTTTTTCATTTGTACTTTCTTTTTTGGAGTAGTGGTTTAAAAGGTGATGGTTTTCCAGTATAGGGAGAATGGAAACTAATGGTAGCAATTCTAATTCTCAAGAAAATCAACCTTTAGATGCTTCAAATATTGCTAGTAGAGGGAAGCTTAATGAGAAAGAAGTCTTTGTTAATAATGGTAAGTATCTTTCACGAGAATTAGCCTCAGCCAGAAAAATTAGGAGCTAGTTTTACTTGTTACAAAACCTGAATTTTTCTCTTTAGACAACAATGAGTGTGTTGGTACACATTGATAAAAGTGTGTTCAACCCTTATAACATAACTCTTTTATTGTCAAGTGTTTCTCCGAATTGATGGTGTGAATAATAGTGGTTGTTTAATTTAGTGATCGTAATGGGGTGGGTGATATATAACATGTCAGAAGCATAATGCGTAAGAACTTTCCCCTGACATTTAAAACAAGTCATTTGAATAAATCAGTCAGAAGAAAATTCTTCAGGAAAATCATTAATATCTCAAGATTAAGACGGTGACCGCTGCTTGAAAGTTATTTAACCTACTTATAGGCAACTGTTTTCTTCTTTTTTAAGTTTTACTTATTTTCTCCTGTTGATGATTAGAATCTAGTAAAGTAGTATCTTATATTATGGATGACCTTATGATGCAGCTGAGATAGCTTGGCATGAGAAAAGAAGAGAATGGATCGGCAATCAGTCTCAGAAATCGCGAAGAGCACCAAAAGAACCAATTATGAGGTACATTTTTCTGAATTTACTGTCAGATTAGCATTTCTATACCAACAGACCACATCAGTTCTTCTGATCACTTCTCATATTTATATTGAATATTTTTTATACACCAGCACTACCAAAACTTATTCGGGTTTATTTGGAGTCGTAGGTTGGTGAGCTATATGCTAATAGCCAATATATGGGGAAAACTAATGCATTCCTCAACAATTGTGTTTCTTTGTGTTGACATAGGAATTTTTTAAGTGAGAGATTAGCGGTAGAGGATTTTCCGTATCGCTAATGATTTTAGAGTTTGAACGGTCATTTCAACTAGATCTTCTACGGTATTTTGTATTGCAATTAACTTTTTTTTTTTTTGTCTTCATTCCTTGATCTGTTCTCCAATTGAAATTGAAATCTGGCGTTGAAATTGCATTATATGTTATGTTTGTAGAGCTTTTGCTCCTTCGGGGACATCCAGAAAAATTCAGATGATCATTATGGAGCTTTGACATATTTTCACGTAGTGACGGACCTTGAGGAAACTAATTTGGCATATGTGTTTAAAATGATTTGATCTTGGTGAGAAGAAAAAATGATTTAGAAAATGCAGAAGACGTTTCACTTGCCTTCTAAGATTTGCTTGAAGTATAATTCGCAATGTAAGTGAAGGAATCATATGCTCCTAGAGTTGCAGTTCATGGGCGCTATCATTTTATTTGCTATATGTGTTTTGTCATGTATACTTGTGTAGTGTATGTGCAACTTTTAAGTTGTAATGTGGAATCTTCTTTTTTCAGCTGGACAACAACGTATGAGGATCTTCTTTTATCTACTGAACCTTTTCAGGAGCCAATACCTTTAGCTGTAAGTTTCTCCGATTGATTTCCTTTTCTTTCCTAATTTGGATTGGTATTGATGGGAACAATTTGAATTGGTACGTTATGCAGGAAATGGTGGATTTTTTAGTTGATATCTGGCAAGAAGAAGGCCTCTATGACTAATTCCTCACCCCTTCCATTAATACAAGGTTTTTGGTTTTTTTGGTTCGATTCCTAGTGATATCGGTAGTTGAATACATCTGATTCCAAATGTTATCATCCAAGCAAAGGCTCATATAACATATCAATATCGCATCATAAATTTTTCTTAACAATTATTTAGACCCAGCATGGAATTTAGTTATAGAAGTCTAAGTAGAGATCTTGTTTTGTTTTATGCATGAGTTTACCTTTCTTGGGGAAGGTATTTATATGAGGAGATTTAAATGGACCCGTGGGCAAGGAGACAAGCAACTATGGAGGTTTTCATGGTAGCCATGGTTTTGGGGAGAGAAACGAGGATGAGGAAGCCATCTTGGATTTTGCAATGGCATATGATCTCTTCTTAGCCAACACTTTCTTTAAGAAGAGAGGAGAACATGTGATCACCTACAAGAGTGGGTCGTCAAAAACACAAATGGATTTTCTTCTAAGGAGGAAAGGGGATTGTATAACTTGTAAAGATTGTAAAGTTATACCGGGAGAGAGCTTGGCTAATCAACATCGCTTGTTGGTGATGGATGTACATATAAAAAAAAGAAAGAAAAAATAACAATTCCTGGAAGTGCCTAAGGACTAGTTGGTGGAATCTAAAAGGAGAAAAACAAGTCATTTTCAAATAGAAAGTAATCACCCAATGCCTGTGGGATAGAGAGGGGGAAGCTAGTCAAAGGTGGGATTCCATGGCTAGTTGTATTTGAGAAGTAGCAAAAGAGGTATTAGAAGAGTTCAAGGGCTTTGCTCCACACCAAAAGGAATCTTGGTGGTGGAATGAGGAGGTACAAATAAAGGTGAATGCTAAGAAAGAATGTTGTGAAGCCTTATACAAGGATATGACTGATGAAAACGGTGAAAGGTATAGAATAGCAAAGCAGGAGGCGAAGACAGTTGTGAGAGAAACTAAGCTAGCGGCTTATGACGATATGTATAAGCGATTAGATACCAAAGAAGGAGAGTTGAATATCTATAAACTAGCTAGGGCAAGGGAAAAAAAGACAAGGGACCTAAACCAAGTGTGGTGCATCAAGGATAAGGATGGAAATGTTCTTGCTATAAAGAACGCAGTAAAAGACAGATGGATAGGTTATTTTCATAATCTTTTCAATGAAGGACATGAAATGAGTACTTCTTTGGGGGAGTTGAGTAACTCAGAAGAGTGTAGAAACTACTCCTTTTACCACCGCATTAGGAAGGAAGAAGTGGTTATAGCTTTGAAAAAGATGAAGCATAGAAAAGCAATGGGCCCAGATGATACATCGATCAAAATATGGAAAGTCTTGGGAGAGATGGGTATAGCATGGCTTGTAGACATTTTCAATAGGATTTTGAAAACGAAGAAGATGCCAAATGAGTGGTGAAAGAGCACTTTGGGCCTATCTACAAGAATAAGGGCGACGTACAAAATTGCATAAATTATAAGGGTATTAAGCTAATGAGTCATACAATAAAGTTCTGGGAGAGAGTCATTGAGCATAGATTGAGGCAAAAGACACAGGTTTTGGACAACCAATTCGGGTTTCTGCCATGGCGCTCAACCATGGTGGCAATCTATCTCTTATGAAGATTGATAGAAAAATATAGAGATAGAAAAAAAGATTTACACATGGTCTTTATAGATTGGGAAAAGCTTATGATAGGGTCCCAAGAGACATTCTTTGGAGGATTTTAGAGAAGAAAGAAGTATGAGTAGCATATATCCAAGTTATAAAGGATATGTATGATGAAGCAAAGACTGTTGTAAGAACTCATGAAGGACAAACCGAAAGCTTCCCTATAACTGTAGGGTTACATCAAGGCTCATCCTTAAGTCCTTACCTTTTTGCATTGGTAATGGATGAGTTAACGGGACATATTCAAGATGATATTCCTTGGTGTATGCTTTTCGCAAACGATATATTGTTGAAGGGTAAATGCGAAGCTTAACCTTTGGAGAGAAGTGTTAGAATCTAAAGATTTTCGCCTATGCCGATCAAAGACAGAATATATGGAGTGCAAGTTCAGTGCAAATGGAGGCCCAAATGAGTTAGGGGTGAGGATTGGAGATCAGGAAGTACCAAAGAGCGACTGCTTTCGCTACCTAGGATCTATCTTGCAAAAGAAAGGAGAATTAGATGGAGACCTCAACCATAGAATACAAGTTGGATGGATGAAGTGGAAGAGTGCATCAGGCGTGTTGTGTGACCGTCATATGCCACTTAAGCTCAAGGAAAAATTTTATAGGACGACAATAAGGCCAGCGATGCTATAAGGCACGGAATGTTGGGCAGTGAAGTATCAACACGTACATAAAATGGGTGTAGCGAAGATGAGGATGCTTTGTTTGATGTGTGGGCACACGAGAAATGATAAAATTAGGAATGAGGATATCTGAGGTAAAGTAGGAGTAGCTGAAATTGAAGGATATATGATAGAAAATCAGTTACAGTGGCTTGGACATGTGCAAAGAAGGCCTACTGACGTTTCAGTTAGAAGATGCGACTACGGGACAGAAGTCCAGGGCCGAAGGGGTAGAGGAAGACCTAGGAAAACTTTGGAAGAGACTCTAAGAAAAGACTTAGAGTACTTGGATCTAACGGAGGACATGACACAGAACTGAGCGCAATGACGTTCTAGGATTCATATAGCTAACCCCACTTAGTGGGAAAATGTTTTGTTGTTGTTGTTGTTGTTGATGTGTTTACCTTTCTCGCTTCGCTCTCCATGCTCATAGTAGTCATTGTAAGATTAGGAAAGCAGCCATAAAATCTTGGGTGTAATCGATGTTTTATCACTCACTTTCAATCTCTCATATCACATGATACGGGAGATAGATGGAGGGTGGTAAGTCATTGATTATAAGGTGGAATATCTCCTATTAGAGGATTGTTACTGTTCTTAACTGTTAATGCATGTTGGTTTAGGAATGATTTTTCGCTCCCCGTTTGCCCTTCTTACCTCCCCCTACTTGTTTATGTCCCAATGATGATATAAAAATATACAAATTTATGTCCAATCATCCCATAAGATGAGTATTGACTGACTTTATAACCGTAATTAGCCACCACCTTTTGGGTTGGAAATGTCAAGGTGCCCTAGTCAAAGCTTATGTCGAGACTTTTGGTTATTGGACTTGTATGGCTCCTCCAAGAGGAAGCAACTTTTATGAAATTGGTTCACTAATTTCGTGGCATTTAATGCATTGACATGCGTCTTATTTGGCAGTGAACCAGTTCCATGTAAACCCTTTCCCTCAAAGCCTTAAAGTGTTACTATGACTTACATTTGCTACTAACAATGAAGGGTTACTGAATTTCCAGTATTTTTTTATTTGGAGAGAAGAAGATTGTACATGGGAATCAAAGCTCTACCTTTTGGTTAAATCGCTTTCAAAAATCACCTGCATACAAACTTCAAACTGCCTTAAGCATTTTATGGGGATCTAACTGTTTAGACAATGTTCGTATCGATTTAATTGTTTAGACAATATCTGTATCAAAGAAGTTTTGATAAGTTCAATACCATGGCCATACCATTCATGATGCCTGATGCCATATGTAGTGGGTCTATCGAGACTAACTTCAACCCTTGGAGTAAGTCTTAAAATTCTCTTCTATTCCCCCCCCCCCCCCCACCCACCTCCCATCATTTCATTCCAACTCTTGTGCTAAAATGGGGTTAAGTGTTAGAACTAAAAAAAAATCCAAATTCCAGACAAGATTTAGCCCAAAATTAGTGGAGCCCAATGTAAGCGTGGAACAAGGGAAGTGAACTGGACTTGTTTAGCTAAGATACGTGCATGGCCTACACGCACTTCCTCTCCCAAAAAAAAAATCAAATATAATATATATTTATTGAATCAAATGGTTGAGATCAAATATAAATAAATAATGGTAAAAAAGTTGGATAAAATAAATATAAAAAAAATTATTTAACTCAAAATTCACCCAAGAACTCTATAAATACCTATGTATTTTTTCAAACATCCACAAAAAGCTCACTTTTCTCCTATAATTCTTCCAATTTTTCTTTTTACCATCTTCCAAGACCATTTCTTCCAATTTCCAAATTTTTCAACAAGGCAAAAGATCATATTAGAGGTCCTAATTGGTCATTTGAGGAAGATGTTGCTTTATACTTGGCATGTGTTTCTATTACTGAAGATGGTGCCGTTGGCACAAATTAAAATAAAAAGGTTTTGTGGGCTTGCTTGGTATTGTGTCATCTGTATTGCCAAGTTACGCCTTTTTCTATCACTCATTGATGAGATATTGATGATTTTGAAGAAATAAAAAAAACTATGAAATTTGGATGATTGGTGAATATGTTGTGTGATGGTTAGATATTCAACCTATGCTTATATAGAGGATGATTGAAGGTTTGTGTTTCATGTGTTTTATATGTATTTGGTATGTGTTTCGTGTATTTCATGTGTTTGGTGTGTTATACATCTTTATCATGTGTTTTGTATGTGTTTTGTGTTTATACATCTCTATCATGTGTTTCATATCCTTCCATAGTGTTTAATGAGTTTCATGTGTCGATTCCGTGATTTTTTCAATATTTTTAGGTTAAAATGTTCATAAAATTAATTTAGGATAGTCCACATATTTTTTTTATTTAAAAAAGTAGCCTAAATTCATTGTTTAATAATCTGAGGCTAAAATTTTAGGCTAGAAGGGTTAGAGTAGAAAAGCTGTATATGGGTTAAACCTAAATTTTCTGGGCTAAAAATTTTAGGTTTTAACCCAAGAGTTGGAGATTGTCTAAGAGAGACAGCTTTTAAGACAAGTACGAGTCTCAATATTACAAATAAATTGCCTTCGATTCTTAACGCTGGTGAATTGCACGATGGTGACCAGAGATAAACTATGCCTTTATGAGTCTTTCCAGTCTCCGGAAGGGTAGATTGCCGTGATGAAACCATCAACTCGTCTCCTTTAAAAAAAGATCAAATGAAAAATTATAGTTTTTTTACTCGTGAACAAGTAATGAAGAGGGCCTTCGTAAAACTAAAAAGAAATTAAACTTTTTATTTGCTAGTATTTTCGTTCTCTAGTATAACAAAAATGTGAATTCAAGTCGAGTTTGTCAAAAAATTTTACTAATTTGATCTAAAGGGATGAGAGCACATAGTTCTAGTCTACTTGATTGAGTCCAAGTCTATAGATTTGTAAACACTTTGTTAGGTTTTGATAGTTTATAAACTCATTTCCATTTCTAAAAATAACGAATTAAAAATCATACTACAGTCTAATTCTTTCCCCTTTGTAATTCAGAAGTCTGTTCAAATCCTAAAAATAACGAATTCACAATTAATTTATTACTCGCTGTCATAAATTGGTTTGCGGGAATAAAATGTAGAGAATGTTGGAATTAAAGTATATAAAGAAAATAGAGAATAGAGAAACACAAGAGAGAAAGTGGAGGAGAATCAAGATCTCTTTCCTTCTTATTAGAGTGCCTATTTATAGGCGTAGAATTTACAGAGTTTTTAAGATATTACATATTGCCCTAGAATGTGAAAAGCCATATAGTGGTATTATTTATAACACTTCCCCTTTAATGTTCACAAATCAATGGTAGTTGCCTCGATAAAAACTTGCTTGGAAAACCCAATGGAAAAAAAACCTAAGCGAAGGAGAAAAATCGAGCACCCCGATTATGAAATATTGATATGGTGTTGGATGCACATAATGTTTCCTCGTTAAAACCTTGACAGGAAAATCCCAGCGTGATAAAAACCTGGTCGAAGGGAAAAGTGCACAATGCGCGTATATGTCTATTTATAGCATATTGTTGACTCTCCCTAATCGACAACTACAATTGTCTCCCCTTGATGATAGTAAGTCTAAAGAAGTGCATAAGTTAATCGGGAGTTGACAACAACCACTTGTGTTCCTGCTAAGAACAAATAAATACAAAATCAATTTGAGGATTTAAAATAAACTAGGAGTGGTATAAACTAGGGGTGGATTTTTTTGCCAAATTGCCGTGCCAACCGAATTACCAACCGTACCATACCGATTTTGTGCCAAATTTTTTGTGCCAATCGATAATGGTACGGTATTGTACCGTACCGAAATTTCATGGTACGGTATTGGTAATGGATATCATTACCACGGTATTACCTTACCGTGCCGAACATATAATATAATATATAATTTATAAATTATATAATATATAATTATATAACACATATTTATAATATTCTAATAATTTGATATGATGAAAGAGGCTCAACCTCGGTTCAAGATTCCAAATAGGAAGAAGATTGCGGCTAGTGTGTGTGATTTATATGTGTTAGAGAAGTCTAAGTTATTTGAAGCAATGCATAATCAAAGGGTAAGTATCACAACCGATACTTGGACATCGGTACAAAACATTAACTACATGGTAGTTACCGCTCACTTCATGGATAGGGAATGAAAGTTGCACAAACGAATTATAAACTTCATAAAGATCACAGGTCATAAGGGAGAAGACATTGGGAAAGTTCTAGAAGTGTGTTTGAACCAATGGAGGATAGAGACGATCTTTAGCATGGGGGAAACTTCTATTTGTTTTGGTTCGTAGCTTCTATTTGTATTGTAAACTTAATTTTCATCATGAATCTTGATGCATCATTTGAATTATTGTGTGTGTGAATTGTGAATGATGAATAATCGATGAATTTAGGCTACAAAGTATTAGATAAAGGTACAATAAAAAAGTTTTGCACTTGAATTGGGTTAAAAAAGCCAAAACAAATTTTGTCCCAAAACAAAGTGGCAATTACCATTGCCATACCATGCCAACCGAACATTTGGCAATACCGAACTTCGGTATACCGAAAGTTTGGTATGGTATTGGTAATAGATTTTACCAAACCGAAAGTTTGGTACGGTAATTGGTACGAGGGTTTTGGTACGGTAACCGTACCGAACCCACCCCTAGTATAAACTTCATGATAAATAAATGGGGTCTTTTGATATGGGTCCAGTTAGACTAAAAATTGGACCTATTTTAAAAATCAAAAGCCACTAAAAATTGAAGCTATTTCAAAAGATGGGCTATAAAATTGGATCTCTTTCAAATTTTCCCTAAATATAAACCATATATGCAAATAGCCTTATAGGCTCTTCAAGAGTCATACTAAAATTCTTAACTCTTTTAAAGGTATGTTGCAACAATATAATTCAGTTCAAACTAACAAAAGTACTTGTTGAGGCAATTTATACAAAATTTAGCTAGAATAGTCATTGAGTACATATTTTGAGCTTTATGCCATTTAATTGAAATCTTTGGATAAGAATTTCATGGCATTCTCTATTCTTTATGAAATTGCTTCGAGAGAGATATAAAAACTTAAAATCTCAAGTAATATGCAGTCTCCACATGCTATAAATCTCACATTTAAAATAACACTGTAATTATAGAAATGTGGTTGCGCTTACATTTGTAGACTAGGTCTATATCAAAAAGTGTTATGCCATAATGATTTTATTTCACTTCATCACATACACACAAAAACAACTTGTGGGGTTTAAAACTACAGGTTCACTTAAGGGTGCGTTTGGTACGTGGGACGGAACGGGACGGAACGGGACGAGGCGTTCCGTCCCGCGTTTGGTGCGCCAAAAATGGATGGAACGGGCTGTTCCACGGGACAGATTTTGGGTGTTTTTGCGTCCCACCTGCCTCCCCTGGAACGGGTTTGTTCCACGTCTGTGGAACATAATGTTTTACCATTTTAAGACAAATATACCCCATGTCTTTTTCAAAAATTACACCTTCATTCCGTCCCGTCCCGTCCCGTCCCGTTCCGTCCCGTCCCGTCTTGTCCCGTCCCGTTCCGTCCCGTCTGCGTACCAAACGCACCTCAAAAGTGAAATTTGTCTCTTAAACAATGTTGTCAACATTTAACGGAAAAACGTGACTGAATATTCCCTTAAACAATTTTGTCGACATATAATTACTGTAACGTGCCGATCCGGTTCACCGATTTCGGTTTCAACTGGAAGTGCCCATAGCGTTGACATCACGGTTGCAAATTCCAAGAAGACCAACCCAAAACCAAAACCAAAACCAAAACCAAAACCAAAACCCGTTTCGCAGATAAACAACTTGTGGCATCCATCCAACCCGTAATACTCCCAAAACCCAATTTCGTTTTGATTCAAACTTCTTCGGATATTCAATCAATTTACTCCCATTCGACCTTCAACTCCATAGCCAGCTCCCTCCTCCAAGACTTCCAGCAAAGACTGCAAATTTTGGTTAATTTCTGCAAACCCTTTTGCTGATTTTTGTTAAAGAGGTCGAATTTCTGGGATTTGAGAGCACCCATTTGGTTGGTTTTCCTGGAAAAAAGTCAAATTTTGTTGAATCTGTGAAACTCATTTGCTCGTTTAATTGAGTGTTTGATGAATTTGTACTGGGTTTTGTGTTTTTTGTTATATTTTGAAGAGCGGAGATGGAGATTGACAAGGCAATAAAAGAGTGTGATGATCGAAGGCTGAAGACCAAGTACAACAACGCTATCTATGTTATTCAGAGAGCTCTTGCGCTCTACTCGTAAGTTCTTCTTTGATTGTTCCCTTCTGGGCATTGTTTGTTTTTGGTGAATTTTCGAGCTTCTGCAATTTATGTGAACTGAATGCTGTGGTTTTTTTTTTTTTTTTTTATATGGGGATTAGAAGTTAAATGGGTTGAGCTCAAAACTCTGTATCAATTACTTTGTAACAATGTTTCTGCTCCTTTTCGTCTCCTCCCCGTGCATCTTTGATTTTCAACTCAATGCAGTTGCCAGACTGTTGTTTCTGAATTTTTGACATGTTTAACTTCGTATTATGTGATGCTATTTCTGTCAGGTGCTCTAAACCTGCAATATAATAAAAGGAAAACAAATAAGTTGGTTAGTTGATTACTGATACTGTTTTGATTTAATTAAAGGTAGAAGCAAGTACTTGGATATTGATGTGCGGAAGTATCTAGTAAAATAATTATTCGAATCTAAGCGATGGATTTGATTCTTAGTAAACGTTACTCTGCTTTTCCTTGTCGGTTATTGCCTGGTTTGTCGCTATCCGTTTAAGATCCTTTGGATGTATACACCATGTGTTGCTGGCGGTTTGGGCACTATGAATCAGACTACGCTTGCAAATTTCTTTGTGAAATTTTGAATATCTTGCAACCTTATCTGGAAAGAAATCCCATATCAAATGGATTAAAATTGTTCAACCATTATTAGGAGATTAAGGGTTGAATATCACTAATTAATGTATACATTTGAATCAAACAGCATTGGAAAATAATAAAATAAATATATGCACTTGAGGTGCTCCTGCTCTCCATATACCTTAGAGTTCGAATTTTCACACTTAAACTCAACTTTTGAAACATTGAGATTTGAACAGTCACTCTCTATAGTCTATATGCAAGTACTAAATTGTTTTCATCAACAGTATTGAAGAGGTTGCCTTCAGCTTCAATGGGGGAAAGGATTCAACTGTAAGTTTACAAGTGATTTTACTGGTTATCCATTTTTCTCAGTTGCTATCTTTGTCATTGATAGTATTGTTGAGAATATTGCGTTTAAGAATGGGAAAAATAGAACAAATTCAGGAAATCGAAAAACAAATAACCAAGATAAATTACACCAAGAATTTACGTGGTTTGGCAATATGTGCCTACGTCCACGGAACAGCAACAACAATCTTTCACCATATCAATAATGAGTAGAACCAATAATCTTGCCAAATCTCTAGAACTAGGACTTGACGAAAAACCTAAAAGAACAAGAACAAGAAATACACTATCTCTTTTCTTTTCTCTAGCACACACTTTACAATATTCTCTCACTCTAATCCCTTGAGTGGTATACAAAATATTGTTTTGCTCCCTTCCATTCAAAATTAGTACAATAGCCCCTTTATATAGACATAATAAAGGTCTTCTTCAATAAGGATTATTAATCCTAATTGGAATCTAGTTATAAATCCAACTCCAATTGAGAAATTAACTCCAATTAGGTAAACAACTCCAATTGGGAAAAAAATTTAATCCTCTACGACTATAATTCCTTATAGACTTAGGACAACTTATCATGGGATGAAAAACCTAACAATCTCCCCCCCTTACAGACTATAAGGAAGGTATACCAAAAAATAGGATTGCTCCTCTTGACCAAAGTCCCATTGATCGAACCTTTCATGACTGCGCTCCCCTTGATTGAACTACTCATGACCAGACTCCCCTTTATCCAATAATTCATTTACCAAGACCCTCTTGATTAGACTTCTCTTGACTAGGCTCCCTCTGATCACAATACCCATGACCAGACTCCATGTGATCGAACATCTCTTGACCAAAATTCACTTGACCAAACTTCTCTTGACCAGGCTCCCCCTGATCAGAACTACCATCATTGTTGGCAAAGGCAATTATAGACTTCTTTGCTAGAAAACATCGCTTATCTTCATCTTGGTCCAATCAGCATCAGACATACTTGCTAGCTTGCTCTTAGCACCTTCAGTAAAGCATGTCCTCCTCTTGATTTCCACGTAACCCAGTTGGAGTGGGTAAATAACACCAAGAATTTACGTGGTTCGGCAATATGCGCCTATGTCCACGGGACAGCAACAACAATCTTTCATTATATCAATAATGAGTAGAACCAATAATCTTGCCAAATCTCTAGAACTAGAACTTGACGAAAAACCTGAAAGAAAAAGAACAAGAAATACACTATCTCTTTTCTTTTCTCTTGCACACACTTAACAATATTCTCTCACTCTAATCCCTTGAGTGGTATACAAAATATTGTTTTGTTCCCTTCCATTCAAAGCTAGTACAATAGCCCCTTTATATAGACATAATAAAGGTCTTCAGGATTATTAATCCTAATTGGAATCTAGTTATAAATCGTACTCCAATTGAGAAACTAACTCCAATTGGGTAAACAACTCCAATTGGGAAAACAATTTAATCGTCGAAGACTATAATTCCTTATAGACTTAGGACAACTTATCATGGGATGGAAAAACCTAACAAGTATTAGTAACTTGGTTGTGTAGGTTTTGTTGCACTTACTCAGGGCTGGCTACTTTTTGCATAAAGAGGAGCAAAGCTGTTCCAACGAGTGTGTGAAAGATTTTCCTATGCGAACGATATATTTTGAGAGCCCATCTGCTTTCCCTGAAATCAACTCGTTTACTTATGATGCAGCCACTACGTGAGAGATGCTTCCCGTTTTACTCTCATTGTTTACTTATGTCTTAAAATGTCATTGAGGATCATAAGTTCTAGTTTTAGCATATAGATTTAAAGGTTCGAGATGTAGCCTTCTAGTAACATATTCTTTTTTAAGCAGCTATGGTTTGCAACTAGATATCATCCGCTCTGATTTCAAGTCTGGTTTGGAGGATTTACTTAAATCAAAACCAATCAAAGCTATTTTCCTTGGTGTCCGAATTGGTGATCCTACTGCGGTAATTGATTTTCTGTATCTGCAAAGATACAATCATATTGAACATATATCTTTTGTTGTCAGATTATTCTGCAGATGTTTCCTACCAAGATGCCTTAACTCTTGTGACTTGCAGGTTGGTCAAGATCAATTCTCTCCTAGTTCAGTTGGATGGCCACCCTTCATGAGGGTGAATCCTATATTGGATTGGTCATACAGGTATGTTTCTCACCTTTTGCTCTCTCATCTATTTTCTTTCTTTTCTGCATATGGAAAGCTCTGTTAGAAGCAACATTGCCTCCATAGTGCTTTTCTCCTTGAAAGAAAGAAAAATGAGTTATCTATATACAAAATTTCCTCTTATTGAGAAACAACAAACAAAGCCCTGGATAAGCCACAAGAAGATAATTCTAGTATTAGGTATCAGGTAACTACTGATTTAATGCAACATGAGGCTTTATAATGTCATATGATCTGAATTATATGCTTTCATATGACAATTAAGTGCGACCTAGAAGTGTATTTGATCAAAATTCTTAACTGAAGTAAATTCTAAGCTATAGAATTTAGTTAATCGTTGCATTAGACCAACAGGAGGCTTCCTCTTTATCCAAATTCAAAACTCTTGTACGTTCATGGGGTTTGACTTCCATGTGTTTCATTGCAGAGATGTGTGGGCCTTTCTCTTAACTTGCAAAGTGCAGTACTGCAGTCTTTATGATCAAGGGTATGTGGCTTGAACTGTTGCTTTGATGCTTGACTTTTTTCAATGCTCGCCATATTTTGAGTTGGTTCCTGATGCAGACATCATAATGTTTCCTTTGATTGTACTCTTCTGTTATACTTGTTTAGTCATATTCAACGAAATTGACGTGTTATTTCGTTTTCACAGTTATACTTCAATTGGAAGCATACATGACACAGTTCCAAATGCATTATTGAGCATTAACAATTCATCTGACAACAAAGAAGTATTTAGACCTGCGTATTTACTTTCTGATGGAAGATTAGAGAGAGCCGGGAGGGTTAAAAAACTTCCTCCTTCAGTTCGTGGGAATAAGCCTGCTGCTATCAATGGACTTGATGGTGTGGGCTTACATAAGAGTGGCCTACTCATGGCCTCAGCCATTGCTGTGGGGGATGAGATTTTGTAAGTCCTTTGTTGGTACTACATTCTTTTGTTGCAATCAATATCCATAATAATATGGTTGCGCCATGATAATATGAAATCCTGTATTCCATTGGTTGCGCCATGATATCGATGATCAGTGATTACTTATTAAAAAGTTTCAGGCGCTTTGTTGGATTTTCAGTAGTTAACAGAATCAGTACAAACCATTTTGTTCAACTATTCTCTTTTGTTTTCAGTAGCCTTTCATTATCTCACAGTTTAAGGCTGAAGGATTACTAAATTTTTCAAAATTGTGTTTAGGCCCTAATG
This sequence comes from Malus sylvestris, assembly GCF_916048215.2. NCBI lineage: Eukaryota > Viridiplantae > Streptophyta > Magnoliopsida > Rosales > Rosaceae > Malus > Malus sylvestris. The sequence goes on from NC_062263.1 coordinate 15,419,736, forward strand.
AAATTGGATTTAGCACTTCGAGTTAACTTTATTAGTCATCGTGTCCCTGTTCATGATCATTATTTTTCTTATATTTTTTAATTATCACTTGTGCAAAGGAAAACATAAACAGTCATGTGTAGAAAACTGACATAGTATTAACTATATCATAACTTCAAAACATGAAGGAAAGGTAAAATTCATGATTTAGATGTCATAGTATCTTCTGTACCTTAACCTAATGTTATTACTGAAGTTTATTCTTTTCTGTATCTGTTTGATAGCTCAGGTTTGGCACTGTTGAGGATCAATTAGGGCCTTCACTGTGTAGAAAGCTCCATTCTATTGGCTGGTCGGTATCACAAACTGTTGTTGTTCGGAATGATGTGAGTTACCATTGCAGTTTAATTTGTTAAACATAGTTTGCCTAGTTCAGTTACCTATATATCAATTTATGTAACTGCAATAATGGATGTGCAGTTTTGCATGGAAACTGAAACATTTACTCAAATCACCTTACATTTTCATTTCCATGATATTCTCTTGGTAACAGATAGATGCTGTGGCCGAAGAAGTCGAGCAACGCCAATCAACTGATGATATGGTAAATCTTTACAATCTGTTTGAGAGTTCTTAGGTGGTTCTTAATTATGAAATGGATTGAGGGATTTTTCCCTTTTTTGTTCTAATCTCTAGCCCATGTTATTTGACATTACTATGTAGGTATTTATGTATGGAGGGGTTGGCCCACTGCACTCAGATGTCACTTTGGCAGGTGTTGCAAAGGCTTTCGCGGTTCGTCTGGTATGTTTATTTTGACTGAACTTTCTAAAGCACATAGAGAGTGATATGTTAATGAATCTATTAGTATTTCATTTTTGGAAAAAATGGAAATCTGTATTAACCCTTCAACCTTCATGGACTTGTAAAATGGAGTCCATAGGAATATCATTGAGATGTCCTAATTTGTCGAAATTTTTTAGTTTTTCTCTAATCCTCTAACAATATTGAGGTTGGTGAATCTTCATTGTTTAGGCTCCTGATGAAGAATTTGAAGAATATCTGAGGCATCTTATAGGTGATCAATGCACTGGTGACCGGAATGAGGTACTTGGATATCAAGAGTTTCTTATACTTAATGCAATGTATCATGATCTCATTGTGCTTTTTTTTTTTTTCATTTCTGTTGGTTGTCACTTTCTGTGTACTATTATTATGTTCCCATAAATAGTTATTTACATACCTTATTGTGCTAGAAGCTTCACAGTTCACAGCATGAATTTGATTGTATTCTTGCTTTTGCCTTCTCAGATGGCTCTTTTGCCTGAAGGTATCACTGAACTATTGCATCATGAAAAGCTGATTGTCCCTTTGGTATGTGTTTGAAAGGTCACATATGAAGTTTTTCTTTTTGTATGTTCTGTTAGCTAGAATTTATGACATCGTTACTGGGAATAATCTAAAAGTGTCCTCTTGAGTGATTTGTGTGCATATATACATCCGACCAGTAAAGTACTAATTATATATAGACTCAAATGATTGACTCTTTCAGATCAAGTGTAAAAATGTAATAATCTTTACGGCAACAAATGTCTTGGAGCTGGATGAGCAGTGGAACTGTCTAATTGAACTAATGATATCCGATGGTGGGCTAGCAACGATGCAACCATTTGTATCTAGGCACTTGACAACAAACCTTACAGATGTAAGTAATTCTGTATTCCATGTATCTTCAATTAAGTCTTGAAAATTTGGGTGTGCGTACACAACACACTTCTTGTTTTTTTCCAGACAATCTCTTGTTAATTACTAGACTGATAAATGGAAGCACACGTTTAAACAATAAGCCATGGTGGTCCTCACTGACAGTCTGACAACATTAGCATGCAAGATTTGTAAAGCTTTACCACCCCTCAAACAACATACTGCAATCCCTGCTATTTCGTTAGTGTAGCTTCCATTTTAACTTCTAACATCTTATGCATAATCCTCTTTGTGTGAATCACTCCTATGTGCATAAGTTGGGATGATCATTCTTGTACTCTGTGCTTGGCCTATTTTTTACCATAAAGGTACATGAGATGAATCATTAGGGGGAATATAGGCTCGTTTGGTGCCTAAGATTGGATAACTAAAAAAATTCAAGGTATGTTGTAGTAAAAAATAATGTTAGAGGTGGCTAGAACGGTAAGCTATTAGGTGTTGATATCCTACCATTTATGGGGTAACGGGGATTGGAAGGGATAACTTTCCTTCATGACTAATTCGTCTTCAACCTTCAACTTGGTCAAAATTTCTTCATTGCTTTCTTCAACATACATTTGAATGTAGAGGTGTTGATATCCTACCATTTATGGGGTAACGGGGATTGGAAGGGATAACTTTCCTTCATGACTAATTCGTCTTCAACCTTCAACTTGGTCAAAATTTCTTCATCGCTTTCTTCAACATACATTTGAATGTAGAGAGTAATTAAATCCTAGTTAAATCCTAGGCACCAGACGAGCTTATAGTACTTATGCCAGGAGATATAAGTGGTCTGTTGTCTTTGTGTATGTAGCCCACTATCAGAAGGATACCGTATCCATTTTTCTGAATGTTAATCATGAAAGTACCGAGTTGGGTAATTGAGAAGGTCACATTTTCTTAGAAATTCTGGAATTTCTAAAGCATGCAATTAATTGGGTATGCATAACAAAATTGATGTCTTACTAATTGTGTGGTAGTCATCTCTTTTTTATTGGGTGAAAAATGCAGGTAGAAATTGCTCAACCTCTGTCAAAACTTTGCCTGGAGTTTCCAGACCTTTACATTGGTGAGTGCCTTCTGAAAACTTTAGATCTCTAGGACAACATGATATCATATATGAATTCTAATAGTGATCTTCCATGGAAAATACAAAGGTTGTCGTCGCAAATCAAGGAAGGAGCCTCTTATAATCTATTTTGAGGGCAAGGTACTAGAACATTTCTTGAGGTATTATGCATATATATATAAGTTGTTTGAATGACTATAACTGATTGAGTAATTTTGTTGCAGGACCAAGATCAAATTCAATCAGCCATAGAGGCATTGTGCAAGAAGTTCCATCCGGGGGCTTTCATAGAAACAGCGGTTGTTCAACTGGTCTTCTGAGGCTTCAAAATGCTGAGTTATCCTGCACTTGAACCGGCCTCTCTTGTACGAAAATGATGATGGAACAAGCAGAACCCTCTCAGTATATTTGAATGGAAGAAGGAGATCATTGAAGTGGAATTTGGAAGGGGAGCAAGACGAGAAGGAAAACATTACAACATTATAGATGCTGGTAGCTGGGCAAAGCCCCCCCCTCCCTATGAAATTGGGGAGATGTTTAACTAATGATTATGGACAAACGAACTTCGCACTGGATGCAATCTAACTCAGTTTACAATTCTATTTGAGGTGATCGACCGGACGGTTCTTTTCGATCACTTGTTAGCTTTATCTTGGTCATTCACACAAATCCAATGTACAACTAACAAATTAACGTATTAAGGTTCACTTGACATGAATCTAACGATGTCACTTATGTTAGTGTCGTATGAATAATTTTATTGCCTGTTTAACTGCTAATTATACAAATAAAATGTTGAAATTGTATAGGGTGTTTTTGTGGTGAAGAATTTATGCTAGTGTGGGAACTGCATGTTCTTTGTTGTGATTCTTGTGTGTTGTCAACCCTGTAACAAATGGTTTTCGTTTTCTTTTTTAAGATTGAAAATAAAATTATGTAATCTACTTGAATTTTGATTGGGTGAGTTACAAAATGGGGGAGGAATCTTGAAGACAACAAATTCAAAAGAGCTGCACGAAGGGGCCCTAGACGGAAAAAGCCCGGGCTTACACATTAAGTTAGGAAGGACATGTTTATTTACAAGAAATGAAAATGAAAATTATTCCCTTTTACTGGATGAAATATTCTATTTCTGACAAAGAAGTATTTGTCCGTTGAATAAATATTCCACGTGGCTTGGACTGGCTCAAATTTGCGTTGACTCTAACCATTGATCGGTCAACGTTGACTGATGACTTTTTATGGAATTGACTATAGAACCCTTCTTAGGATATTTTGGCGCGCTGATTCCGTTTTCGCAATTCGTTTCTTCAAATTCAATTATTTTAATGGAGTTTTTTCTAATGGGTCCGTATATAAGCCTAGGAGAAATTGTTATCGGTAATCTTGTCCTTTATAATTTGAATTTTATTTTCAAGTGCATTATATTTATATAGTTTTCAAAAATGCTTTGTTTAAAGTATTTTTCTACATCATGTCATGATTACACTTATCTTTAGAAGTACTATCATATTCCTAAGTTTTATGAAACTATCATGGCATGATCATACATATTTTATATGCTCATCATACATTCCTATACTAGTGATTTGTACTTGTTCGGGCAATGTATGTTCACATCACATCGATACACTTGCATTGGATTCATTAAGTGTCAACCTGTACTAGTCTGTATTAGGCAACTATATCTCTTACATATGATGAACTTAGCACCAGTTTCACGTATATGTGGTACTAAAACGTAGATCATTATTACAACCAACATGTTTCATGTTAGAATCTCTCTGCACAAACTTGTATGTCCGCACATGGCGATGATCATTTGATATTGTATGTTATTATATTTGAGATATTGTCATTTACTATAATCTTAAAATGTTTTATTATACGGTAATTGGTTTTCATACTAATACGTAGGTAAATTACACAAATTCACCTCAACTATAGGTCATACCATAATCTCATACCTCATGTTTTAAACATTGCAATGTCATATCTCATTTTATGTATTCATTGCAATGCCAAACCTTTATTAAATTTTATGTCAATTTCCCTGTTAAATGATGATGTGGCAGGTGTGGAAGCCACTCTCACACCAATTGAGTTAAAAAAAATTACTTAAATATTAGTAATTAATGAAAAAAAAAGGTTATTATTTATACAACTCATTACTTTCTAAAAAATTTAAAATTCTAAAAATCTAAATAAAAATAATAATATAAAAACTGAATATTTCGACGGCAACGAAGAGTCGACGGGAGGGGGATGGAAGGGGATCGGGAGTCGACCGGTCGACGAGGAGAGGTGCGTCAACGACTCAACGGATAGGTGCAAATGACAGAACCCAATCCTACCGCCGTCGTCTTCTTCCGCCAATTAAACGAAAGCTGCAATTCCCCCAAATCAATACAAACCCAACCCAAAAAACCAAATCAAATCACAAAAATAATTGGAAATAATGGAAATTGGAGAAGTAGACGTCAGATTTTTCAATTGGGGGGTATTTTTTTTTTTTTAATAAAAAAAAATGGTTGGCTGTATACCCATTCGTCGGGGCTCGTCTGCAACAAAACCTCGAGCTCGTCGTTTTATATGGTGATGCCGGCGTTGGGGTGCAAAGATGCAGTGGAAGAACATTGATAGATGCATATTTATGCGACTTAGTTAGCTTGTTTTCTTGCATTTTCATAGTTAGTTTGTGTTTAGTATAGTGATTTAAGCTATTTTCATCTGTTTGTAGGTCTAATTGGCAAAGTTGGCAAGAAAGCGTATTTTGAAGCATTTTAGAGCAATTATGGGCTGAAATGGATTGCATACATGTGGAGCACAATGAATGGACGTTTTTGAAGATCAAGTGAAGCTAGGAACGTGCTAAAGAGATGGAGAAATCAATTTAAGACATGGAAGATGAATAATCAGCTGCAAGGGCATCTAAAACCCTTCTAGAAGACCTATCCTTCTCTTATACATGTGCCGCACCACCCTTTCTAGAAGCCCTAGAAAGGTCGCACCCCAAACCTTTCTAGAAGTCCCAATTTCTGCCACAAAACATGTTCTTTCTAGAAGCCTAAAAAAGTGGCGCCTATTCCCTATATGAACAACACACCACAAAACCCTAGCCTTTTCCCATCAGAATTTGTGAAAACCCTAGCCTATAAATATATGTTTTCAGCCACAAAGTCGTGAACCACCCCCTACCATTCAGAAACACATCTTGCCGCACCATATACACCATTCTACAACCTTTTACTGCAATTTTGGAGAAGGAGTCTTGCCGTGCCTTCCATTGATGAAGGAGGGCCTTGTGCACAAGCCACCTACAACCATTGGAGTTCTAAGAGTTCTTTCTTTTCTTGTTTTAGTTTCAATGTTTATTTCAATTTGCTTTTCAATTGCTGTGAACATGTGTAACTAAGTTTTTCTTAGTTAGATGTGAATTCAAAGCTATGGACGTATGTTTAATATGAATTGATTCCTTTCAGTTATTGTTTCGTAAAACATGAATGAGTTTTACTTATCTATTTGCTTGATAGCTTATTCTTGTGTGTTGATTAAGGATGCATACTTAGTTTGCATGCATGAATCTGATGCTAAATTATAAGAGACTTTCACCTAATCGTTAGGAACTTATAATTACAAGTAGTGGAGATTGTTAGTCACAATCGTGTTAAGTAGATTCTTGGCAAGAGTATCATGCAGTTCATAGTTATAATTGCCTTGTCAATGCTTATGATTTCCTTGGAACTTAATGATCTTTGAATGTATTTCTATCATGTTGTTCATATAGGGAACTTGAGAAGAATAATTTGGTTGCGATGCGTTGTCTATTCAATTAAATGAATTTAGGGAAATTTGAGAGTTAATTTGTGCATTCATGATTAATTTGGGGCATTGTCGTTCATGGTTTAAAGAAACAATACTGGAAATCAATTTATGTTGCATATGTTTCATGTGTGGAGAAGGACCTTCTAACTAGCCTATTTCACCATTCAATTCACCCAATTTCATATCTAGTTTACTTTGGTTTGCAATCTGTTTAGTTTTACTTCAATTTCGTCAAAACCAAACCCCATTTTCTATTTGGTGTTTTAGGTCAGAATCTGTCCAAACTAGATTCTTCAAAGTGTTTTGAGTCAATATAAGTTAGAATTAGTCCATAAACTTTGTTTGAGTCTTAATTAGTCTTAAATTTGTCCAAATAACTCCCTAGAGTCTGTTTTCAGTCTAATTGTTAGTATTGTGCTATTTTGAGTCTTTTAAGTGTGTTTTGAGTTAGTTAAGTCATAATCTGTTTTCTTTTAGTCTTTAGTTAAGTCATAATCTGTTTTCTTTTAGTCTTTTGAGTCAAATTAAGTTTTATTTTCGTCCAAATCACTTGTTAGGTCTAGAATTGAGTATTTTTAACTTAGTTTTGTTGATTTGAGTGTTTTAGGTCAGTTTAGAGTCTATAAAGTCTAGTCTTGTGTTTTTAAGTCTAGTTTAGTGTTTTTGAGTCATATTTGTGTAGATTAGCAGCCCTAGTTAATCAATGGCCTAGAACGATCCCTACTTTCATATACTACAACTATCTTAATAGGGTTTAATTTGTGTGTTGGATTATTTCACATCAAATTTTGGCGCCATTGCCAAGGATTAGCAACTTTGCTAATCCCCCGTTGTTTCTTTTTGTTTATTTTCGTGTCTTTTACTTTTGATAGTTGATTGAGTTTTCTTTCTTTGATTTTAGGTACTAGAGAAGCAAGATATGACAATTGCTAACATTCAGGCTCAAATAGCAAATCTTACTTCTCAATTGTCACTGTACATTAACATGACCATAATACAAAGCACCCTTACATTCGATGTGTCCTATACATAAGGATATCAAGCTGATCAACATCCACAAAGAAGTTGGGAGAGTGTCAATACCTGGGGTTGTCAAGATCACAATCAATCAGGGAACAATTTGTTTTCCAACATGTACAATTCGGATTGGAGTGATCATTCAAACACTATGTGGTGGGAACCTCAATTAGTTCAACATGAAGCATATTGGCAGCCATATGAGGAGTTCTATTCAAGACTTGTGCAGCCACCACAACCTCATATACAATATGCCAAACCAAACTCAGGTTCGTCAATAGATTATGATCAAATTCTTGATGAACTAACTTCTTTGGCGCAGGGCTCACAAAATCAAGCCAAGGAGGCTCAACAAGGAGAATATTGGCAGCCATATGAGGAGTTCTATACAACGCCTATGCAGCCACCACAGCATGCCCCGTAACAATTCCAACCGAATTCAGGTTCGTCAATAGATTGTGCTCAAATTCTTGATATACTAACTTTTTTGACGTAGGGATTACAAAATCAAGACCAAGTAATGAGAGAATTGAAGAATGAAATGGGAGAGATAACGAAATTCATGGGACAAATGCAAGAACAAAGTGAACTCTCCAACTCAACTATTGTAAATTCAATGGGAGATTTTGAAATCACTGAAGAAATCACTTTGAGAAGTGCTATGGAGATTGGAGATGACCTAAAAACATCCAAACATAGCCTAGAAGAGGACAAGAAGCTACTGATGGAGGAGGAGGAAGAAGACACACCCACGGCAAGGGAAGAACAACCCTTGCCGCATGTCCTTAAAGCTTTCATGCCATGCAATTCAGGTAATGTTGTTCCAAATTCAATTCTTTCTAAACCTATTCCACCAAATGTCCATTTTCCTCGCAGGTTCATGATTTCCAAGGAAGAAGAGAGTGAAAAAGACATCGTGGAAGCCCTCCCAAAGGTGCCAAGTACTATCCCGATTCTTGTTACAACAAAACAAGTTCCAGAATGTGTTGAATTTTTTGAAGAGAATTGTACATCAAGAAGAAGGATTCAAGAGAAAGAAGTAGCCAGGGAAGATGTAGAATGCATCAAAGAGGATGTATGTGAGACAACAAAGCCCAAAGAAGTTGAGTTTTATGACACATGACAAGTCACAACCATCACATTAAATCTGGCCAAGTCCAACATTCCTGAAACTTTCAAAGAAGTGGTGTTTATTCTTGAGTTCATGTCGGAGCAAACAGGTAAGCCACCTTCCCGAATTTTAATTTTGTTTTATACTAATATATTGTTAATGATTCAGGCACCCACTCTAAAATTTAAACCATTACCAGATCATTTCAAGTATCGCCTTCCATTCAAAGATCAATTCCATGCCGTGGGACCTAGGGGAGTTTGAATGGAAGTATCATCCGGCTACAAGACGTTAAAGAAAGTGCTTCTTGGGAGGCAACCCATGCATTCAAATAAGGAAGACCTAGACATCACTCTAAAACCAGATTTGCGTTCCTAAAACCCTTCTCTTTACTGCATTTATTTTGCCATGTTCGTCATGATTAGTTCGTTGTTTGTTTGGTTGCTTTTGTGAGAGTCTATGTTTGAAACATTGAGGACAATGTTTGATTTAAGTGTGGGGGGGGGGTAAACAAGTGTTTTTATTGCAAATTCATAGGATTTTACCACCTAGCATAACTAGAGTTGTTTCTCACTATTTTTAAGTGTTTTTAGAGTGTTTTGAACTATTTTAGTGTGACTTGAAAGAAAAATATGAAAATTTGTAAAAAATTAGAAAAAGTTTTGAAAAACCCAAAAAGCGTCGTTTTAGTGTGTTTGTGTATTAGGGTACCTTCCAACACAATGATGAGGATTTGGTTTTTAATTGCATGACTATTATAGAAAGTTACACACATGGGTGGAAGTTTGATATGCTCTTTGGTTTATGCTTGGTTATAGTTGTCGTTTACGAATTCACATGTAATCACAAAAGAAAAAAAAATTAGTTTTTGTAACATGCTTGAAGGAAGGAACTCAAACTAACGCTACATCCCTGAGAGACTTGAGCCTAAACTTTAGTTGGAGAGTTATTAATCTGTGATTTCTTGTTTTCTAAAGTCGTTGCATGATCTCATTATTCTTTTCTTGGTTGCTACTTAGAATGCATTTTATCACTTTAGTTCCAAATACTAGAACGCATGCCCATTTCATTCAAAACTTAAAATTGAGTGCATAACATATAACAAGATGAAGTTGTTTAGTAGTTACCACCAGAGCCAAAAAGCCTTCATCCCATGCATTTGTTTTGTAGGTTTAACCCCTTTGAGCCTTATTTAGCCTATTTTTGTTGTTGGCCACATTATTCCAACCTAGCCTAGAATAGGACTATCCATACCCTTGTTCTTAAAGTATAGTGGAGCATGACTTAGAGGGGAGTTCCTTTTGATCAAACATATTGCAGAAATCAAGTGTGGGGGAAGGTTATGTACACGAGTAGAAAGAAAAAAAAGAAAAAAAAAAGGAAAGAGAAAAAACGAGAAAAAGAAAGAAAAAAGTTGTGAAATAAGTGAGAAAGAACTCACAAGTATTGGTTGTTGAAGAAAGGGTCCAAAAAGTTTGAATATGACCCTAAGTTGTACGAAATCCCCTTAGTGTTTCAAGTTATTTGCTGCATTCAAGAGTGAATTCTAAGTTAATTTCATTACTTTGCTTACTATTGTTTTAAGAATGTTTGTTTATCCTTAACCTTTCTTTGTTACCCAATACCCTTAGACTTCTATCTTGGGTGTTATGTGTTTCAATATGTGGAGTTTGGGATTGGTATGAGCATATGGTATCCCTGGTTCTCGCATCTAAGTAGTAGCATTCCGTTCATGAGATCATATATATATACATGCATTAATAATTCTAGAAAGTGCTTTCTTTGCTTAAAACATATGTGAGTGGCTAGTCTACATGTTTACATCAATCTTCTCACATATACCTAGTATAGGGAGTGTAGTTAGAAAATCTGTGTGAAAATAGAGTATATCCGGTGAGGAATTGAGGGAATTCTGTAAAGCATGTTACTACCTTCAAAATGTTGTTTTAATTGATTAAGTGCGAGCTAGTGAGTGGTGACTGTGATTAAGTATGCGCTCTGTGAGTAGTGATTTTTAACATGTCATTTTTCATTGGAAATCCCTGAGGCAAACGATGGAAGGTTAGGTTTTGTTTTGTTTGTTTTGCTCGAGGACTAGCAAAAGCTAAGTGTGGGGGAATTTGATAGGAGCATATTTATGCGACTTAGTTAACTTGTTTTCTTGCATTTTCATAGTTAGTTTGTGTTTATTATAGTGATTTAAGCTATTTTCATTTGTTTGTAGGTTTAATTGGCAAAGTTGGCAAGAAAGTGCATTTTAAAGCATTTTCCACCTTGTAACAAAGCCTATTCTCTTTAGAGAAGCCTAAAAATATGCCACAAACCCTAGTTCTTTTCCACCTTGGATTGGGCCAAGCCTTTGCCGCAAAACCCTAGCCTTTTCCCATCAGAATTTGTGAAAACCCTAGCCTATAAATAGATGTTTTCAGCCACAAATTCGTGAACCACCCCCTACCATTCAGAAACACATCCTGCCGCACCATATGCACCATTCTACAATCCTTTGCTGAAATTTTGGAGAAGAAGGAGTCTTGCTGTGCCTTCCATTGATGAAGGAGGGCCTTGTGCACAAGCCACCTGCAACCATCGGAGTTCTAAGAGTTATTTCTTCCCTCGTTTTAGTTTCAATGTTTATTTCAATTTGCTTTTCAATTGCTGTGAGCATTTGTAACTAAGTTTTTCTTAGTTAGAGGTGAATTCAAAGCCAAGGACGTATGTCTAATATGAATTGATTCCTTTCAGTTATTGTTTCGTAAAACATGAATGAGATTTACTTATCTATTTGATTGATAACTTATTCTTGTGTGTTGATTAACGATGCATACTTAGTTTGCATGCATGACTCTGATGCTAAATTATAAGGGACATTCACCTAATCGTTAGGAGCTTATAATTACAAGTAGTGGAGATTGTTAGTCACAATCGTGTTAAGTAGATTCTTGGCAAGAGTATCATGCAGTTCATAGTTATAATTGCCTTGTCAATGCCTATGATTTCCGTGGAACTTAATGATCTTTGAATGTATCTCTATCATGTTGTTCATATAGGGAACTTGAGAAGAATAATTTGGTTGCCATGTGTTGTCCATTCAATTCAATGAATTTAGGAAAATCTGAGAGTTAATTTGTGCATTCACGATTAATTTGGGGCATTGTCGTTCATGGTTTAAAGAAACAATACTGGAAATCAATTTATGTTGCATATGTTTCATGTGTGGAGAAGGATCCTCTAACTAGCCTATTTCACCATTCAATTCACCCAATTTCATATCCAGTTCACTTTGGTTTGCAATCTGTTTAGTTTTAGTTCAATTTCTTCAAAACCAAACCCCCTTTTCTATTTGGTGTTTTTAGGTCAGAATCTATCCAAACCAGATTCTTCAGAGTGTTTTGAGTTAATATAAGTTAGAATTAGTCCATAAACATTGTTTGAGTCTTAATTAGTCTTAAATTTGTCCAAATAACTCCCTAGAGTCTGTTTTGAGTCTAATTGTTAGTATTGTGCTGTTTTGAGTCTTTTAAGTGTGTTTTGAGTTAGTTAAGTCATAATCTGTTTTCTTTTAGTCTTTTGAGTCAAATTAAGTTTTATTTTCGTTCAAATCACTTGTTAGGTCTAGATTTGAGTATTTTTAACTTAGTTTTGCTGATTTGAGTGTTTTAGATCAGTTTAGAGTCTATAAAGTCTCGTCTTGTGTTTTTAAGTCTAGATTAGTGTTTTTGAGTCATATTTATGTAGATTAGCAGCCCTAGTTAATCACCGGCCAAGAACGATCCCTACTTTCATATATTACAACTATCTTAGTAGGGTTTAATTTGTGTGTTGGATTATTTCACATCAAACATTAGTGATGTAGTGTAGATTATTCGATAGGGGTGGTGTTTTTGGCTGGATGATTCCCGTGGCCCATGCAATGGAGGCTGGAGAGGGATAGGTTAGTCGGGGAAGATGGGTGTTTGGGAATGGGAAGGTCTGCACTTGTTTTTTTTATTTTTTAATTAATTAATTTGAAGTAATATTTCTAATAATTAAACTTTCTTGTTTGTTTTTTTAGGAATTGGATCTTCTCCGAGGCAAAGCCTCCGAATCCTCCTGACCGACTAACATGGGTCGTTGGATTTTGATCCAACGGCTACAATTATTATAAATTTTAAAGGGGTCCCTCTGTTTGTAGCCGTTAGATCAAATCCAACAGCCCATGTTATTGGGTCAGGAAGATCCAGAGGATTTGCCTGAGAGAGGATCCAATTCCGTTTTTTTATTCAACAAAGTACAAAAATGATAGCCATGTCATCAAATTTATGCCACTTATCATTACCATGTCATCACTTAACGGTCAATTTAACAGATTGACTATCGAGGGTCTAACATTGAAGCGAATTCGTAAGTTGATGTATGCCATTGCAATGTTCAAAAAATGAGGTATGAATTTCTTATGACCAAGTTGAGGGTGCAAAATGTAATTTACGCTAATATGTAGTATGATATTTTGCAAACTATACATGTTTTATAGCAAGTGGTTAATATTTTATTGAAACAAATGTTTTATTAAACCCTTATTTTGGCAAATTATACGTAGTATGATATTTTGCAACCTATACTAGCCGGGGTGTGTCATATGGGATACAGGTGGTGGAAATAGGGCAATGGTGGAGGGAATGGATAAAGGTGCTGTTGTGATGGTTGTGTTAATGAAGGGTTGTGAAGGATGGTTGTGAAAATGGTGGTTGAGAGGTGGGGATAATGGTGGCAGACATGGTGAAGGTGGTAGTGGCCATAGTGAGGGTAATAGGGTGGAGAATGTGGTGACGGCGATGATAGTGAAAGGTGTAGGGTTGGTGGTGG